>NC_089240.1:99610129-99926826 GCF_963924675.1 Phocoena phocoena | reverse complement strand
AGGATACAGAAGAGCCAAAATGACTTTGAAAAAGAATACAGTTGGAGGGCTAACACTACCCGATTCCAAGACTTATAAAGTTATAGTAATCAAGACAGTGTGATATTGGTTATCAAGATGGACAAATAGATCAGTGGGACAAAACAGAGTCTAGAAATAGACCACAGACATATAAAGAACTGAAATTTGACTAAGGCGCCAAAGCAATTCAGTGGGGGTAAAAGTTTTATTTTTCCCCAAATGGTGTGGACTGTGTAAAATAACTGTTTAGAAAAAAATGAACCTTGGGACTTCCCTGGTGGCTCAGTGGTTAAGAATCCGCCAGCCAACGCAGGGGACACGGGTTCGATCCCTGGTCCGGGAAGATCCCACATGCCGCGGGGCAATGAAGCCCATGTGCCACCACTACCGAGGCTGCGCTCTAGAGCCCGCGTGCCACAACTACTGAGCCCGTGTGCCACAACTACTGAAGCCCACGTGCCTAGAGCCCATGCTCTGCAACAAGAGAAGCCACCGCAGTGAGAAGCCTGCACACTCCAACGAAGAGTAGGCCCCGCTCGCTACAACCTAGAGAAAGCCCGCACGCAGCAACAAAGACCCAACACAGCCAAAAATAAATTAATTAATTTAAGAAAAAAAGAAAAAAAATGAACCTTGACCTCTATCTCATTCCATGCTCAAAAATGAATTCTAGATAGACTATCAGCCTAAACATAAAACTCAGAAACAAAGTTTATAGAAGAAAATATAAGGCGGTATCTTCAGTCTTGAGGTAAGCAAAGATTTCTCAGACCAAACACACAACACAAAAACAAACGATCAAAAAAACGGTAAATTGAACTTCATCAAAACCAAAACTTTCTGCTCAATAAAAGACTCAATTAAGAAAATAAATAAACAAAGACTGGTAAATAAATCTGCAGCGAATATATTTGACAATGGACTTATATCCAGAATATAGAAAGAACTCCCCTAAGTCAACAAGAAAAATAATGCAATTTCTAAAAATGGGCAAAAGACTTGAACAAACATTCCACAAAAGAAGATATGTGAAAGACAAAGGAGCACATAAAAAGAGCTCAACACCATTAGTCATTAGGGAAATACAAGTGAAAAACACAGCGAGGTACCAATTCATGTCTAACAGAATGGTAAAAATATAAAAAAAGATTAGCAACATCAAATGCTGGTGAGGAAGTGAAGCAGCTGAAACTCTCATTCATTGCTGGTAGGAATATAAAATGGTCCAACCACTTTGAAAAACTGGCGATTTTTTATGAAGTTAAATATATAACTTCCCCAGGATCCAGCAGTTTCACTCCTAGGTATTTACCTAAGAAAAATGAAAGCATTATGTCCACAAAAGGTCATAGATAAGAATGCTTAAAGCAGCCTTATATTCATAACAATCCCAAACTGGAAACAATCTAAAATCCATCAGCAGGAGAATGGATTTAAAAATCTTACATTGATATAATGGAATATTTAGCAATGAAAAAGAACTTCTGATATACTCAGCAATATGGGTGTATCTCAAAAACATTACGTTAAGCAGAAGCAGGCAGATACAGAAGGGTACATACTGAATGATTCCATTTTATGACACCAAAATATCGCAAAACTAATCTATAATGATAGAAATCAGAGAGTGGGGGTGGGGAGACTAACTGGAAATGGGCACAATGGAACTTTCTGGGGGAATGGACACGTTCTCTTTCTTGTTTCTGGTGGTAATTTATATGGGTGTGTACAACTGTGGAAATTCATCAAGCTGTCCACTTAAGATGTGTGAATTTTACTGTATGCTAATGATATCTTTAAAAACGATTGCAAATCAGAAGTCAGAAATGCAGTTTTCAAAACCAACTAAATTATTATTGGTTTAACTAACCTATTTAAATAAGGCACTAAATGAACAACAATTTGTATTTTTCATTTCAATAAAACTTGTAAATCGGTGGCAGTTATTTTCCATCGGCTAGAGCACGAGGAAGAAGCCCTATTACATAAACTGAAACATAAAATGGCACTACGGAGAACATGATTCTATCTGTATACCTCAAATGAAAAGCATGTATAAATTATTACTGTAGAACACAAGAGTTCCAACAAATGTGTTTACATAAAAAACTGATTACAGATCTTGACTACTAAGAAATATGACCGCTCTCCTTGAGAGTATAAAAAAGGGTCAGGCGCAAGGCCATTTTTATGACTAAGTTGAAGCTGCTGTTTGGAAAAAAGGATGTAACTTCAGTTGTGTTAAAACATTTATCTCCCACAAACTCCCGTGACTCTTTCTGCTGCTAGCCCGCACAAACTGGGGGTCTTAGATGAAAATCACTGAAGTCTAACTAAAAACCCAAAAAGTGAATTAACTTACCCAAGGCTTCACAGTCAAGCAATGAACTGGGATTAAAATTCAAGTATCTCGATTCTCTGTTATGATTAATTAATTCCGCAAGGATGTTCTAAGTATCTACTCTTCTAGGTTCTGGAGGTAAAAGGAAACCTTACTATCAAGTTGGTCAGTGATAAAGTCTGACATTTATGTAGCACCTAATGACTTATAAAGAGCCTTCACATTTGTTGTGAGGTGACCAGGAATAGTATTATCACCTTTATTTTATTGATGAGGAGAGAGACCCATATAGAAGTAGTAGGTAAAGCTTCTAGGCATATATCATTTTAGCTAAACGAACTAGAGCTACGTCGAGATTGCTTATATTTTTTAAAACACAGGACTTCCCTGGTGGCGCAGTGGTTAAGAATCCGCCTGCCAATGCAGGGGACACGGGTTCGAGCCCTGGTCCGGGAAGATCCCACATAACGCCGAGCAACTAAGCCCGTGCGCCACAACTACTGAGCCTGCGCTCTAGAGCCCGCGAGCCACGACTACTGAAGCTCGCACGCCTAGAGCCCGTGCTCTGCAACAAGAGAAGCCGCTGCAATGAGAAGCCTGCACGCTCCAAGGAAGAGTAGCCCCCACTTGCCGCAACTAGAGAAACCCCACACGCAGCAATGAAGACCCAAAGCAGCCAAAAATAAATAAATAAATAAAATTTAAAAATTCAATGAAAATATTTTAAAAAACAACTCATAAAGTATAAAACATGTCTCTGCCACTTTAACCTGGCTGCTTCTTATGTTTCTTAATACAATGTTAAAAAAAATTTATTTCTGTGGGGTTGCAACCCCTTAAATCTCTCCACTTTTGTTGTTTCCTTCTTTCTTTGGTCTTCACATTCCTTAATTGTAAACATCAATGTGCTTCAGTCCTTGGTTCTCTGGTCTTCGCTTGCTGTATTATCTCCCATCATCAGTGTGCTTTGGTTCTCACACAGCTACGACTTCCAGATGTGGCTCTCCAACCCTGATCTCTCTCTTTAGGTTCAGTTCTGAATTTCTAACGGCCTGATGTTATCTCCATTTCAATAACCTTCTACTCCAAATTCAACACCCATCAAAAACTGGTTTCATCATCTTCCCTGCAAAATCATCCATCCATCATTTTTCTATAATATCCAAACCTGAAATCTCAGCACTACCTTTGACTCTTCTCCCCCAGCCAGCAAGTCTTCCTCTTTTCTTCACAGTGTTTCCTGAACCTGTCACTACCTGGGTTTAGACCTGGCTGCTTCACATCTGGACTCTTAGGGCAGCCCGCCCTCCAGACTCTGCCTCCAGCCCCTATCCATCTACCTCTAATACATTTCCCACATAACCGCCAAATTAACCTTTCCTCTTCCTTGCTTTCATCTTGTCATTATCCTGCTCAAAAACCTCTGACAGCAATTTAACGTTCTAATCAATGAAGTCCAGACATTCAAAGTTTCCCAAAACCTGACCTCAACTACTACTCTTCTCTATGTGAGCCCAACGGCTTAGCCAAGATGATCCATTCACTGTGCCCCCAAACATACCTTATACTTTCCCACCTCTTAACTTTTGTCCCCGTTATCCTCCCTCTGCTAAAATGCCTTCAGGGTGTCTTCACGCTTCAAACCTCTCTCTAATCCTAACTGTCCTCTGTTCTACCTCAGCTCAAAGGCATCTCTCACCTTCAACTCTGCATGGAACATACTGTCTGTATTATTCAAATGGCACTGTCTTGCTTTTCTCCACTTCGAGCAGGTGTATTATCTCTCTAGGTAGACGTAAGGTCAGGGATCAGCCATATCTAATTATTTTATAGCTTCTATATCACCAAGTCCAAAGCCTTGCTCATAAGTCAGTGCTCAACAAATATCTGTTGAGTGATGGACAACCGAAGCTGTTTGCTACCCATATGAAGCTTGGAGCAGAAATTTTCCGTCTTGAAAATGCTTGTAAGCATCCTCTCCTTAGCTGTTACATCGTTAGCTATATTTTTTATGGAGATTTCTCCAAAGTATGTTGACGGTGATCCGGTTACTGGGAAGGTGATCTGAGGAAGATATATGGTACATTTCTAAAACCAGACATTAAGGACAGTTCCAGAGATAGGGCTCCACATTCCACACAGGGACATCTCTTCCCTGGGCAGTTTTCATGCTTCCAGTTCATCAACCCTTCGTTACCTTCCAAATTAAGTTAGCTGTAATAATTTTTTTTTAGCTGTAATAATTTTGTAATGTAAATAAATTTTAAGAAGTTAAATTTATATAACTGGCAATGCAGGCCTTGGAGTCTTACTTCACTATAATGGACGTCCATCATTCCAGCATCTTCTTTCATTGCTCCTTCTTCATCTATATTGGGAGTAATTTTCTTGAAGGCTGAACATCCATTAGGGAATAACTCTGTGTGAATAAAAACCGGTGAAGTAAATTTATTTTTAAAAAGTGTTTTGTAAATAACAGATAGCCTTACAGGGATTAGTTACCCTAAAAATAAACACATATTTTTGTAAGGATCAAAGTCATACGTGCAATTTTCAGTTATAAAAAAAGAATTTTACAAATTATTTCTACCTACTATACATCCTACCAGTCTTTTTACCAAATGGTGAGCTCAAGTTACTTACAAATAAGTTTCGTTCTCTCACTATGCATCATCTTCAATGGCTACTATAGTAAATGTTTTCCTAATGTGATCTAAAAATTGTTATTAACACTTTGATCCTGTGTACGTGTATGGTCTGTCACCTAAACAAAGAGAGCATGTACTTTTCAGGTAAACATCGAATGAGCTTTTGTAGTCATCTCTAGTTCCTCACTTCACTGGAGAATTGGAAAAGTGGGTTGTTAGCCTAGCCTAGGACTTGTAAAGAGAGGCAAGAAATAAAACAGATGCCAGGGATGAAGCATCCTTAGAGAAACAGGATGGGGCGCTGGAAGAACCAGAGCTTTTGGAGTCAGACAGACCCAGCTCTATCATTAATTGTGTGATTTCAGACATGTTTATCTCTCTAGGACTGTAAAAAGTTCCATCACCTGTAAAATAGAAACAGCAGCTACCTTATAAGAATTCAGTGAAATGTAAAGTGTTTAGAACAGAACCTAACATATAACAAGTGTGCAATGAATTATTATTACCAAACAAAGCTACCAATAAATAAACTAGCTTTCTCAAGATACAATAATTGCTAGCAGCTCGTATAGTAAGTGACTGCAGCTGGACCCTGGGGAGTAGGAAGTGAGCTCAAGCTGAGAACAGCTGCTGTAGGATTGTGGACCAAATTGTTACTGTCAAGCAAGAGTATGGGTATAGAAGGCCACGTGGTTGCCCTGCAGACTCTGGACATAGGAACGTGTCCAAACACTCCTGCTCTGGCTGCGTTTACCCCTAAGGGGGCTGTCATTTTATAGTTAAGGAAATCTTGGCTTCCTTATAACCGAATCTGCTAGGCAGTGGAAAACGGCTGGTCACAAAGGGGACAGCTTTTGCAATCTATTGTTCTACAACCTCTCTAATAGTGATGCTCAGAAATGATGACCTACTCACGACTAAATATTTGGTAAGTTTCCTGGTGTTAGAGGTTGGGGAAGGAAGAAGGAAGGTTTAAGAAAGCCGAACCTCACATTGAGGAGATTTCTCAGCATTCTGATGGAAAAAAGGGTCACGTATCATGGCTTGGATTTTGCCAACTCTTCTTCTTGTCTAAGTGAATGCTAACTAGACATACATCTTCTGGTAAGACGCTTGATAGAAAATGAGTTATCAAGTCAGCATCACACTTCTATGAGAGAGAGAGATGGGATTCTGGTAAGGGAAGAAGGGGTTATTCTGAAGCACTTTTTCAAAAATGGAGAAACCCATAGGGAGTAGTCAGTGGATTTCTGTTAGAGAAAAAGGAGAGGCAGAAATGAAAATAAGATCTACTTTGACCCAATGGACTTTAGGGCCATTTTTGTTCAAAGAAATTAGGTAATAAAAGGCACCGAAGATAGAGCATGGCATGTTTCATTTCTGAGGATAAGCATGCCTAAAATGGTCTGTTATATCGACTGCTAGGGGAATTCTATTCAAAGGGCTGGATCACAACACGATAAGGAGAATGTAAATCAGCTCATCACTTCCTTCTTCAACAGTCTTTCTATAAAAAAACAAATTCAGCTGAACTAACCATCATGCTCAGTGCCGTAAGTTGATTTACATTTGGGTTAATATTCCTTATCTTGTCGTGGACCAGTAAGAAACCGTTCTCAGACTGGCAGTTGCGTCCATGGGACACTCTGAGTAGCAGTGCACTAGGAGAACTTTTTGAAACTCAGGAGAAAATGTCCCACTTGATTACCTCTATGAAGTCAAGAGCTAGGCAGTTAAGGAAGAGGGCCCCAAAACTTGACTGCAGAGATAGTGTGGTCCTTAACAAAGAAAAGGGTCAATCCCTGAAGGCTTCAGGCAGCTAGGTCCACGACTGGGGGAAAAATCCTGTCTACGCTGAGGATATTATTACTTTAAGTGATTCCCAAATCTAGGGTTTCTCTAGTAGGCCGTGATTTAGGGGAGGACAAAAAGGGGCACACTCCTATTTCTGAGATCAGATGAGACTAAAGCATCTTGGGAAAGAGTCTTCCAGTATGTACCTTAAGTAGAAGGAGGGTAAATTATGGTTCTTTTGGACTTCATTGTGTGTATCATCTGGTGTAAAGACTACTATTATGGATTTTCAGCGTCAGAGTCCACTATTCTTGCTAAGTGTATTACCTTGAGTCCTATGCCTGATGACGTTATCTCTAGCTAGAAAAGCCTATATATCCCCTTGTTTGCTTAAGTTATCAACACCCACCAAACTATCCAACACCCACCAAACTATCCAATGATAAGAGGACTCTTTTGTTTGTTAGGGTCTTTAAAATGCTCAGGGAAAATTCTGATTCCCTTTAGTCTTGTTTAGTTTAGTCTTGTTTCAGATGAAACAAGTTGCTGAATCTAGGCCAGTGTATATGTCCCAACAGAGGGAGGCACGCGTGTGAGGGCTCTCCCGTAGCTCTCTGTAGCATTCTATAACATGGTCTTGGAGGCTCTGCTTTGAATCTTTCTGGTATGTGACCTGGATTCCTGATTTTGCCCTTCATAGCTGTAGCTTCTGTATTCCTGATTGCTGTCCAAGGGAAAGCAAGATGCAAACTGTCCAAGTAGAGACCACTACACCTTGAGAACAAATTGTCCCATGAAAAAAGCAGGGAGGAGTTTCGACGATGGGAAAGCAGTTCAACCCTTGATAAAATAAGACTGCTGGTCAGAAGAGGGATAGGAGGTAAAAGCGGAGGGCAAAAAGGGAAAAGGCTGTGATTGGGAAGGAAGTGGGTAAAGAAAAAGCTTTGCAGAACTTAAGCTATCAGAACCTGGGTATAAAGACTTGGCGAAGGGAACATTATCCTATAAGGCATGAAAAGAACTGACTCTATGGGAAATGAAATTCCTTTTCCCGGGGTGCTGGAGGAGCTCTACAGGCCTGAAGCTTTGCTGAACCTCGGACGCTATGTGGTGGTGTAAGAATGCAGACTTGATTCTTGTCTTCCCTGGGGGAAAACAGTTGTGCACTCTCTCAGGAAGAGAAGAGGAAGAGGTACCTAAGTCTAGGCTCCAGAGAATGAGATCTAGAACATTTTGAGGTTTTCAGACAAAATAAAAATAAGGAAATTTAGATCTGTTTCTTATTACATATTTTTGGGAGTGGGAGTAACTAACACCTAGTATCACCACTTAAGAGATAACTTAGGGAAAGGGAAGAGAATGATGACCCTTAAGATCTCTGGTACAGAGAGCAGGAACTCTGGCTGCCTGAAAGACGTCTGAGGGTGGCGGTGGGACAGGGAGAACTGCACACCTCCTCCCCCTTTCCCTTTCGGTTCAGGGCCTGAAAAATGAAAACAAGGATCTAGAAATGGGCCCTCACTGGTGTTCTGTGGTCACCTCTGGAGGCCAGGGGCCCATTTCCTTGCTCGCTTAGGCAACCACCCAATGAGACAAACTATTTTTTTCTTCTTAAAAACTCTAAACAGGAAATCATGTGTCTCCAATGCATCAGCTGTAGCATTTCATTCCATCCTGATGAAAAAAAAAGCTTTATAATGACTTCAAGAGAAATGGCATAGGACTTTGAGAAAACAGAAAAACTCTGGCAACCGATACATCAAAGATTTTGTCTTCATTATCAAGGACACTTGATAGAAAACACAGGGTTCTACAACTGCTCAATTATTTTTGTTAAATAAGTGTGTCTTAAGTATAAATAAAACTTTTTTTTTCAGTCCTGCACTCAAACGTACTTTTATTTACTCTGTGAATATCCAGGTCTTATCTAGATCATGGATTTCTCAGACTGAATGACAGGTTAACAGATTAAGTTTTTAACTTCTGTTTTAACATCAGTGGTCTACCTGGGTATAACTATCATAGCTGAATCAGCTAATTAGCAAAACCAGGTGTTTTCGATCATTGGCATGATTGAAGCTAAGGGGGGAAATCCTGAGGATTTTACTACTGCCACCATTTTAGAATACGATTTTCTAGTTTGAGTAGAATTTTCCAGGCTTAAAAATAGATGGCACCTATAAATAAATATGTAAACCTCTCCTATATTTAACATTATTATTATTTTTTTTTTTTTTTTTGCGGTACGCGGGCCTCTCACTGTTGTGGGCTCTCCCGTTGCGGAGCACAGGCTCCGGACGCGCAGGCTCAGCGGCCATGGCTCACGGGCCCAGCCGCTCCGCGGCATGTGGGATCTTCCCGGACCGGGGCACGAACCCGCGTCCCCTGCATCGGCAGGCGGACTCCCAACTTCTGCGCCACCAGGGAAGCCCTTTAACATTATTTTTTGTTTAAAATGCAAAACATCATTTTTTTCCTACTCAGAGAAGGGCTCCTTGATTTCTGTGAAGGATAAATTCTAAAAAAAACCTTGAAGGTATTATGAAATAAATACTTAAATGACTAGTTAAAAGCACTGTTTCCACTTGTTGAAACATGTCACATTGTTTGATGTTCAGGCTAGCTGCCTCAAGCTAATGTCCAAAAAAACCCCACAGCAATATTTAAGTTGCTATTTTCTCCAATACTATAGTTATAATTCTAAAGCTTAAGAACTGATAATGGAGATTAATAATTCTTGATTTTTGCTTAGTTTTAAGGTCTTTGCACTTGTGAAAAAAGTTCTAAGGAAGCATTTAAATACATTTAACTATTTTCAATATATAAAGGGTTTATTCTCAGTAGACTAAAAACTCTTATTTCAGATTTCTACTACTGAAAAAGATGAGATTATATTAACCTGACATACCTGAAAGACACACCTAAAACTTTATTTAGTACCATGTTTAGGGCTCTCATATTTGTTAGTTTTTTGCAACTGCAGGTGTGCAATTTCAATATTTGTTTTTACTGCAATTTCTCAGGCATACCGGTGATGTAGGAAAAAAACCCTCAAACAAGGCCTTCTGATAATTAATCCCATTCTCCATTTTGAAACCACTATGTACTAAAAGGAGAATACCAGAGTATACCAATTTCAAAATATGGATTGTTCAAAAGAAATTCAGTATCAAACAGAAAGTGTTAAATTTAAAATATAAGTAAAATGAATCTACATTTTAGTCATGCTATCTGGGAAGAAAGATACATAGTTAACTGTAGGAATTCTGGAATTAAAAAACAAAACAAAACATGGTAGTGTTCTCAGAGCCAAAACCGCAGCGGTGTGACTCCCACAAGATGGTTTCATTCTGCCCAAACGTCACTCATTTGACTGCCTTCAAGGAAATAGCTTGGCAATTATGATAGATAGCGGGAGATTTCTTTGCAATGTCCATTGCCAATCAATTTTTAAACCTAACTCAACTGTTTTACTATTTAAGTACAACAGTCACCAATACTAATTTTGGAAAGGGAAGCTTTCGGGAAGATTCCTGAATTAGACTTGCTGGATCCTCAGCCCCTCAAGACCATGACTCCTTTTTGTGGCCCCCTTCCACCCCTGCAACCAGCCCCAGCTCTATTGAGACATAATTGATATCTCACACTGCGTTAAGTTTAAGGTGTATGTGTTGATTCGATACATGTATATATTGTGAAATGATTACCACAGTAGTGTTTATCACCACACATAATTACCATTTTGGGGGGAGTGAGAACATTTCAGATCTATACTCTTAGCAACTTTCAAGTATATACCACAGTACTGTCAACTATAATCACTATGTACATTAGATATCCAGAACTTACTCATCTTTTAAGTGGAAGTTTGTACCCTTTGACCAAAATTACCCCATTTCCGCTACCCCTGGCTACCACCATTCTACTTTCTGTTTCTACAAATTTGGCTTTCCAAGATTCCACGTGTAAGTGAGATCATACAGTATTTGTCTTTCTCTGACTTATTTCACTTAACATAATGCCCTCAAGCGCCATCCATTTTGTCACAAATGGCAGGATTTCCTTCTTTCCATTGATTATATGTGCCATGTCTTCTTTATCCATTCATATGGATACATTTCATATGTTTTCATGTTATTAATAAGCATCCTTTCATTTCAGCTTGAAGAACTTTTTTCAGCGTTTCTTGGAAGACAGGTCTAGTGGTGATGGACTCCCTCAGCTTTTGCCTGGGAAAGCCTTCATCTGTCCATTTCTGAAGGACAACTTTGCTGGATGGAGTATTCTTAGTTGGCAGTTGTTTTTTTTTTTTCTTTCAGCACTTTGAAAATATCATCCCACTCTCTCCTGGCCTGTAAGGTTTCTGCTGATAGTATCCCATAGATCACAGAGGCTTTCTTCACTCTTTTTCATTTTTCTTTTTTCTCCTCTGACTGGATAATTTCGGTTAAAGTCCGGTCTTCTAATTCAGATTATTTCTTCTGCTTGATCCATTCTGTTGTTAATACTCTCTACTGCGGTTTTTCACTTCATTCATTGTATTCTTCAGCTCCAGAATATGTTTGGTCCTTTTTTGTGAGATTTCTCTCTCTGTTTAACTTCTCATTTTGTTCGTGTATTTTCCTGATTTTGTTGAATTTTCTGTTTTATTGTGGCTCACTGAGCTTCCTTAGAACAGCTATTTTGAATTCTTTATTAGATAAATTGCAGATCTCCATGTCTTTGAGTTTGGTTACTACGAGATTATTGTGATCCTTTGGTGGTGTCATGTTTCCTTCATTTTTCATGTTCCTTGAAGTCTTCCATTGCTATCTTCACATTTGAAGTAGCAGTTACCTCCAACCAACTTTACTGACTGATTTTAGGAGAGAACAACTTTCCATCTGTCCTGCTGGGGATTCTGAGGCTTTCACAGCCCTGCTGTGGACACACCTGCTCCACAGTTCTCGCTCCCTCTTATGACAGAATTCTTGAGCGTGTATGTCTTTTCTCCATCATGCAATACACCAGGCCAGGTGCTAACAGCCTCCCATTTGATCTCCCAAGGGTGATTCTAAAGTTCAAGCTTGTGGTCTCTCCCTGGCCCACTGATTCTGGCTGGTTTTCTGCACATGCTCACTAGCCATCTGCCTTCAGGAGCACGCCCAGAGATCCAGCTACAGTATGTGGTTGAGGCACATGGAGCACCAGGGGTGCCTGTGGGCCAGCTGGGTGGGATCCACAGGCTAAATGTCTCTAGCAATTTGTCGGTGGGCTTTTTGATGGAGTCTGTGATGCGGTTAGTAGGATCTGTGTCCCTGTAATGCCCTCTAAGTCCAATCTGCTGCTCTCCCAGCCTCTTCCTGCCCCCCACTCATTCAGTTCATGACTCAGTACTCTCAATGGGGCAGGAGAGAAATGGGCCTCTTTGGCAACATCTGCACTGCTGGGAAAGGCAGTACCCGCTCACATGCTCTCACTTTTCCCTGCAGAAGTCACGGTGAGAAAGTCTCTCTTGGCACTGAGCTGTGCCACCTTGGGGAAAGGGTGACACGAGTGAAATCAAACTGTTCCTCTTATCCTCTCCAGTGTATTCCAACTTGTATAATTTTTGCTCCGACAGCACGCTGGAACTTCTCCACCGGACTTCTGGACTTCCCCCAAGGCTCTCTCATCTGTGGGTGATTATCTAAAGACAGTGTTCTCCAGGGGACCCCAGACTGCAGCTGAGAGGGGCTGGAGCCAGCTCATAGGCCACTGCAGGGTCCACAGACAGGACACAGATCTGTCTGCCTATTACCTGATGCATGGGTGGGTAAAATTCCTCCCAGGTCCCTTGGCATGTGGTGCTGGGTCCCACAACTCCCACAAAGGCACTTACGTCCATGTATGGATGCCAAATTGTTGTTGAGATGGGTATACAAACGAGGGACGTCTTATAGGGCCATCTTGCTGATGTGCCAACTCCCTTTGAATACCAAGATATTGTTGCACTAAAGTGGCTGTAGAGATCTAATTTGTGGGCAGCTGTTGGTAAAGTTGAGGCAGATAGGGGAAAATAAGTGGTGTGTATTACCCACGGCTTCTCATAAGCCCTGAGAATTTAATTTGTGGCAGTCTCCCAGGGAGACAGTCTTGGAGAATAAACATTGGGCATCAGGCCTGGCCCTGTACTATTTAGCTTATTCTTGCACTCTTAATGAAAGCAGAAGGCAAATGAACAATCCCGTTTTCTTTTATAACAACTTCTGTTTAACAGTGAATAAGGCTAAAGGTATAAACACATTTTTCAGAGCTCAATCCTATCACATTCACAGTTGCAAGCTACAAAGATAAAGATTCTTGTGCTAACTGAAGTTCTCCCCATCTCTGAGAACAGAAATGTCTTACTTTTTCGATGAAGAAACTCTGCAACCAAACCTGCTACGTGGACATAACACATTGCTGCCTGGAAAAGGATGACAAAGAAAGAACTGTCAGATTGCGCTCCAGGGGTTTTGCAGGGTTGTGTTTAGAACAAAGCCATAAGTAGTCACCTCTGAAAAATCTCCATTTTTTATATGAATCTTTGCCATGCTATCAAGCCAGGTTTTCCTGAGCTCTGGGGTACTTGCATAGGACTTGGCTAAGCTATACTGGAGATCAATTAGCATTTCGGGGTCTTTCTCATGCTCCTTCATTTGAGCAGTGGCCATAAGAACAGTACGGATTCTCTTGGTCAAGTCCTTAACTTCTGTGGGAAAAGCAGTTGCCTAATATCAAAACAAACAAAAAAGACATGTTTATCAATATTACCAGTGTGCTCTAAGCCTAGGCATCCAATCCTGGGAATAACACACAACTTTTACCCCTTGTTAGAGATCTTGGTATTTGGTTCTTGGCTCTTGGTTCTTGGCATGTGGCATGCCTAAAGGGTTTTAAATTAATTCTTTAAAATATATCTCACTAGCTCAGGCTTCAAAGGCAATGAGTTTGAGGGCAGTACATTCATAATACATAAAAGCACGGACTTCGGAGCCAGTCTACCTGGCTTTGAACCCTAGCTCCTCCACCGTGAATTCTACAGCTACGAGTGTAATCTATATTCACTTTTATTGTGTAATTTTAGTTACAACAGTAACTAAAAATTGACAGCTTACTATGCACCAGGCAGTGGCCTAGGCGCTTTACATGTTTTAAATTTTATAACAACCTTATGAATTAAGTACTATTATAATTCATTTTACCAATGGAAAACCGAGGTACACAGCAGTTAAGCGGTTTGGCCAAGTCTTGCAGTTGGTAAGTGGTAGAGACAGGATTTACACCCAGGCAGTTTGGCTCCAAAGCTAGTGATCTTAGTCACTCTTCCAGACCGACAAGCATACTTATCCCATCTACCAACTACCATATACACTAAGGTGAAAACCATACTGCAAAAATTTCCAATTATGCAAATGAGAGTTTATGAATCACAGAACACTCTGAAGAGTTTAAAGAGATCATTAACTTCTCTCAAAGTGTCTGTACCCAAAAACACGAAGTTTGAGTTTCCTCTTTATCTTGGGCACTATTAAGGAAGTCCTATTGCTTCCTATTAACCCCACTGGAGTAATCACAATTATTTGCAGGATTCAGAGAAGATGAGTAAGGGACAGGTACAGGGCTTTGGGAGCCTTTCAATGTGAATATAACCAAACGTGGAGAAAATTATTTTTAAAAGTGCCTTCTTTAAAGATGACTTTTAAAAATAATTATATACGTAAAGTCTCTTCTTATACATTAACAGAGATTCCATTTACTGGGAGAAAGCTATACTTTCTCGTACTAGAGTTAATTGGTAATGACTTCCCTACCAGGATAAAACTAAGTCATTTCAGAAATGAGTCATGAAAAAGATTTCCTATCAAGGAGGGCTAAAACAGACCCCATTTACTTTGAAAAAGTTGCTAACCCAACTTTTACGTAACGTGGAATTAAGGATGGTAAAAACTGGTAAAAATAAACTCTTAGGGTATAAGTTAAAAAATCCTAAATGACACAAGCTTTTTCTGTGCTCATGGGATTAGTTGAAGCATATACTGATCTCCCGAGGAACCAGAACTGGCCGAAAAGCAAACTTTCCCAGCCTGACAATGGCTGGCACTACTCAGTGTTTTTTTCAGTTTCAGCAACATTCCTATGGGAATATTTTTTGGTACAAAGATTCAACACATCCCAAACATTAAGTATGCTGTGACTGTGAGCTTTTTTTTTTTTTCCCCCAGATTTTACGCAAACTGTCAAATTATGCTGAAAGATGACTTTTCCCAAGAATGGGGATGATTCCTCGGGCAGGAAAAGTTCTCTACTGGCAAAGGATTCTTCTTCCCTTGTACGCATGCGTCACTGAAGATCAGAACCTGCTCTCCATGCAACAAAACAAAAAATGAATTTTCACAATGTTATAGGTCTTAAGCATATAGCTCGGAAAGAGGAATGGTGGTCAGGGTCTTGGGTTTGGCCTCAGCCAGCTGGTGCCTAAGAATGACAGCCTCGGACTTGGATTTGCCAATAAGTATCTCTGGTAAGCCCCAGTTAACAGATGATTCTTTAAACTCAGAAAAGCATCAAATAATGAATCCCTTCTGTGCCACTCCTTATCTGTTGGCAAAGGATCAGGCAGCCGTTAGCTACTCTAATAGGTGAGGTTTTGTGAAATTTCAAACTCAATGCTTAATTGACCAATATTATAAATGGTAACAACTGTTAAGAAAGGACCCATTTCTTTTCTGAGCAAGTTTAAAAATCAAGCCCAGAAAAAAATTGGAATCCTATCATAACTATGTATACACAGTATAGCCATTGATCCATCCATTCAAATAATACTGAATATCCACTGTGTACCAGGCAGTGTTCTAGGTGCTAGAGGTGCAGTGGTGTACAAGACAAAGCTTTGACTTGTGACGCTCACATTCTATAAACTCAACACTATATAAAAATTATAAATCCAACACACAGTTTAACTTGAGGAGTGTAAGCTTCCCTGACAGTGAACGTAGTTCTAATTTTTTACTTGAAGTGAGAACATACCTTCATAGGTCTGTCACTGTTTGCAAAATTACTGATAATGGATAAAGACTCCTGAAATCTCGATCCTCCGCTTAGTGCTACATCAGCTATCAGCTGGCTTACAGCAATGATAATCTGTGGGAAGAAGCAAACACCATTTTTTCAAATGTCTTTTGCACAAATGCTGCTTATTTTCATCATTGTACAAACCTATAAGCACTCAAATGAAATTCTTCTTTTGAAGATCCTACATAGTTCCATCAAAATCTATTTTCTTCATACATGAGGGGTTTAAACTCTTCTATTGAAACAGCAACTTCAGAGGTTCCTAATTACAAATTTTATTGGGACTTTTCTTGGTTAGATGTGAAAAACCTTCCAAACTCATGGCACAGCTAGATCTAAAACTGTTTTCATAATTAGTGAACTAATACAATGGTGGTCAGGTCTCTACTTTCAATATGCCTGCTACGTGGTAGCTATGGCAAAGCTGGGAATAAATGACCTTTTTCTTGATGGTTTCTCATTTCTTTTCACTAGTCTATTTCAGTGTGCTGGACTTCCAACTCCAGCGCCTCAGCTCCCTTCTTTGTTTCTGACTAGGGCCTATCTAGTTTAGATAGCGGTATGTGTTATGGCATATACATTACATAACGATAGCAGTATAATATAACATAATGGTGCTTTTTAATTTCTCAGGCTCCTTTGGTTGAATGCTTAAATGATTCAGGCCAAGGTGTTAGTGGCTGGAAGCTTTACCCCTGATCTGGAGAAGCAAGATACTGTAGGAGCCGAGTGCAGGCTCTTGAGTGAAACCGCCCTAGATTCAAATCTTGACTTTATCCATTATTCACTGAGTGGGTTTGAGAAAGTTAACTACCCCTCCTGTGCCTCACTTTCCTTATTTGCAATATGGGGATGATAACAATACCTACTTTATAGAGCTGTTATGAGGATTAAAGAGATCATAATCATAATACTACCACTTAACCACTTTACTGACCACTTAGAACCTGGTTCTAAGTCTGCACGTTTATTAATTCATTTATATTTGAATAAAGGACTTGAGAAAAATGGATGTTTTAACCCAGAAGAATGGACCCTACTGGGGAATTTTCAGATACACCAGAACACTAATTGCAGAAATGTTTTGGGGGAAGATGGTACTCAAGTGACACCTCTATGAAAGCAAATATTAGACACCCTAACATATAATGCTGGCCCTAGTACCCAAAAGTAACTATATAGAAGATTTTTACAGGAAGCATATACTTCTATCAGATTTTCACATCACTGACGACGTTTCTAAAAAGCTGCTTATGGCTGTTTCCTCATTTATAACCCGGTCTCCAATAAACAACTGCAATGGGACAGACCAAGGCAGTGAAGACAGAAATATGACCAAGCATTTCCCATATTACGAAGAGGGCTACTGAGCCAAGAAGTCCCAATTGTTGTTTAATTCAGAGAGTTGTTTCACCAGATAAGCTAAAAAACATGGAGACGTTGAAAAACAACTGCCACGCACTCAGTGTCTATTACGTGCCAGGTATTTTGTGCCTGGCACCACACACACTTTATTTTTAACCCTCATGATAACCCTGCAAGGTGAAACATACTTGGCCTCATTTTACAGATGAGGCAAAGAGTTAAGACAAATTGAGCATCTTGCCTAGGGTCACATAAGTACATAAGTAGCCGAGCTATGAGTTAAGCCCAGGTAGGTCCAATTCCAAAGTCCATGCTTTCTACTAAACCTTGAGACTTCTCTCCTTTTTTTACTAACTGGGCATGCTGGAACATGAAAAGTACAAGTGCTCTGTTTGTTACTTAATCATCTCGTTTAATCCTCACCACAACCTTACGAGGTAGGTAGGGATATTTACCACTATTTTACATATGAGGCAACTGAGGCACCGAGAGGCTAAGGAAGCCCTTGCTAAGGTCACACAGTGTGTGATAGTCCTGGAATCTGGAATCTATGCTCTTCACACCTATGCTGTAGAGTAGTGCTGCCCAACAGAAATATGATCTGAGTCACATGTGTAATTTGAAATTGTCCAGTAGCCACATTAAAAAGTAAAAAGACACAAGTGAATTTTAATTTATTTTACTTACCCCAATGTATCCAGAATAGCATTTCAACACACAGTCAATATAAAACAATTGAGATATTTTACTTCTTTGTACTTAGTCTTCAAAAGCCAATGTGTATTCTATATCTACAGGAGATCTGAATTCAGACTAGCTACATTTCAAGTGCTAAATGGCCACCTGTGGCTAATAGCTATTGTACTGGATTGGGTAGCTCTAGATCTTGACATAGAGGCTAAAGATTGAAAAGAAGAGGAGCTTTGGTTTTCACTGACCTGCAGATGTGTCCTCAAAAAGGTTTTCCTTTTGGTATACTCAAAGTTGTTTCTCATCAGAAGATACAAAAGTGCAGAGGCTTCATTCCTGGTTGAGCTAATCTTTGATGTGCAGCATTTTAAAACCTCATAGCAAAATGCAGCACACATGTTTACCCTTCCTTTGAAAAAGGCTGAGGGAAACTAAAGAACAGGAAAAACATAAATACGTATCTGAAAACCCAATCATAAAAGTCAACCAACTATCAAGTGCCCACTGTATTCTCACCTACAACTATGCTGGGTGCTTTGCGGATACAAAATCAACATAAGGCTAGGGCTCCGCTCTGGAGAACCCAAACTAGTTAAAAACATAAAGACCAGCATGTATTAATGACAGAACAATGCAAGTCAGTATACAAGTCTCTACAAAAACGTGAGGTACTGACTATAAGTGCTACGGATCTAAGAAAAGCTCATAATGGTCTGGAAAAGAAGATGAGTAGGTTCTCAGTAATATGTATTAAATTAATGAATGACTGAAATGATGAACGATTGATGGGTCTCAATTTGGGCCTTAAAAATGGTTAGGACAATCTGCATTACTTACTCTTTTGCTTTATATTTAAACAGTTCCTTATATTATGAACTTCCAAATGCTGAGAAAATTATACCAGGAATCTATTCAGCAAAGAAAGTTGATCTTTAAACAAAATGAGGTATAGATGAAGTGTACACACACAAACATAAACATGTGCATCCTCTATTCATAAACTGTTGATCAAAATACATGTTGGCATAGAAAAAGAGTAAAAAAAGTAACTAATTCTCAAAACAGGCAAGTGGCTGCTACTTTGAGAATGTATTCACTCTGTTTTGTGGAAAATAAACTATACGTATAACATAGGCTTATTACAATCTTCCATGCTTACATGTCTAGGGAAGCAAGTAGTAAGCTGCTCCAGGGTACACAATGGATGTTTTTCAGGGAGTGTGAAGCTAGAGGGCCACCCTTTCAAAATTATTTCTTGGGAATATTGAATTTAAACCCATATTATAGGAACCTATCTTCGTTTTATCACCGTAACACCAAGTGCAATGCTATGCAGATAATTAAAGTTTAATAAATGTTTTCTAGTTGGCAATTGAAAGATCTCATAAATAGTCTCACCGGATTAAACCAAATCTTGTTGGGCAAGATACTCTAGTACGAAAATAAAGGAAGGGAAAGCGTAGCTTTAGTGTAGTTAATCCGCTGTAAGAAGTCTTCTACCGGAACTTCCCTGGTGGTCCAGTGGTAAACAATCTGCCTTCCAATGCAGGGGACGTGGGTTCGATCCCTGGTCGGGGAACTAGGATTCCATATGCTGCAGGGCAACTAAGCCCACGCACCACAACTACTGAGCTCGCGCGCCTCAACTAGAGAGTCCACGTGCTGCAACTAAGACCCGACACAACCAAAAATAAACTAAATAATTTTTTTAAAAAAGGAGACTTTAATGTTACATCTCCTGACTTTAAAAAAAAAAAAAAAGAAGTCTTCTACCTACATCACTTCTCTGAGTGGGCAATGACCAAAATCATCAATGACCTTGTAACGGCCAATTCCCAAGGACTCCCTTTCCACCTTATCTTATTGGACCACTCTGTACTGCATAATAATGCTGAAACTCTTTTCTCCTGTGGCTTCCATGATATCCTTCTCTCCTGCCTTTTTTCCTGCTTCTGTGACCGCTCCCTCTCATCTCCTCTATAGATTCCTCTTCCATCCCCTTCTATGTTGTTTTTCTCCCTACATTCCAGCTAAACTGGGCCTTGCAGTTCCCAGAACCTCAAGCTCTATCCCAACTCCAGGCCTTTGCACGCTTGTGCTTCTCCCTAGAATGTTCCTCCTTACGCTTTTCAAACAGCTGGCGCCTTTTCATATTTCAGGTCTCATTTTAAAAGTGACAAACCTATCTAAAGTAAGGTAACTCCCACAAATCATTATTCTCTATCTCAACACCTTGGTTCCTTCCTAGAATTTGTGACAATTACTGTTTTATTTACTTGTTTATTTTCTGCCCCACCCTCCTTACCCACTGAAAGCTTCATGAAGGCAGAGACTAGGCTTCCAGGCTACTTTTTTTTTTTTTTTTTTTTTTTTGCGGTACGCGGGCCTCTCACTGTTGTGGCCACTCCCGTTGAGGAGCACAGGCTCCGGACACGCAGGCTCAGCAGCCATGGCTCACAGGCCTAGCCGCTCCGCGGCATGTGGGGTCTTCCCGGACCGGGGCACGAACCCATGTCGCCTGCATCGGCAGGCGGACTCTCAACCACCGCGCCACCAGGGAAGCCCCAGGCTACTTTTTAAAGAGATTTTCCCCCACCCGCAACAGTTTTCTTAATAAAAATCTAATTATGGTGCTTTCATGCTCCCTGATACCTAAAAGATGAAGTCTAACTCCTAAGATGAGGACATAATCATCTGGTCCCCATCGACCTCTTCAGTCTCATCTCTTGCTGAGTCCATACTAAATCCTAACTCCAGTGCTGCAGAGAAACTTTTGCTAAATTAGTGTTTCCCGTCCTTCTCCTGTTCACCCTCAGCTCTCTGTATAGACTTCTTTTAGACTAATGGTATTTGTGGATGTGCATCAATGTGTGTGTGTGTTCCCCTCTCCTGGACAGTAAGCCCTCATACTGTATCCCTGAAACAAGATCTGACATCAGTAAGTACCTACCCAGTAACTGTTCGTTAAATGAATTATTTCTGAATCTCTTTCCCTTAGTTTCTCGTAACATGCTTGCACTTAACTCAGTTTTCCATTTATTTCTTTATCCAAAAAACTATTAGAGAGAGGACTGGAGTTGGCGGCGTGAACACAGCCTGCAGGGAGTTAGTGCACCACAGCTAGCTGGGAGGGAGTCCGGGTAAAAGTCTGGACCTGCCGAAGAGGCAAGAGACTTTTTCTTCCCTCTTTGTTTCCTGGTGCGCAAGGAGAGCGGATTAAGAGCGCTGCTTAAAGGAGCTCCAGAGACGGGCACGAGCCGCGGCTAAAAGCGCGGACCCCAGGGACGGGCATGAGACGCTAAAGCTGCTGCTGCCGCCACCAAGAAGCCTGTGTGCGAGTACAGGTCACTCTCCACACCTCCCTTCCGGGGAGCCTGTGCAGCCCGCCACTGCCAGAGTCCCGGGATCCAGGGACAACTCTCCCAGGAGAACGCACGACGTGCCTCAGGCTGGTGCAATGTCACGCAGGCCTCTGCCGCCGCAGGCTCGCCCCGCACACCGTGCCCCTCCCTCCCCCCTGGCCTGAGTGAGCCAGAGCCCCCGAATCAGCGGCTCCTTTAACCCCGTCCTGTCTGAGCAAGGAACAGACGCCCGCAGGTGACCTACAAGTAGAGGCGGGGCCAAATCCAAAGCTGAGCCCCTGGGAGCTGTGAGAACAAAGAAGAGAAAGGGAAATCTCTCCCAGCAGCCTCAGAAGCAGCGGATTAAAGCTCCACAACCAACTTGATGTACCCTGCATCTGTGGAATACGTGAATAGACAACGAATCATCCCGAATTAAGGAGGTGGGCTTTGAGAGCAAGATTTATGATTTCTTCCCCTTTTCCTCCTTTTGTGAGTGTGTATGTGTATGCTTCTGTGTGAGATTTTGTCTGTATAGCTTTGCTTCCACCATTTGTCCTAAGGTTCTATCCGTCCGTTATTTTTTTGTTTGTTTTCTTCTTAAAAAATATTTTTTCTTAATAATTGTTTTTTATTTTAATAACTTTATTTTATTTTACTTACTTTATCTTCTTTCTTTCTTTCTTTCCTTCCCTCCTCCCTCCCTCTCGCTCTCTTTCTACTTTTTCTCCCTTTTATTCAGAGCCGTGCGGATGAAAGGCTCTTGGTGCTGCAGCCAGGAGTCAGAGCTGTGCCTCTGAGGTGGGAGAGCCAACTTCAGGACACTGGTCCACAAGAGAGCTCCCAGCTCCACACAGTATCAAATGGCAAAAATCTCCCAGAGATCTCCCATCTCAACACCAGCACCCAGCTTCACTCAACGACCAGAAAGCTACAGTGCAGGACACCATATACCAAACAACTAGCAAGACAGGAACACAACCCCACCCATTAGCAGAGAGGCTGCCTAAAATCATATTAAGTCCACAGATACCCCAAAACACAGCACCAGACGTGGACCTGCCCACCAGACAGACAAGATACAGCCTCATCCACCAGAACACAGGCACTAGTCCCCTCCACCAGGAAGCCTACACAACCCACTGAACCAACTTTAGCCACTGGGGACAGACACCAAAAGCAACGGGAACTACGAACCTGCAGCCTGCAAAAAGGAGACCCCAAACACAGTAAGATAAGCAAAATGAGAAGACAGAAAAACACACAGCAGATGAAGGAGCAAGATAAAAACCCACCAGACCTAACAAATGAAGAGGAAATAGGCAGTCTACCTGAAAAAGAATTCAGAATAATGATAGTAAAGATGATCCAAAATCTTGGAAATAGAATAGACAAAATGCAAGAAACATTTAACAGGGACCTAGAAGAATTAAGAGGAAACAAGCAACGATGAACAACGCAATAAATGAAATTAAAAATACTCTAGATGGGATCAATAGCAGAATAACTGAGGCAGAAGAACGGATAAGTGACCTGAAGATAAAATAGTGGAAATAACTACTGCAGAGCAGAATAAAGAAAAAAGAATGAAAAGAACTGAGGACAGTCTCAGAGACCTCTGGGACAACATTAAATGTACCAACATTTGAATTATAGGGGTTCCAGAAGAAGATGAGAAAAAGAAAGGGACTGAGAAAATATTTGAAGGGATTATAGTTGAAAACTTCCCTAATATGGGAAAGGAAATAGTTAATCAAGTCCAGGAAGCACAGAGAGTCCCATACAGGATAAATCCAAGGAGAAATATGCCAAGACACATATTAATCAAACTGTCAAAAATTAAATACAAAGAAACCATATTAAAAGCAGCAAGAGAAAAACAACACACAAGGGAATCCCCATAAGGTTAACAGCTGATCTTTCAGCAGAGACTGTGCAAGCCAGAAGGGACTGGCAGGACATATTTAAAGTGATGAAGGAGAAAAACCTGCAACCAAGATTACTCTACCTAACAAGGATCTCATTCAGATTTGATGGAGAAATTAAAACCTTTACAGACAAGCAAAAGTTGAGAAAGTTCAGCACCACCAAACCAGCTTTACAACAAATGCTAAAGGAACTTCTCTAGGGAAGAAACACAAGAGAAGGAAAAGACCTACAAGAACGAACCCAAAACAATTAAGAAAATGGAAATAGGAACATACATATCAATAATTCCCTCAAATGTAAATGGACTAAATGCTCCCACCAAAAGACAAAGATTGGCTGAATGGATACAAAAACAAGACCCGTATATATGCTGTCCACAAGAGACCCACTTCAGACCTAGAGACACATACAGACTGAAAGTGAGGGGATGGAAAAAGATATTCCATGCAAATGGAAACCGAAAGAAAGCTGGAGTAGCAATTCTCATCAGACAAAATAGACTTTAAAATAAAGACTATTAGAAGAGACAAAGAAGGACACTACATAATGATCAAGGGATCGATCCAAGAAGAAGATATAACAATTGTAAATATTTATGCACCCAACACAGGAACACCTCAATACATAAGGCAAATGCTAACAGCCATAAAAGGGGAAACCGACAGTAACACATTCATAGTAGGGGACTTTAACACCCCACTTTCACCAATGGACAGATCATCCAAAATGAAAATAAATAAGGAAACACAAGCTTTAAATGATACATTAAACAAGATGGACTTAATTGACATTTATAGGACATTCCATCCAAAAACAACAGAATACACATTTTTCTCAAGTGCTCATGGAACATTCTCCAGGATAGATCATATCTTGGGTCACAAATCAAGCCTTGATAAATTTAAGAAAACTGAAATTGTATCAAGTATCTTTTCCAACCACAACGCTATGAGACTAGACATCAATTACAGGAAAAGATCTGTAAAAAATACAAACACATGGAGGCTAAACATTACACTACTTAATAATGAAGTGATCACTGAAGAAATCAAAGAGGAAATCAAAAAATACCTAGAAACAAATGACAATGGAGACACAACGACCCAAAACCTATGGGATGCAGCAAAAGAAGTTCTAAGGGGGAAGTTTATAGCAATACAAGCCCACCTTAAGAAGCAGGAAACATCTCGAATAAACAACCTAACCTTGCACCTCAAGCAATTAGAGAAAGAAGAACAAAAAAACCCCAAAGTTAGCAGAAGGAAAGAAATCATAAAAATCAGATCAGAAATAAATGAAGAAGAAATGAAGGAAACGATAGCAAAGATCAATAAAACTAAAAGCTGGTTCTTTGAGAAGATAAACAAAATTGATAAACCATTAAAAAAAGGGAGAAGACTCAAATCAACAGAATTAGAAACGAAAAAGGAGAAGTAACAACTGACACTGCAGAAATACAAAAGATCGTGAGAGATTACTACAAGCAATTCTATGCCAATAAAATGGACAACCTGGAAGAAATGGACAAATTCTTAGAAATGCACAGCCTGCCAACACTGAATCAGGAAGAAATAGAAAATATGAACAGACCAATCACAAGCACTGAAATTGAACCTGTGATTAAAAATCTTCCAACAAACAAATGCCCAGGACCAGATGGCTTCACAGGCGAATTCTATCAAACATTTAGAGAAGACATAACACCTACCCTCCTCGAACTCTTCCAAAATATAGCAGAGGGAGGAACATTCCCAAACTCATTCTACAAGGCCACCATCACCTTGATACCAAAACCAGACAAGGATGTCACAAAGAAAGAAAACTACAGGCCAATATCACTGATGAACAAAGATGCAAAAATCCTCAACAAAATAGTAGCAAACAGAATCCAACAGCACATTAAAAGGATCATACACCATGATCAAGTGGGGTTTATCCCAGGAATGCAAGGATTCTTCAATATACGCAAATCAATGTGATACACCATATTAACAAATTGAAGAATAAAAACCGTATGATCATCTCAATAGATGCAGAGAAAGCTTTCGACAAAATTCAACACTCATTTATGATAAAAACCCTGCAGAAGGTAGGCATAGAGGAAACTTTCCTCAACATAATAAAGGCCATATATGACAAACCCACAGCCAACATCGTCCTCAAAGGTGAAAAACTGAAAGCATTTCCACTAAGATCAGGAACAAGACAAGGCTGCCCACTCTCACCACTCTTATTCAACATAGTTTTGGACGTTTTAGCCACAGCAATCAGAGAAGAAAAGGAAATAAAAGGAATCCAAATCAGATAAGAAGAAGTAAAGCTGTCACTGTTTGCAGATGACATGATACTATACATAGAGAATCCTAAAGATGCTACCAGAAAACTACTAGAGCTAATCAATGAATTTGGTAAAGTAGCAGGATACAAAACTAATGCACAGAAATCTCTGGCATTCCTATACACTAATGATGAAAAATCTGAAAGTGAAATCAAGAAAACACTCCCATTTACCACTGCAACAAAAAGAATAAAATATCTAGGAATAAACCTACCTATGGAGACAAAAGACCTGTATGCAGAAAATTATAAGACACTGAGGAAAGAAATTAAAGATGATACAAACAGATGGAGAGATATACCATGTTTTGCATTGGAAGAATCAACGTTGTGAAAATGACTCTACTACCCAAAGCAATCTATAGATTCAGTGCAATCCCTATCAAACCACCACTGGCATTTTCCACAGAACTAGAACAAAAAATGTCACAATTTGCATGGAAACACAAAAGACCCCGAACAGCCAAAGCAATCCTGAGAACGAAAAATGAAGCTGGAGGAATCAGGCTCCCTGACTTCAGCCTATACTACAAAGCTACAGTACTGAAGACAGTACGGTACTAGCACAAAAACAGAAAGATAGATCAATGGAACAGGATAGAAAGCCTAGAGATAAACCCACGCACATATGGTCACCTTATCTTTGATAAAGGAGGCAGGAATGCACCGTGGAGAAAGGACAGCCTCTTCAATAAGTGGTGCTGGGAAAACTGGACACGTACATGTAAAAGTATGAGATTAGATCACTCCCTAATCCATACACAAAAATAAGCTCAAAATGGATTAAAGACCTAAATGTAAGGCCAGAAACTATCAAACTCTTAGAGGAAAACACAGGAAGAACACTCTATGACATAAATCACAGCAAGAGCCTTTTTGACCCACCTCCTAGAGAAATGGAAATTAAAACAAAAATAAACAAATGGGACCTAATGCAAGTTCAAAGCTTTTGCACAGCAAAGGAAACCATAAATAAGACCAAAAGACAACCCTCAGAATGGGAGAAAATATTTGCAAATGAAGCAACTGACAAAGGATTAATCTCCAAAATTTATAAGCAGCTCATGCAGCTCAATAACAAAAGAACAAACAACCCAATCCAAAAATGGGCTGAAGACCTAAACAGACATTTCTCCAAAGAAGATATACAGACTGCCAACAAACACATGAAAGAATGCTCAACATCATTAATCATTAGAGAAATGCAAATCAAAACTACAATGAGATATCATCTCACACCAGTCAGAATGGCCATCATCAAAAAATCTAGAAACAATAAATGCTGGAGAGGGTGTGGAGAAAAAGGAACACTCTTGCACTGCTGGTGGGAATGTGAATTGGTACAGCCACTGTGGAGAACAGTATGGAGGTTCCTTAAAAAAACTACAAATAGAACTACCATATGACCCAGCAATCCCACTACTGGGCATATACCCTGAGAAAACCATAATTCAAAAAGAGTCATGTACCAAAATGCTCATTGCAGCTCTATTTACAATAGCCCGGAGATGGAAACAACCTAAGTGTCCATCATCGGATGAATGGATAAAGAAGATGCGGCACATATATACAATGGAATATCACTCAGCCATAAAAAGAAACGAAATTGAGCTATTTGTAATGAGGGATGGACCTAGAGTCTGTCATACAGAGTGAAGTAAGTCAGAAAGAGAAAGACAAATACCGTATGCTAACACATATATATGGAATTTAAGAAAAAAAATGTCATGAAGAACCTAGGGGTACGGCAGGAATAAAGACACAGAACTACTAGAGAATGGACTTGAGGATAGGGGGAGGGGAAGGGTAAGCTGTGACAAAGCGAGAGAGTGGTATGGACATATATACACTACCAAACGTAAAACAGATAGCTGGGGGGGCAGCAGCCGCATAGCATAGGGAGATCAGCTCGGTGCTTTGTGACCACCTAGAGGGGTGGGATAGGGAGGGTGGGAGGGAGGGAGACGCAAGAGGTAAGAGATATGGGAACATATGTATATGTATAACTGATTCACTTTGCTTTAAAGCAGAAACTAACACACCATTGTAAAGCAATTATACTCCAATAAAGATGTTAAAAAATTGTATTAAACAATGGCTATTTAGAGCTTCCCTGGTGGCGTAGCGGTTAATAATCTGCCTCTCAATGCAGGGGACACGGGTTCAAGCCCTGGTCCGGGAAGATTCCACATGCCGCGGAGCAACGAAGCCCCTGTGCCACAACTACTGAGCCTGTGCTCTAGAGCCTGCGAGTCACAGCTACTGAGCCCACGTGCCACAACTCCTGAAGCCCACACACATGGAGCCCATGTTCCGCAACAAGAGAAGCCACCGCAATGAGAAGCCCACTCACCACAACGAAGAGTAGCCCCTGCTCGCCGCAACTAGAGAAAGCCCGCGTGCAGCAACAAAGACCCAACGCAGCCAAAAATTTAAAAATTTTTAAAAAAAGAATGTCAATTTAAAAATAAACCTTCAAGATCACCTAATTTTTATATCAATTAAACCCTTTAAGTTGCCATACAAATAATGACAAAAAAGTTTTCCATGCTCAGCTATCCTATTACAAAAATCGGTTAACTGAATTTGTCTTGTTGGAGTTACACATACTAGAGTGGAGGCCTAGACTGTGCCTTTCCCTGATTTTAACTCCATCTTGGTTCCTGATGCTTTTAAGTATGTTTAAAAGCTATCAAAACCAGATGAGAAATAAATCTTGCTATCTGTTTCAGTCATATTTATTCCTAAAAGCCTAGTCTGAAGTTTTAGTTTAGATGAGGTAAATGGCCTGAACATTTAGAGCCCACGGATACAATTCGCACTGAAAGGAAGGATTCATTCATCTGAACATGTATTGAGTGCCTACAATTTGCAAGATATCATACAAGGCCCTGGGGTTATAAGACTTGGTCTCTGCTTTCCAAGTGCTTATACATGAGTACCCTTACAGCTTATGTATCTTCAGCATGACAATACTTTAAAAAGAAGCAAAAGAGAAGAAAAACTGGCAGTTGGTAATTTTAAAATGATACTCTTCAGAAAGGGATGACAGGACAAAATAAAAAGCATGTGCTGATTTTAGGGAATGCCTGGTCAGGCTCTCTTTACGTATTTTGCTGTTCTAATATTTACAAAGGTAGGATTTAATGGCTTCCTTATCTGAGGTTTGGAGAGGTCTTCGCAATGATCCCTGTTCCCCTTTCCTTCTTGCTATGAAGCAAGGCCACTCGCAGCCACAAAGCTCTGCTCTTACCTTACTAATGAAAGCTCGCAGTGAGGCAAAGACATGTTTCAGCGACACTTCAGATTGCCCATTTTTAAGAAAAGCAAGATGAATATCAAATACTTTTTTCATTAACGGGTTGTGGCCATCATTGTTTAAAAGTTGGCTCTACAAAACATGAAGAAAAAATTTGCAGAAATAGTTTATGCCGCTCCCCCCAGAATGAGAGAACAGGCTTTACCAACAACCTGTTTATCAAACCACTGCTTGAAAAGTAACAATAAAAAGTTTAACATAATCTAAAATCATCTGTGCCATCTTTCAACTTGGAAATCTCAAAATACTATATAAACTACATCTATACTTAATTCCATAATTTTAAATAGATGAAAAAAAATCTTTTTCCAGTATAACACAGCAAATACAGAACTAGTATGGGAAGAGTATTTTCTATTAACCTAACCATATTGCTCCTCAATTCAGAAATCAGTAAATTAAAAATGGATACAAGGTAACCAGCCTTTGTATTTCTCTTAAGGAAAACATCAATTCCATTTTAAAAGTCTATTATCTAATTTGCTCTTAAATGTATGTTTAGTATAAGATATCTTTAGCCACTGGTGACAAATTAAAACCTCTATGAGTAGAGATAATAACAGGGATCACAATTGAACAGACTACGTAAATTGTTTAAATGTTCCTTGCAAATAGAGATATAAGAGAAACAACAAATTGTAGAGAAATATCTATTGGTTTCTGAAACTTTAAAAAAAAAATGCATTGGTTAACACCTCCAGTCCTGCTCTATCCCTCAAGAAACTAATTACCAGGTTACAACTTGGCCAAAAATAACAACAACGAACCAAAACAATATGCAAACCTGTAACAGATTTAATGGTAACCTTGATAGCCAGAATCCCTGAATGGTGTTTGATATTTCTGTTAGTCTGCTTCTAATAAGCATGGGGTAGTGGTTAGAAGCATGGACTCTTGTGATAACTGGCCTAGATCAGAATCCTGATTCTGCTAACTAACCACCTATGTGACATTAACTTCCCTGTGAGCCTCAGTTTCCTCATTTTAAAATGGGAAAAATAACAGTATTTATATCACGAAGCTAGTGTGAGGATTAAAGGTGAGTTCACATTTGTACTTTTAAGTTTATTAAGGTATAATTTACATAGCACAAAATTTACCTATTTTAAGTACATGATTCAATTATTTTTGGTAAATTTCCAGGGTTTCACAACCATTACAACCCAATCACTCCCATCATCTCAAAAAGATCCTTGGTGCCCATTTGCAGTCCTCTTTTCCACCTCCAGACCCACGACAAAAAAGTGGGTTAATATTTCTAAAGCACTTAGGATAGTGCCTGACATCTACCAAGAGATGTATGTTAAACAAATGAGAAGTATTTGGATAGGAGGAAAGAATACAATGCAAACCTTGAGACCAAATGTCTTACTTACTGGCACAATAAAAAATGAGTTTGGGCTGCATTTTAATCAGAACTTAATACTTCATAAAGGGATTTTGCAGCCTATTTCTTATTAGTATCTAATTCAGTTTTCCCTGATAAGCCTCTTTGAAAAGCACAGGCCAGGTTTCCATAGTAAATCCAGAGGGCTGAAGCAATTAACTGAATTACTTAGAGAAGGGGGGAAGAAAAGAAAAAAAATCTGTATAACTCAGACGAAAAGCCAGCAAGAGTTTTCAATTTTGAGTTCTCCCACTACTGTTACCCTTCATTATAGTTATACAGTCTTTACTTTTCAAAGCACTCTCACATCCATTATCTCATTTTACACCTTCAACAACCCTGCAAGATCATTGCTTTTAATTTCTTCTTCTTATTATTTTTTTTTAATCCTAGCAATGATGATTTGTATCGAGAGGCAAGCATCTGAGAGAAACCACCAGGCACCTGACGAGGGAAGCCAGCCAGCCGGCCTGCCTGGACATCATCTGGCTTGACAAGATACCTCATCACAACGGGCGTTTGGATAAACTGACTCAATCATAATTTGGGCTAAAAATTACGGATATTTTCATAAAAGTGTGAAAGAAAACTGTTTTTTAAACAGAAAAATAAAAGAGAAGGGAAATTCAGGGCAAATTAGTCCAATCCTCTCATTTTATGGATGTGGCACACGAGTCTCAGTGATTTCCCAAGGTCACACAGGAGCCAAACTAGGTCTGCCATCCAAGTTTCCCGACTGCTCACTGGGGGCTTTTATACTATACTAAGCTTCGTCTGACTAATTAGTTTTTGCATAATATTTTCTTTGCAATGATACCGACTGAGTTCTAACTCTTCATGTTTACCTTGAAGCACTGGGTGAAAAATGATATGGTATCTAGTACTGTTAGGGAAACTTCAGTAGCAGTATTGCCTTCAAGAAGTGCCTGATGGAAAATGTCTGCTTCAGTTGTTGCAGAACCTGGGATTTAAAAAAAAAGAAAATTAAAACTGCCCAACACAGAGATTCACATAACAGTTTTGAATGATCTTCTCCTCCAAAGACTCAGAGAGAGAGACAAACACAAAGAAAGCAGGCTTTCAATGCCTGCAGACTTAATGAGTTTCACTGTATTTACTCCTTAATCAAATATGGTCTGGGTTAATCAATTCCACTAATTTTTACTTCAGCTCTGTATCAACAGCTCTGCAACAAATAATTAGGTGCCCACTTCTTTGGAGACAAGATTTCAGTGATGAACTATGGTGACGTAACCAGGAAATAACGCAGGAGGCATTTTAGGCTGTGCTGTTAATTATGTGTGCAAAAATGAGAAACTCATAGAAATGCAGCTACATTACGTACAGTGGCGCCCTATGGCCAGATGTTTTCAATGATTCCAATGGTATGAGACGTTTCTAAATCAGGAGGAAAACAAAGCATCTGGGCCAACTGAAATACATAGGTTCGTTATACTGATATTTTTACAAGTGACAAAGAGCAAAGCTGAAGGCTGTAAGACTTGCATTTTTTAAAGTCTTGACTCTATTAGCTCAGGTCCACCTGCTCAAGACATTTGTTTTTATTATTAGCCCTATCGCAAAGCCAGTTCTGCTGGCTTCCTTTTATGCAATCCCCAAAGGACTGTGTGGAAATGAACGTTTATCTCACTCTTTGACTTTTTTATTAATATTTGCTCCTCAGAGGATAGCTTCCATTTATATAACCCTGTAGCTTCCTCCTTGTCCTATTCGACTTGTCAGTACTTCAACCCGTGTGAAATACATCTTTGTCAAAATACTATTTACAGTTCTTTGATTTCTGCGGTCAGCTCAGCATGGATAATCCCTTAAGATCACTGAATGAAAAATAGGAACTCTAAACAAATATTATACATACTATTATATTAAGATGCCGTTATCTGCATTAAAGTAGGAATAAAGGATATCGAATGTAAAATAATATAAGAACAATAATTCAAAGGGAAAATTAACTTCCTTGATATTGAACTAAGAAAAAAACCCATCATTACCTAAAATTGCTGAAAAGTCCATGCATATCTTATCATATATTCACATATGATGAAACGACTGTTCATAAACAGAGATATGCAATTGTATCTATGTATGGGAAATGATTACCAATTGTATTGGAGATTTAAGCCAGTACTTCTTTAAGATTAAATAGTATTAATATCTGTTTCAAACGGGTACCCTACACACATTTTTCACTTACTGTGATTAAGTGTAAATGAACTTTCCAGGCTACTAAGATGCTGAAGCCGGGCCTGCATTATTCCTGATCTGTTTCGAAGAGCTGGCATGGTTTGCGATTTTCGGTCTATTCCAAAGTGTTTTGACATCCAGGCATCATGCACCCTAAAATAAATGTTAAAGTTAGGAAATGGAGCACTCTGAGAATACATCTCAACGTTAGATTTTTTAAACTAATAAATGACTAGGTTTCCACATAAACACTGTGTTATGCTCAGTATTTACTTGGCTTCAGTGAGGCATCACTGGAAATTGTATGAAGTTTAATGTATATTTAAAATAGTTTATACTATACGAATACAAGTAAGGACTTCAGAGGGAGTTTCTTACTTCCCTTCTTCTTCTCAAAAATATCAGAGTAAAGTGGACAACACTCCAATAAGATCCAGTCTTTTCTCAGGAGGTAAGGAAAGGCAAGAGTCAGAGAAAACAGTGAGAGGGATACTAGGAGTTGACGTAAGGTGGAAGAATTCCTGGTGTTAGATGTTTAAGAATGAGTGCCTATCTAATCTGTTTCTGGACCCAAGTTAAACTTGGAGCAGAAATTTTTACTCTATAAACATGTCTATTTGCACATTTTTCTTTGTTTTCCTGTAATTTTAAGGTTCCATTAAAAAAAATTACAACCGGGTAATACAGGAACTAAGGAAGAAAAAGAGTTTGTCTATCCTCTAATAAACATAGAGGGCGGGTCAGCAGAATCTTAGAGGTTAAGGTTCATGGTGGTAGTTACCATACTAGGTCTAAACCAGTTCCCAGTGCTGGGAAGACAGTGGAACTCATCCCTTGAATTATTAGGATGTTCCAGAGACTCAGCAATAAACCCCATCCAAACAGCCTCTTTAATTTTTGGAAGTGCCATGGAATTTACTTAAAAAAAGGATTCTATTTGAGTTCCTTTAATGAGTAACTCTACCCCTGAAATATATCTTATTGAAATAAGTAATCTTTTCCTTACAGTTCCTCAAACATTTTCTTAAGTATTTATTTCACTAAGACTTACACAGCAAAAAGAAGAAATAAATAATATATAGTGCATGTCCCAATTGCTGTTGGGGATTTCTATTCACGTTAGTAACTGAGGTGAGTACTGACAGGTTGTAGATAAAAGTACAGATCTTACAGTTGTCCTCACTTTACGATTTCCTGCCTTCCCCTTGATCTAGCCCTTTCTCACATCCTTCAGAAGAGACAAGCATCTGTTCTAGGATTAGAGCAGAAACTCTGCATATCAGTCTAACTATTACCCTCTGGAAAACTTAAAAAATGTTCACATCAGATTAATTTCAACTTTGAGTTGACACGCATTAAATAAATCATGGGTATCTTAGTGTCAACTCAAAATGAATCTAGGTTATACATGGCATAATTAAGACTGCCCTCTGTTGGAAGAGAAGAAAAAAAGTGGAAATTGCAGTGCTATGGGAATTACCTTGCTATGTTTCTTTTCCCCATATATCTAAAGTGAAACAAACATACTCTAGAAAGAAAAACAATAGCATGTTAGTAAGATATTACCATACTTTGCATTTTAACAAGTAATATTTGAAAATTCATGTGTCACAAAGAACGACCCATTTAAAATCATATTACAATAATGCTTCGGTATACAAAAATAAATATACAAATAACTACTTGCCATATTATATCTTTCTACATTTATTTGCTACAATTACATCAACACCAAAAAGCTCCATGTCTTCATATACAATTCTAATGACATATTTTTTTTAAAAACCGTCAATGCAAATCATCCCTTGTACTTTATAGTGTGTATCACACCAAAGGTCTCTAGCACAGTCAGTTAACACCTAAAAAGGTTCTTAAGCAATTGGGGCAATTGCTATATTTTTTATAATGGCATTAAAATACTTTCTAGCATGGAAAATCTCAAACACATACAAAAGTAAAGAGGACAGCAAACTAAATCCCACATACCCAGCACCCACCAGCTTCAACAATTATCAACTCATGGCCATTCTTAACTTATACCCCAAACAGGTCCCATGCTCTCCCTCCACACTCCCTACCGCCTTTATTTTTTTAAAGTAAATCCCCGACATCATATATTTTCATTAGTAAACATTTCAGTATAATTAGAGTAGTTTCTTTAATCATAACTTTTATTTGCTGACATCTTCTGCAAAATTTTGAAAGACTTTACTAAGTTTTTATGCATAGATTACCCTCTCTGTGTTTCGGTAGACACACACGATATCATATATGTGTACTATTTATTTAGAAATTTCTTACATTTCATTCTAATTTTTCTTTTAGCTTTCAATAATGACGTAAAAATAGCTCAGCATACAATATAGGATAATTTCCAACCTCCACCTAGGAAAAAGGCTAGATTTTTTTCCCTAAGGACCTTGCAATGGAGATATATATATATATATATATATGGAAATATATATATATATATGCATTTCTGAAGTGAGTAGAATTACTCAGCTCTACATAAGAGTACAAATTCTAAATTCCAACATTTAAGCTGCTCCATTAAGCCAGCATCTGCTCTAAATGAATGATCTAGGACAGCTGATGCCACTTCCAGTTTTCCAGATCACAGAAAGACTCCTGATGGTCTGCAAGGATGCACTATTATTAGCTAGAGTTTTCTATAATATCACAAGTATTTCATCTCCATGTTTTTCTTCTATCTATGTGTGAAGAACCTGTATATCAGCCTCTAAACTATCAAAATAGTTTAACATTTCCTACATTATTGTCAAATATGCTGTTGAAAACAGAAAGGGGGTAATATTTTATTATGTATAAAAATTAAGCTCCCAAAAATAAGAGGAAATTTTATGAAAATAAGTTAATATAACTTACTCTAGAAGTATAAGGATGTTTATGAGCTCCTGAGGAGATACTTTATTCCAGTAAGTTAAGAGTGTATCTGAAAATGGAATGAATAAAGTGTTACATCTTGAGATAGCATAGATCTTACAGCAAATAGCGCAGTGAACTCCAAAGTACCAATAACTTAGTTTCAGCAACCATTAACTCACAGCCAATTCTGTCTCATCTATATCCTCTCCTCCTATCTCATCTCACTGCCCAATACCCACACTGTATTCTTTTGAATTAATCCCAAATATACCTTTTAATCTGTAACTATTTCAACTTCAACAATTATTTTTATGTATTTTATAAATGTTCTTTTGGATGGCTTATCATCCCTGAAGACAGAGGAAGGGAAGTTGACCTGGGATTTTTAATAAGCTTCCTAAAGTTTTATGCAAGATGGTGCGTTTAAGTACACTTTTCGGAAGGTAGGGTCAAGCACCTTCGCCTGCTACTCAAAGGGCTCTGCGAACCAAACAGTCTGAGAACTTTAAACTTTAGAGGAAGAGACTGATAACTTTCTTTTTCCTCTTTGCCTTCGGATTATCAACCTTGAAGTCCTGGCAATATACAAACATACACACACATTAATGGAACAACTATTTCAGATATAAATGTCCCTTAAACCTATCACATATACTTCTCTTTGGAGCTGTTCCTTTTTTTTTTTTTTAACTTCAAAAACACTCATGGAGACATTTTTAAAAAGAAAAACATTGCCCTCACTTAACCTTCCATTCCTTTTTTATCCTGTTCAGATATAGCTAATGGTGTCAGCAGGTCCACTTCTAAATTTAAAAACCTGCTAGGGATCGCAAAAGTAGGCAATGACGGGACTTCCCCGGTGGCGCAGTGGTTGAGGGTCCGCCTGCCGATGCAGGGGACACGGGTTCGTGCCCCGGTCCCGGAAGATCCCACGTGCCACGGAGCAGCTGGGCCCGTGAGCCATGGCCGCTGAGCCTGCGCTCCGCAACGAGAGAGGCCACAACAGTGAGAGGCCCGTGCACCGCAAAAAAAAAAAGTAGGCAATGACGTAATGGCCTGCCCCCGCGAGAGCCCCTGAAGATAGGGATGGACGACTAGGTAATGTTGGCTAAAAGGAGGGGTGACAGGGAGGGAAGAGTGTGTGGGTTTTGACTTTATTTCCCCAATTTACTCAAGACCATGAGTACTGATAGTTTTCAACGTTTATAAAATACTGATCATCAGGAATAAGATGCTAACGTAAGGTCAAATTAGATTTGTTTCAAAAATAAAGTGAGCGCTGACTTCCGGTCCACCCCTCCGCCTTCGGGCTCCCTTCCGGCTCAGCGCAGCATGGCTCTCCCAGAAGTCACCGCGTTTCCGGTCTCTCCGGCCTCTCGCTACAGGCCAGCTCGCAGGCGTCATCTGCGCACTAGCTCTTCCCGCCAAAAGGAGGCTCAGGTCTCCCTTCCGCCGCCAAACCGGGCCCTTCTGTCTACCCCCGAGCCATCCTCGCACCGGCCTTGTGCTCTGAAGCCTCTTCGCAGGTGTGTAGATGGCGTGAAAGTCTCGTCCGGTTCGCGGCCTAGCTCTAGTCAGCAGCCCTTCCGCCATTTTGCCGGCGGCGGTTTGTCTCCACTGTTTCCCAGTCCCAGTCAGGGAGACGAGATGCAGGTGGGCAACGTGGGTGGAGGAGACAAGGAAGGTGGCCAGAGCTCTCCCGCAGGAGATAAAATGCAGGTTAGCGTCAATGATTTGTCTTCTGACGCTTTTAAAAAAGCCTGGCTAACACTGAAAGAGCTCCATGACAAGGAGCTACGCCGTCTCCAGGGGAAACTAACCAGTCTGAGGAAAGAGCGATTGGCAGATAGAAGGCAGTTGGGCTCCAGAGCCAAAATTAAAGAGTTGATGGAGCAACGGAATATCCTGAATGTCACCATCAATGACCTGCAACATAAGTTACGCTCCAAAGTATGTGACCGCTGTTCAGTGAACGAAATATACAGGAAGATGCTACAGAAAGAATATGACCATATCCAAAAACAAAATATGAAGCTTATTGCTGAGCTCACAGAAGAAAGGAATAAATTAAAAGAAGAAAATAAACGGCTTTATGCAAGACTAAAACTGAAGGAGCAACAGCTTTATCCTTCTAGTTCTGATAGTGATGACGACTTCATTCCTCGCACTCAAAAGACGGGGCTAGTTTTTTCAGTCAGGAACCCTCCACCCACATTTCAGATACATCCGCCCTTCAGACCGGTAACGCAATCAAATACCGAACAGATGAAATCTGGAGACAAAAAGGAACAGCAACAGAGTTCCGAGCTTCCAATTCCATTTTATAGTAAGGACCCCTCTGTGGTGCCAGAGGTGGTGCCAGAGAGCCCTCTGGAGAGTTCCTCTAACAACAGCAAGCCTCCCACAGGAAGGAGTGCCAGCCAGAAGTCACCTGCAAGTCTTCCTTTAACATCTGCACCTGGCGCATCTGCACCTGGCGCTCAAGGGGAGCATGCATTTCAAGGTGACTTCAGCCGTCCTGAGGACAGGCTTGGCAGTACACAAAAGAAACCGATCTTCACACAGAAGAGCTCCACACAAAAGCGTAGAGCTCAGAGTTGCTTCTCTTGGAGCCCTTCCAGTGTTTCTGCGGGAGAAAACCCACCTACTCCATTAGTGCCTGCAACTGCAGACCCACCTACTCCATTAGCGCCTGAAACTGCAGACCCACCTACTCCATTAGCGCCTGCAACTTCAGATGAATATACGCTTGATACGCTTGATGATGCTAACTTATTTCGTCTTACACAGAGAAAGGGAAGGCCCCCTTCATATCTATTTCCTTTTGACTATACATCTTGTGGGAAAAGATCAGCGACTCGTCTTTCTCAACAGAAAACTGGATTTTCGGTGAGAGAGAGCTGTAGCCAGACACCTTCCAATGAAGAGGTGACTGTGAGGAAGCATACTGCTGAATCTACAGGTGCAGCTGGTGCTGATAAGCCACAAGGTGAGACCCAGATTTCCACTTTGGGGTCTACAATAAAGAGAAAAGCCAGAGTGCAGCCAGGAAGAAGGAAGTAGCTTTCCCTCTTCCTTTCTCTTAAGGAGACTGCTTTTCTTTTCCAAGAGAACAGTCTTGCTGTCAATTCAGACTGTGTAATTGATAACCCCTGACTCTGATACACTTCTCAGAATATAATATACAAAGCAATAAGACCTACACAAAAGTTGGGCAAATGACTAAGACTTTGAAACAGTGAATTATTGCCAGTTAATAAATTTCAGCTACAGAGAAGGAAACTCGTTCTTCAGAATCCCTGTGCTTTGATATGAAAGTGTAGGGTCTACCATCTTTTTGCTGAAATTAAGTTGCTACTGTTGATGACTGTAAGAGTTCAACATTTAAATGCATATAGAGTAACGAAAGTGAAGTGAAATATTTACTGGACTTGAAATATTTACTGGACTTGACAAGGTATAACGAAAGTGAAATATTTACTGGACTTGAGTGAAATATTTACTGGACTTGACAAGGTAACTAGAATACATTCATTGAGAAGAACCAAGAAGCAGATATTCTTTGGAATAAAATGAATATGACTTGCAGCATGACTTTACATTTACAAAGGATAAAGAGGTGTGACTGTAAGACAAGGGGGGACTATGAAGTTCTCAAGAAACAAAGCATTTATGGTTTTACCCATGACATGTAAAAAGCAGCCATGTAAAAAGCAGCCAGTGGCTTGTCACTGGTTAACACTGTATGTGGCATGTGGGCATGTGGGTGTGTGTGCACACGTGTACTGGGGTGGAGGAGAGGAGAACTAGTCAACGATGCATCTCCCTCTCCTCCTTCCTTCTCTCTCCCCCTACCACCCTCCTCCTTACTTTCCCTGGGCTGTGGTGGTATTCAACTACTTTTTTCTTTTTCTTTCCAGTTTTTTGTTTTCCATGTTGCCTCTTGGGCCTTAAAAAAAAAAAAAAGACAAATTTATTGAGTGAATTCATGTGCCATAAAACTCACCCATTTAATACAGTAGTTTATGGTACATTTAAAAACTTATAAAACAGCCAGTTTTAGAATATTTTCATTTTAGAATATTTTTATCACCCTAAAAAAAAAACCCATACATATTAGCAGTCACTTTCTATACTCCCCCATTTTTCACCTTGTGGGGGGAGAAAAACAGTGAGCTGTGGCTGTAGTTATTAACTGATCTGTTATCTCCTGGAATGAAGTACCACCAGAGTTGAAAATGATTTCCCTTTACTGTTTTCTTTCCCCAAACATGGAGGCTTATCACATAGCCTCAATAATCTTTGATGTTTACTCTAAATCGTACATTCTTAGAACTTGAAGATTCTAGTTATTTAAACCTGTTTTATTAATATACTTTAGAATTAACCATTCACATCTAGCTTTTGATTTGTTTCAATGTTTCTAGTGAGTTAACTATCAACTTATTTTATGTTTTTATGCTGCCTTATTACAAAAAAAGATTTAATATTTACTAAAAAAGAAATAAAAAAATAGAAAATAAGTAAAACTTAACTACTGTATTATGATGATCAGAAGCCAGGTGCTTTTATGTTCTTCATTCCTGCTTACTTTTTTTTTTTTTTTTTTTGAGCAAAAACAGAAAAGGAAGAAAGGGGAGGGAATTGTGTAAACAAATGTGGTATTGGGAATAAGATTTTCCTTCCAGAGGACATGCAGTTTACGAGAATCCTTTGTGAAAATCCTTTGGTTATATTTTATCATATAATGTAAAGAGGAAATGGTAATACTAGTTAATAATACAATTGTACACCAGGGAAAAAAGAACAGAGCCTGGAAAAGAACCTGACACCATGCAAAACTGTATAATGGTACTGCAAAAGATAACAATGACATTCCTTACCCTCAAAGAACCCTTCCTGTCTTTTTGTTTGCTTCTGATTTTCCAAATCCTGGGTCAAATAAAAGCTAAAGTGTTAACTATGGCACTGGTTATTGTTATTTGTTTCTGTTTACGTTGGTCATTTAATGCATTATATGCTCTGCATGAAAAAAATGTTTAGCACTTCTAAAACTATTGCCTCACTTTAGAAACTAATCTTTAAATCAAAAAAAAAGTTATTTCAAAGAATCAAACTTGTATGACCGAAATGAACCTATTTTAAGTTAAAATATGGGAACATTCTAAGGTCAGAGTCTTCAAAGTTCTGTTTCTAATGTGCATGTGTTCTACATGCAGATGATGGTCAAATATTTGTTGCACGAACTTGTAAACCTGTGAGGGTGGAGTACAGTCCACGATTAATATGCTGGTAACTCACCTTCAGAAATCATCTTTACTATATACAAATAGCACATCAAGAGGCTTCTGATTTCATACTGATCCAGTCGGTTATACTGAGATACACTACTCCTTGCAGAACTCTGCCGAGTCTGTAATACAAAGATAGGACTTTTCTGAAACAATATTGGTACTGTAGCTTCCCATAGCCTTTAACTCAATAACTGTTTTAACCATTAGTCCTGTTTGGGAAAATTCTAAGCATAAATCCAAATTTTATATCACATTTGGAAGGTAAATGGGCTGACTCTTCTTTGCTACTGTACCTAATGATATCACTGGAAATTACCTTGCAGTCTTCATCAAGATATAGCCATGAATATACTGTGTATGTTTCATTCCCATAGGTCCTGTGTTTTAGTAAGAAAACATTTTGAATAATCATATGGGGCTATTCCAGGAAAAAACAGCTTTTACGTCAAGGAGAAACTTAAACTAAGGTACATCGAAGCATAAGAAGCATTTTAAACTCTTTAACTTCAGTCTCTCCTTAGAGTTTATTAAAATCCAACGTCTAAATAATAGGTCAGAAAATCTATCTTAAAAGGGGGGCTTAATGACATTACAAGATAATTTTACTAAGGAGGACCCAGTAATACTTCAAAATTAGAGCCTCTACAAAGTAGTGATGTTCCTATTATTTAGTGACTTTTGTTAAAATATCAGTTAAAAATGACAAGATCTGACTTATTTGGGGATTTGTATGAATACAGCAATGACAGTCTCCTAACGAATGTACCCTTGTTAGAAACCAATACTTTCAGCTGAGCTAACCTGGGCTGGGGATACATATTTACTAATCTAGGACTCACCAAGAACTTCTACCTGGAGCAAAGCATCTAGGTCCTGAACGCTTGCTAGCTGTGTGGCTACTGGCAAGTCATTTAACCTCTTTGTCCTTTATGTGTCTTACCTATGACAGTGTCTGTTGTCTTAATTCTAAATGGTGTGAAATAAGAACCTTTATGATTAAATTACTAACTATGCAAAGACTCAGTGGAGTATATAGTCCAGTGGTTCTCAAGGGGTGGTTCCCAACCAGCAGCATCAGCATCACCTGGGAACTTAGAAATACAAATGAGCAAGCCCCCAGACTGACGGAAACAGAAATTCTGGGGATGAGGCTCAGCTATCCATTTTTATAAAGTCCCCCAGATGCACCCTAAGAATGCCATGATCTAGGAGAAAAAGTGCCGGAATTAGAAAACCTGGGTTCAGGCCTGGCCCTGCCATAGTTGTGTGGTTGTCCTAAGTCACAATCCCAGTTTTAATTTGTAAATTGAGAGTTGGAATTTATTATTTTTATGGACCCTTCTAACTCTAATTCTATATGATTCTCTGATTTTACGCAGCAGCGTGACAAGGCTTTACTGGTCTAAAGTGAGGTTTCTCTGTCTCAAGGCAGACATATCCCAAACTTCAATGTCAGCCTTGAAATAATTTGATAGAAGAGTTAGAGAATATATTGTGATCAAGTGATTCTGGGATGCTGAGATCATCCATTTGGGGACCTAATTTTTCTTCTCCCATGTTAATGTCATTACTCTATTACAAAAGAATACAAAGCTGAATCCTGCCAGGGAGTGATTTAAGTGACAAGGTACATTAGGCATTTTAAACTTGAACCTTCCCTCTCTAGAACAGGTTTACAGAGTGCTAGGGTTAAAGGAGGTATTCAAAGTTGGAACTCTTAAAGATGAATGCCTTATCCTCTATAAACAGTTTTAAAATATCCAAGTAGCAGCTGCCAGGATAGGAAGGAACTGCTACAACATCCAAGCATTATGGGATGCTTTTTAAAGATCCAGTACAGACTACAGGAGAGTAGAGAGACCCCTATTTGCATAAAAAGAAAGACTGCTGTAGCTTAACACATCACTAGGGTTATCCTATATATTTAGGTTCTTACATTTTCACCAGTGCTGCCCTGATCTGGAAATCCTGTTGCTCCTTCTGGGATGAGGGAACCTCTCGAATCTTCCCTCTTGATTCCATGTCCATTTTGAAAAGACCCATAAGCTGGAAAAAAGCCAAGTCCTTGTTAGCAACAGGAGGAACTGTCAAAAATATTTTTTAAAACTAAGCACTGGGTTAATTTAAGTAAAGACATATTTTAGGAAATAGATCTTGGTCATCTAAAATGTGAAGTTTATATATTACATCAAAACACCATAAGAAGCCAAATAAAGGGTAAGCATTTTTTTTCCTTGAAACACTTTAACGTGTATGAAACTACAAGAAATTCCTTGCAAGTCATAAAATAAAGGCAAACAATTAGATAATTTTATAGATAAGGAAGTTTGGCCCAGAAAAAGGAAGTGTCTTGTCCAGGACTGGAGACAGATGATTGGAAACCAGTGTTTTTCTCATTATCCTTTATTTCCTTAGTATACTAAGCTAAATTTTATACAAGCTGAGACAAGGAAACCTAAGCAAAGAAATGTGGCTGCAAGTGTAAGATTTTAATTAAACTTTAGTAGAGATTGTGCTATGTATAGTTTTTATTATGAAATATTTCAAAAATACAGAGACGTATAGGGTACATTTCTAAACAGCCATGCCACGTATAATCTTTAAAGGACTTTTAATTACCGGTGTCTTTGTCAGTGCTCAGACTCCCTCTACTTGTAGGTGAAGCGAAGCCACATGCAAACTCATCTCTGGATGCCTGTAACACAGTGTGATACCTCTGTCATTTAAATACATTTGTACACTAGGATAAGAAATCGGAATTAACAATGAGATGGTACCCTAATTTTAAACAAAGCTCACTGTGAAAGTCTAAACCACGTATCAGTATTGGTGTTTAGGGGACATCTCTTTTAAAAATGGATCCTGGGGGCTTCCCTGGTGGTGCTGGTACCGTGAGCCATGGCCGCTGGGCCTGCGCTCCGCAACGGGAGTGGCCACAGCAGTGAGAGGCCTGCGTACCACACACACAAAAAAGAAAATGGATCCTGGTACACTGTTACAACCATGACCTCTGGCAAAGTGACACAACTCTAGGTGGCTGGTGAAAGCTGCAACTGGTGTGATCTAAACATGATTCCATTCTCCTCCTTGAAGCAAGGGCAATACTAGAAGGAGAGGCGTGACCAGAGGCCCTACATGATCTTGAGTTGCAAAAGAAAGAACAGGTAAGTAAAATATTTCCAAATATCACTGTCAAATGTTGCGGAGTAAGCATAAGCATGAGTAACTGTGCTTGTGAAGAAAGGCTTGCTTGCCACCCAGGTAAGTGATATAGCGTCCACAGTTAGCTGATTTACATAATTGGGAGGTACAGGCAATCAAGTGAGGCTTAAAAGCAGCTTTCTCAGGAACCCAGGGTAGGCTTGACAAATCTATGGACATTTATTATGGGGAATTTCCAAAGGAAGCTGTAAAGGACACAGTTTCACCTGCCACCCAACAATGTGACTTGGCTACTGAACATGTGAAGGTGATCTTGGGCCAGACAGAACGTGGAGTGGGGGTGGGGCAGGAGTTATTAGTCGCACTGGACAGACTGTAAAGTATACACCACATTTTAAAATGGCAACTGGTAAAATGGAGCATGTCCAGAAGACTCCAACCAAGAAATGTAAAGGGTTTGAAACAACAAATGATGAAGTGGAGATATCTGGCCTGAAGAAAAATTTAGAAGGGACATGTGTGAAGGGGTATCACGTGGAGGTAGAAACGGATGTGTTCTATGTATCACTAGAAGGCAAAACTCGGACCAGTGGATAGAAAATCTTGTAGATCTAATGTGAGAAGGAAAGTTTTAATTACTACTATGGCAAAACGTTCTTTTGCCAAGTGGAAGACTGATCACCTCCAAAGTTCCTTTCAACTCTAAGATTCTAAGGGGAGAAAAAAGCACAGGGAGAAAAAAGCACAGACCAACTGTGATGAGTTAAAAGCCACTCATCAGGAAGTGCTGAAAGGAGGCTGTCAAAGAGAAGGAGAAGCAAAGGAATACAGTTTAATCCCTGGTGCCTAATATTTTGCAAAGTGAATGTTTCGTTCAGTTTTCCGGTTGAATAAATATATGAAGGCATGTAACAGCAGCAAATCTTAAAAAGAAAACACTGAGCACAGAGGATTCTCGGTGTTCTCTTGGACCTCGTTACTCCAAGTATGGTCCTTAGACGAGAAAGAGCCAAGAGCCTGTTTGAAACGCATAATCTCAAGCTCCACCCCAGGGCTACTACATTAGAATCGCTGTCTTCATTCCCCAGGTGACCCATATGCACATTAAGATTTGAGAAGCACTGCTCCAGGAAAAAGTATAAATTTAAAATGTTGTAAAAGGTGCACTATTGAGACCATACAGCGTATGACCCTAATTCTGAATACAGTCAATAAAACAGGATAAAATGCCAATAGAAACACACTACTACTTACAGAATTAGGCATGGCTGCACAAGAATACAAGGTATCTCGACCTGCTAATCGCTGTATATTTTCCAAAAGCAGTCCAACAAATGGGAGGTACAATTGTGCTATTTTGGCTTGTTGGTTCTGAAAAATAATTATCAAAAGCTTAATAGATATATAATATGCCTGTATTACAAATAAAGTTGGCTCCATCTGTCCGTTTAAACACTAAAAGCAAGCTAATATCCGTAACAAATTAGTGAAGCATGAGTCTATTTATACTCATAGTCTCTAACTGCCACACCACTCTGTTGGTATTTGAATTTATATACAATAGAGTCGAAGCACATCCCTCAAACATCACTACATAACAGGCAAAAGTTTATTTTTTTTTTAATAGCAGATCATATTAGTCCTGCTCTTTAACTCCAGCGAGGGTTGAGTTTGATGAGAGCAGGGATCCTGTCTGTCTTGTTCACTGCTTCATCCCCAGTGCCTGGGCACATAGTATATGGTCAATATACATTAGCTGAATGAATGAATGAATAGATGGAAGAAGTAAAAAAAATGGTGAATTACTGTATTCATTCAAGAAATATGTCTTCGCTTTGAGTAAAGCTGCAATTAAAATTACGTGATCTTGGCCCCCTAAATCAATTATACAACTTGGGAGATTGATATATTTGTAAATATGCAAGTGAAGCTGGCCACTGGTCATCTTAATGAATGTGGTACCTCTTATACGAATTTATTTATTGCTTTTCTCAGCTATAGACATTCCTCACCAGATATGTACATACATTCAAATCAGCCAAACCAGTGGTTGTGATGGCACGAGAGTTGCCCTCCATACTTTAGGACTTTGGGAGGTTTGTCTGTAGACTTAGATAAGGCCTCTAGGGTACAATGGTTAACCTATAGAATACAGATCAATAGTGTCTCATAGTTCCATTTACTCTTGAAATTGAACAATTTTTCATATGTTAATTGTCCATTTGTACTTCCTCTTTTATGAGTTTCAGGACCTCTTAACAGACCTACTTCTAATACGCAACCCTAATCAGTAATGGTCTCTATCGCTAGGAGATTCTGGTTCAGTAGGTCTGGGCTGGGTCCCAGGAATCTGCCCCAGATGGTGCTGATGTGCACTGAGGTTTGAGAACCACTGATCTAGTTCAATATCCTGCTCAAGGCAGGAACAGCCCTTACCTGCATCCTTGACAGACAGTTAGTTTTTAAACTTCTTAAACACTCCAGCCCTTTCAGAGGTTCTGTTAGAAAAATCCTTTAGCAGTTAAGTTCTACCTGCTAGTTGTAGCCCACTTCCACTTTACATGGCAACCCTTTAAACACTTGGAGACAATTACCACAAATTGTCTTAATTCACTCTTCACAAGGCTAAATAGCTGTTACTACTTTCCTTTATTCTTCACATGGCTTTGATTTCAAGAGTTTCCACCACCATCATCACCCTTTCTCGGCAGTTCTCTAATTTTCCAGGGTCCCACTTAAGATTTGAGAGGCAGTATAGTCTAGTGGTTAAGAGCACAGATTTTGAATTTTAGACACATGAATTCCAGCTCTCCCGTTACTAGTTACTTGATTGTGATCAAGTCACAACCACAGTTTTCTCTTTAGTAAGATGGGGATAATAACAGTGACATTAATTCATGTAAGCTAATGTTTAAAACAGTGCCTGGCATATAGTGAGTCCTCAATAAATTTTAGCTACTATTATTAATATTATAGCTTCTAGATGGGAATTCATTTTAGTTCTGATAGTGAATGATCACTAGGGAAGGAGATACTACTACACCTTTCTCAGGTGAACAGGAACACAGGAAAGCATGCAGTCAGGGCAAATATATTAAAAGTTTTGTCTGCACAAAAGACAGAAAACCATCTAAGAATCTATTAACAGAAGACAGTTTAGATAAACAGAATAAGGTATATCCATATGATGGAATACTATGCAGATTTAAAATAAATACAGATCAAATCTTCAGGCTACATTGTTAAATGACAAAAGAAAAATGCATAATGGTTTCTATTATATATTTATATATATACATGTATATAGCATACTGGCTTGTGCGTGCATAAAATAGAAGTTTATATAAGAAACTGATAACAGTAGTTGCTCCTGGAGAGATGAATTGAGGCATGGAGGTAAGGAATGGGAGAGAGGCATTTTGATTCTTTTTTTTTTAACATGTGTGTAAGATTACCATAAAAAAAAAAAGAAAAACAATCTGCCCACAGTCCAAGCAGAAATTGCAATTCTTAGGAGTCAACATCACTTGCAGTGGTACAGGAACTAATACAGACCCCAGAATAAATGTTAGATGTTGGATATTCTTGTTCTGGGTAGGAAAGATGTCTCATGGTATTAGGAGGGCTCCCAAAGCAGTTTTTGAGTAGCACATAATAGGGACCAGTGACATCTCCATAATTTCATTAGAGGAGAGGCTGAGGAAGGCAACATGGTTGGAATGGGGGGTGGCGGTGACTAGGAGATCTAGTCTCAAAGCAGCCTTTCCACAGGAAGAATTTTTTTCTTGACTGTATTTTTATTTGGGGTCACTTTGGGGGACCCAATGGAAATTATAGAGGCTCAAAGCTCCCCTCTCTGCCCTCACCGTGGCATCATCATTAATGGTGAACATGTTTTAAGTGAATGTATCAATATTTGACAAATGACCTCTTACTCAGGCCACCTGTGAAGTCTTTGGACCAAACAGAGAAAGGGAATGAAGCAGGTCCATGAAGCAAAGTTTTACTGGGGAGAATCCTATACACACTTAAAACCTGTCAGAAGATTTTGAACAAAGAAAGGGCTTTAGAAATTACTGAAAGGGTAATGAGGCTGGCATCTCAATCTTTCCCATAGTCTAAAACCTCAAACACTGAAAGAGGCAGAGTGTTATTTACAGATAACAACAGTGATGTGTGTGTGTGCATGTGAGTACATATACGCTCTCAGAATTTTAAAAAGTAAATAATGTGCAAATATGTGATATAAAATATTTAAAGTTCTACCTCTAGGTAAGACACTAGTGAAATCCGATATTCCTTCACTTTCATCTAAGGAGGCAGGGGAAAAAAATACAACTTCCTGCTTTAAGAACAGGAACTTCATTTTGTACTTTTCCCACAAATTCTTTGAAATCATGGCTAAAGACATTTTCCTCCGCTACTACTAGGTACAAACAGAGCCCAGTGGTAACTGGCATTTTTAAAGCTTTGACAAAGCTTGGTTGGAATGGATGACTTTAAGATATTTTTTCATTTAGATATATTATGCCAGTTAACTTACGTTAAGTCGATATCAACATTCACACACACACAAAAAGTGGCACATAATAGAGCAAACCACACAAAATGGGAGTATGTTATTATAACTATAATGTGGAAAAAAACGATGCAAATTGCAGTAAGTAATAACATGTGAAAGCTAAAGAGTTTAAATCTACTTTAGGATAGAATTATATGAAGAAAACTAGCAAAATTTGTAAGTAAAACAAATCTTCATAATTAAAGAAATGTAGTTGGATGTAACTGGCAGGCATTTTCTGTTTTTTAAGGACAAATGGGAATACTGTAGAAAAAGAATAAGATCTAGCTCCAAGTCAGCTTTCCAAAGTAAATAAATGACATGATAATTTTATTTAAATTTGAATGTAAAACAAAGGGACAAATTCTTAACTATGAAATAATATGTTACCTTGAGCCAGGTAAGTAAGTTAGGTTATTCGAAATCCATACAGTTTGCCATCTACTTTTTGAAGCCCATAGGGTATAATGTTAATAAGATTTGAATATACCCTCCATCCCCGTATATTAAGTTAAAGGTGCGGCAGAAAGCAACTGCAGCTGTGGCCTTCACACATAGACAGTGTGTAATGTATGGAAGGTTTACAGCCACACCTACATTTTTTCAGTAAGAAGAAAAACTTCGTATTTACATCTTTTATATATTGGACATACTTAATGTGTCACTATTAATCAGTTAATAATCAATAATAGCATTTATTTAGGGAGATATATTTAAGGATATATATTAAGGCGTGTATTTGAAAGAGTGCACATGGCTATAATCGTGTAAGATTTTTTTTTTAAAAATTCTAGTTTATGTAACAAGTCATGAAGCAGCTGTGCTGTTCTTTAGACATGATTTGAAAAACCAGTGTTCTTCTTCAACTGTTATCCGAACAGTATTTTTAAAACCTAATCATTTGAAACGGAAACAAAACGTATTTGTAAAAATAACTTCATCAATCCTCCTGTAACGTTCCTTACTGAAAACTTCACCTTGAACATAAAATCTTCTTAGAAACTAACTAATGTGATACTGATGATGATACGAACATCCTTACCTTATGCTGGTATCTAGTGTCAAATGCATGTTTTATCAAAAGATTCTTTATGACAGAGATAGCTGTATATCTGATATCATAATTGTCTTGAAGAGCAATGGAGGTTTCCCTCAGAAGTAGACCAACCAAGAAGTGATGCTTGCAATACTCATCTGATAAACTGTATTCAAGGTTTGAATCTGCAGTATAATGAAATTTAAACCCCATTTATAAAAATATTCAAAAATTACTTTAACATTAAAGCACTATATTTATTAGTTAGTCATATGTGACCACGCTAGCAAGAACTATATTGTTATGATTAACAAATATGAACAGTTCTTTTATCATATAGAATAAGCATGCAAAATTTTACAAGATACGAGCACTCATCATTGGGGCTAGATGATAGCCTTAATGATAATTTCAGTCGGTAAGATAGTCCCTAGAATTCTTTGTTTTTCGAGATGCTTTTCAAATCTTAGAAATCTTAGGATAAAATCTAGAATGAAAGAATACTGTATTTGGCAGTGTTTTAACACATTTCTTCGTATCTGAAGAGATTTAGTTACAACTACAAATTGGAGTAATTCTCTACAGCAATACTTGATTCGCTTGTCTGTCTGTATTTGTAAAGTAGGAAAAGGAAGAGAAACTAGACAACTGAATCACTGCGACAGTATTAACTACTGACTGTTCTAGTAAATGTTATATATTGGCCCCAATACAATGGGGTACAAGAACAATAAGAAAAACAGTCTCATCTCACTCAAATTCATCACGCGAATACAAATCTTTTATTTCATAAAATTACCGCTTCAAACTATTTCTTTCACTTCCTCTTAGATCGTCAGTCCATTTTAAATCCCAGCTGCTAATATCCTGGTTTTCCATTTCTTTTCTGGCCTCTTCAGCACTTAATATAATATAATGCTATATATTCAGTTAGGACTTAATAAATGCTAAATCAGATTTAATTTAATCCTAAATGCTCATCCCTTCTTTTCCCTGAATTCCTCAAGCCATCAATAAATACTGGGGGAAGTATCGGAGCTATACATGCTCAGAATCTAATAAGGGAGCAGTTGAATACGGGTGCTTGGGTTTTTAAATATTTTTTCTCCATTTTCACTGGCTGGCATTCAAGCACTGAAACTGGTACTCAGCAGCTACCCTCCTAGAGACCGAGGTAGCTGATATTCTTTCTGCCATTGGTCCTGCTCTTTTGTGAATCCCAACCACTTTCTATGCACAAGAACCAGTACGGACTAACCCAGGTGGCCTTATCTGGGTCGACTTTACAATGGTAGTAAGGTTTTTTACTTCAGGGGTCTGAATAAATCGAATCAGGTAGTTTCAGCCAACCTCCAAAACTGCGGCCAAGCAGTCATTAAGCAGGGTCAGAGAGAGGGGAGGCAAGCCTGGCAGAGATGAGACACACTTAAAGAACAGCTACCCTCTAGCCCCCATGCTGGCTTGAGCCAAAACTTGTTTTCTGAGGATGGTGTTTTAAAGTTGATTCTTCTAGCAATCAACACTCAAGCTGATTTTAAGAGTTAACAAATACACCACCTCCTAGGTTTTCTGGGTACATTAACTAAAGCCTCGTCTTGGCTAGGGAGGATTTAAAAAGCAAAGAGAGCCCCCATCCATCTTAGCCATTCATGAAATCAATTGTTTTTAAAGACAGCAAACTACTTTAGAGTGAACCGAGTTAAACCTACCTACTGAAGTCAAACGGTCCACCGCAAATGAAAAAAAATCTAATTAATATATGAAAAGAAAAGGGACAAATAAAAAACATAGTAACATAAGAATAGTGCTACACAACAAAGCATTCAATAAAACTAGCAATGGAGATAACTGAAGGCATTTCATCAATTTAATACATACATATCACTATTTTACTCTGCCTTTATACTTCTCTTTTGATGTTCCATTCAGCAGAAATGTATTTATATGGTTTTTTCTTAATTCAGTCTCACATTAGAGTCCAAACAGTACTACAGAGAGCAATTTAACTGGTGTCTGACATCTGTGTTTAAGCAGCAATCTATGTAACACACCTAATTTCTTCATTCTATGAATACTACCACTGACACTATGAAGGAAATGCCGAGTACCATTAACGAACCTATCTTCACATAGTAACAATTCTGACATTACCTTTAGATTGACTGGTTTAACTAGAAAACGTTATACTATACTAGCACTAGCCAAAAACAGGAAAACACAATCCCTAATGATGGAAAACATAAATACATACCTTGAACTCGCTGAAGTTTAGGTTTTGCAAATGCCATTGGCAAATTCAGAGGAATGTAATGTTCGTGATTGCAAACTGTTTGCAGAAATTCAAACTTGTATTCAGCCAGGACCTAAACACAAAGAAATTAGACCAGAACTCCTATTTAGTAGTCATTTACTATTTTAGTGATTAAGTACAGTGCATTAATTTTCAAAACGGAAGTGTTTAGTATTTTAGGCATACCTTAAAATGTGACCTGTGCAGTAAAGAGTTAACGTAGCAGGTCTAAGACTGCTCACCTTAAAAAGGCCTGCTTGCGGGCTTCCCTGGTGGCGCAGTGGTTGAGAGTCCGCCTGCCGATGCAGGGGACACGGGTTCGTGCCCCGGGCTGGGAGGATCCCACGTGCCGCGGAGCGGCTGGGCCCGTGGGCCATGGCCGCTGAGCCTGCGCGTCCGGAGCCTGTCCTCCGCAACGGGAGAGGCCGCAACAGTGAGAGGCCCGCGTAACGCATAAAAAAAACAAAAAACAAAAAAAAAAAAAAAAAAAAAAACAAAAAGGCCTGCTTGCACGGTTGGTCATTGGCTGGCATTTGGGAAATTTGGATTTTTTTTTTAATTATATAAGTTTCAGGTATACAACATTATAATTTGACATCTGTATACACTACAAAGTGATCATCACCACAAGTCTAGTTGCCATCCATCGGCATACAGTTTACACCCCCTTCACCATTCTGCCCACCCCCCAACCTCTTCCCCTCTGGTAATCACTAATCTGTTCTCTGTATCTATGAGTTTGTTTGGGGTTTTTTTTTGTTCATTTCTCTTTTTAGATTCCACATGTGAGCGAAATCGTATGGTATTTGTCTTCCCATCTGACTTACTTCACTTAGCATAATACTTTTAAGGTCCATCCACGTTGTAAAATGGCAGGATTTCACTCTTTTTTATGTTTGAGTAGTATTCCATTTTATATATATACACATACAAAGACACACACACACTTACACACATATATACCACATCTTCTTTATCCATTCATCCATCGATGGACATTGAGGGTTATTTCCTTATCTTGGCGACTGTAAATGATGCCACAGTGAACATAGAGGTGCATATCATTTTGAATTAGCGCTTTAATGTTCTTTGGATAGATACCCAGAAGTGGAAAAGTTGGGTCATATTATGGTAGTTCTATTCCTAATTTTTTGAGGAATCTCCATACTGTTTTCCACAGTGGCTACACCAATTCACAGTCCCACAAACAGTGTACGAGGGTTCCCATTTCTCCATATCCTCTCTAACATTTGTTATTTCTTGTCTTTTCAATAATAGCCATTCTAACAGATTATGAGGTGATGTCTCATTGTGGTTTTGATCTGTGTTTCCCAATTAGTGATGCTGAACGTCTTTCCATGTGCTGTTGGCCATCTGTATGTCTTCTTTAGAAAACTGTCTATTCAGATCCTCTGCCCATTTTTAAATCAGATTGTTTTTGTTGTTGTTGAATTGTATTAGTTCATTATATATTTTGGATATTAACCCCTTGATGGATATATGATTTGCAAATATCTTCTCCCATTCAGTAGGCTGCCTTTTCATTTTGATGATGGTTTCCATCGCTGTGTAAAAGCTTTCTAGTTTGATGCAGTCCCATTTGCTTATTTTTGCTTTTGTTTCCTTTGCCTTTGGAGTCAGAGCCACAAAAATATCACTAAGATGGATGTCAATAAGGTTACTGCCTACGTCTTCTTCTAGGAATTTTATGATTTCCGGTCTTACGTTCAAGTCTTTACTCCATTTTGAGTTAATTTTTGTGTTATGATGTAAGAGAGTGGTCTAGTTTCATTCTTTTACATGTGACTGTCTAGTTTTCCCAACACCTTTCATTGAAGAGACTGTCTTTTCTCCGCTGTATGCGCTTTGCTCCTTTGTTGTAACTTATTGTTCATATATGTATGGGTTTATTTCTGGGCTCTCAGTTTTGTTCTGCTCATCTGTGTATCTGTTTTTATGCCAGTCCCATACTGTTTTGATTATGATAGCTTGTAGCACAGTTTGAAATCAGGGAGCATGATACCTCCCGTTCTGTTCTTTCTCAGATTGTTTTGGCTATTCAGGATCTTTTGTGGTTTCACACAAAATTTTAGAATTATTCGTTCTAGTTCTGTGAAATATACCACTGGAATTTTGATAGGGAATACACTGAATCTGTAGATTGCTTTGGGTTGTATGAACATTTTAACAACATTAATTCTTCCAATCCATGATAATGGAATATTTCCATTTATTTGTGGCTTCTTCAGTTTCTTTCATCAGTGTCTTATAGTTTTCAGTGTACAGGTCTTTCACCTCCTTGGTTAAATTTATTCCTAGGTATTTTATTCTTTTTGATGCAATTGTAAGTGGGATTGTTTTCTTAATTTCGCTGATAGTTTGTTATTAGTGTATAGAAATACCACAGATTCCTATATGTTGATTTTGTATCATACAACATTACTGAATTCATGTATTAGTTCTAACAGACTTTTGGTGTAGTCTTTAGGGTTTTCTGTATGTATTATCATGTCATCTGCAAATAGCGACAGTTTTACTTCTTCCTTTCCAATTTGGATGCCTTTTATTTCTTTTTCTTGCCTAATTTCTGTGGGCATCCTTGTCTTGTTCCTGATCTTTTTGTTTGTTTGTTTGTTTGGCTGCGTTGGATCTTTGTTGCTGCATGCGGGCTTTCTCTAGTTGCGGCGAGCGGGCGCTACTCTTCGTTGCGGTGCGCGGGCTTCTCATTGCGGTGGCTTCTCTTGTTGTGGAGCACGGGCTCTAGGCACACGGGCTTCAGTAGTCGTGGCACGCGGGCTTAGTTGCTCCACGGCATGTGGAATCTTCCTGGGCCAGGGATCGAACCCATGTCCCCTGCACTGGCAGGCAGATTCTTAACTACTGTGCCACCAGGGAAGCCCCTTGTTCCTGATCTTAGAGGAAAAGCGTTCAGTTTTTCACTGTTGAGTATGATGTTAGCTATGGGTTTGTCATATATGGACTTTATTATGTTAAGGTATGTTCCCTCTATACCCACTGTTGAGAGGTTTTATCATAAATGGATGTCTAATTTTAGTAAATGCTTCTTCTGCATCTATTGAGATGACCATATGATTTTTATCCTTCATTTTATTAATGTGATGAATCGGGTTGACTGATTTGTGGATGTTGACCCATCCTTGTATCCCTGGAATAAATCCCACCTGATCATGTTGTAGGACACTTTTAATGTATCGTTGAATTCAGTCTGCTAATGTTTTGTTGAGGATTTTTGCGTCTATGTTCATCAAAGATATTGGCCTGTGACTTTCTGTTTTGTGGTGTGGGAAATTAGATCTTGAAACAAACATTTCCTACATGATAAGACTGTGCCTTCTGTGCCAACCTGTTCAGCAGTGTGCAAACCATGTGATTTATGGTGAACATCTGCTTTCCTGTCCTTTCCAAGACTCTGGAAATTTTGACCAGCCTCAAATACATAACTAGCCCCCAACAAAACCCCTAAGCCCTGAGTCTCAAATGGGCTTCCCTAAAGAGAAATGTTGCATGCATGTGGCTCAATTTTCACTGCTGGAGAGAGGATGTGCTCTATGTGACCCTTCACAGGAGGGAGGGCACTCAGGAAGCCTACACGTAGATTGCCAAGGACTCCACTTGATGTCTCTTCCCCTTATTGATCCAACTGAGCATCCTTTTTGTGTCACTGTAATGAATCTTAGCCGTGAGTACGTCCTGTGAGTCATTCTAGTGAACCATCAAACACGGGGTAGTATTGGGGACCCCCAAAACACTATCCATGATTCCCTGCTTTGAGGTATAACTCTAGTCAAAGCACCTAAATGAAAACAGCAGTTCCAAATCCTCCAGAGGAGAATGTCACCATTGTTCTCACGCTCTAATGTCTGACATCCACTGCAGTTATGTCCTTGTAACTTACCTTAGGATCTTTGGGGCTGAATCCAGATATATAGTCATTTATCAAATTGAAAACAAATCCTCTATCCATTAGTGTCAGACAGCGCTATAGGAACCAAATCAAAATGGTTAGTTACATAATTCTAAAGGTCTGTCAAGTTTTTAAAATTCAAAAAAATTTTAAATTTTTTCCACATTAAGGGGATGACATTCTCACTTTTACAGATAATAGAAAAACTTTCAGAGATTTAGGTGACCTTAAAGAGATAAAGGGGGACTTCCCTGGTGGCACAATGGTTAAGAATCTGCCTGCCAATGCAGGGGACACGGGTTCGATCCCTGGTCCGGGAAGATCCCCCATGTTGCGGAGCAACTAAGCCCGTGTGCCACAACTACTGAGCCTGCGCTCTGAGAGCCCGCAAGCCACAATTACTGAGCCAGCGTGCCACAACTACTGAAGCCTGCACGCCTAGGGCCCGTGCTCCGCAACGAGAAGCCACCGCAATGAGAAGCATGCACACCGCAACTAGAGAGAGCCTGAGCCCAGCAATGAAGACCCAACGCAGCCAAAAATAAATAAATAAAATAAATAAATTTTTTTTTTTTTTTTTTGCGGTACGCGGGCCCCTCACTGCTGTGGCCTCTCCCGTTGCAGAGCACAGGCTCCGGACGCGCAGGCTCAGCGGCCATGGCTCACAGGCCCAGCCGCTCCGCGGCATGCGGGATCCCCCCGGAGTGGGGCACGAACCCGTGTCCCCTGCATCGGCAGGCGGACGCTCAACCACTGCGCCACCAGGGAAGCCGATAAATTTATTTTTTAAAAAAAAAGAGAGATAAAGGGCAAATGACTTATCATTGGAATTGGGACTCAACTGTATAATTTTCAAACTAAGATACAGATACACATATATACATACACACACAAATACATGTATACATGTATACACACACATATACGTATATAAACATATATACGCATATATATTGATATGTAATCTATTAGCTATACTGCCTCATTTTGGTTAACTCTCAAAGCTCAAAGTGAACTGGAGGGTGGTTAGCGGGGCTTGCCTATGTGAACATTTCAGGCCAAAAGTGAAGTTTTTCTTTGGGCCCTGTGAAGTCTTGGCCTACAAAACATTCTTCCTCTGTGACAACCCTACTAGTTGTTCATATTTTCCTGCTATCACTCTCCTGGTTAAGGCTTTCATTACCTTGCAACGGCACAACTGCAGTTATCCTCCAAACCTGTCTTCCTGCCACTAATCTTTCCATCCAACTGCTTCCAGATTAATCTCTAAGTCCTAGCCCTAATCATGTCACATTTCTTCCCCAAAGCTTTCAACAGTTCCCTATTGCCTCTAATATAATTTCAAACTCCTTAGCTTGGCATTCAAGGGCACTCACAATCTTGTCCCAACCTACTTTTCCAGTTTTATCTCCCAATACAGCTCATCTACTTATTACCCACTCAAGATGCACTGTGCATTCCCACCTCTGGGTCTCTGCTCACGCCAGGTCTAGCTAGCAATTCTATCACTGCTTCTACATAATCCTGCCCATTCTTCAATGATGAAGCCCATTTTCATTAACCACCTTGGTCTACGGGGCCCTTTAAACACCTTATACTAGCTTGTATTTTCCTTATTATTTTCCTGTTTTCACCTAGAGAGGACAATAGGAACGATCTCTTTTTCTTATGTTCTCCATGGTACCTACAGTAACCCTGTGAAATAGAAGGAACTCAATATTTGATTAATCAGCCATTTGTATCTCACTTCTCATCTCTCCTTTCAACTTCCACTGCCTCATCACCTCTCACCTGGATTAATGAGGTAGGCTTATATTTATCTGTTCATCCAAAAACATTCTGAGGATCTGTGTTTGAAACAATGCATTACATTCTAGAGAAATACAAAGGTGAGTAAGATATGGTCTTTAGTCTTGTCTAATGGTAAAGACAAATAAACAAACAAACAATTAAAATACAGCACAATAAAAAGTTATACACGTATGTAAAGGACGGTAAACAACAGAGGGGTGATCAGCCCTGTGTGGGAAGGTTAGGAAAGAGTTGAGCCTAAAAGATGAATGGACTCTGCCAGGCAGACAGGGGGGAAAGACTGGTCTTCTAACTGGTTGCCTTGACTCTGGCTTTTTCCTCATCTCTTCCAAAATCTTTGGTATATAGACAGCTCCATGGCATATAGCTCCGAATCTAAATCCCTTAGCCTGACATTCAAGGCCTTTCATCATCTGGCATCAGATGGTCTTTCCAGCTCTACCTCCACACATCCTGAACTCTGCACAATGACTTTCTTGCTCCTCCCCGAACAATTCTTGAATACATGTATCTCATCTTTGCTCATGAATCCTCTACCTGAAACACCCTCAACCCTGTCTTGGGGAACTATTCTTCTAGTCTCTGTTCATACTACCTGGTCCTAATCCCTCCCTTTCTTGTTTTCCGATTGTATTTTGTTTGCATTTTCAGTATAGCAGTCATCACACTTGATCTTGTACATGTACTGGAATATAATTACAGAGATAGCCTCTCACATCTTTGGATTCTCACATAGAAGACAGACAAATGTTTGTTGACTTGCATGAGGTAAATACTGCTATTAAATCGACTATGTTCTATTCCGTTTACACAGCAAACTTCAAGTTTAAACTCCATGGAAGAAACGGAGATTTTATATTTCAAATAGTCTCATCTTTACTTTAAAAAGATACGTGGATGTTTGGTTTTTAATACACAAAAGGGCTCATGTAATAGTGTTAAAACTTTGTTTTAATTCTGGTAAACAGAGGTCTTACATCAGAAAATCATGCTCTGGAGATCTGAAACCTAGTTGTGAATTTTTAATAAGAAAACAAGGGTATGTGAGATACTAAAACTGCTTGGGTGGATTATTGACTATGAGGTTCTTAAGATAAGGTTGAGACATGATGAAAGGCTGTGAGAAGATGGGGAGTGGAGAGAAGTAAAAACTAAGTGCCTTACAAACCCATGCCCCTTCTCTGCAGCAAATCAAATATTATTATTACCCACTTTCTAGAACAATCGCATTCCAGCACTGCCCCTTACATACGGAGAATAACAAAATACAATAATGAGAAACGTGCTATCTTTCATAAATATAGGAGTTTCTGACATCTCTCAAAATAGTCTCACTGACCAAAATCAACAATTTTCATTTACATGTATTAGCAACAAGTAGATGGTGATTATATTAGCAATGTGTAGACTGTGCCTTTAGTTCAAGAGTTACAAACTCAGCGGCCAACAGGGTCTGAGAAGCTATTTAAATGTATAGAGTGTCGGGGTATATTAAGGAGTGGTGGGGTTTGTGGCAACCTAGAAAGTACATGCCCCACCTAAAGGCATTCAAATTAATATTTCTGAGAAACACCATGTAAAACCAGCAAGACGTGCCTTCTGGTTAAGCCACCTATGTGGGACCTCCCTCTGATTTAATTAATTAACCATTGGGGGTGGGGGATCAAACATGGCTGTTTAACTGAATTGATGGATTAATTCAGTCAAAAGTTTCTCCAGCAGCCTAGCTGAGTCTCTAGAAAGTAGGTAATTTTTTTTCTTTGGCTTTAAAGACCATATCGGTGAAGAATAATTCCTTACCATGTTCTGGCTGCCTTTAACTCACCTTCAGGAAGCTAGCCAAACTATAATTGACGTTTCTGGACTCGTCAGGAATCTCTGCATAGCGAATAGTCACGTGAGGAATTATTGCAAGAAGCAATGAATGTAAGACATGATGATATGCCTCAGAAAATCTCTGGCCTCTGGGAAGCTTAAATTAAATAGGCATAGAAAAAAGAGTTGCAAAAGATCTAAATCAATTGCTGTTTTTATTTTCAGACACATTCTGTATAAAAATGTGTTTTTAACTGGAGTTTAATTTTTCTCCCAACTTAAAAATGACATGGCTAGTTCAGTATATACTTTAGATCATTATAGGAACTATCTGGACATCTAATACCGTAACTGACTGAAATCACGAACAAGAGTAGGTCATTCTGACCCAACTTTGGAATCGTGTTCCTGAGATACAGACACATCCGTTTGTTCATTCCATGTTTTTCCTGACACACAAAGTATACATGTATCCACGCATCTCAATTTTAGTAAACCTGCTCTGTGAAGATTCTGATAAACATGATAAGTATGAGGTGAATATTTTTTACTTCACAAATCTTAGCTTTCAATTCCTATAGCTAAGAAAATTTCTTCGTACTTTCGAAAGAGTTTAAAAATATGACTAAATGTATACACCACATGCCAGGAACACACGTATTATTAAATAAAGTGTTTTTAACTTTGTACATGCCTTCGACCTTTCTAAGAGAATGGTTCTTTCTTATTTGGTACTTGTTCTTCTTCCAAATGAATGTTCTGACATAGACATTTTAAAACCACAAGACAAAGGGAAAGCTTCAAAGATAATGCATTTAACATGGCAAATACCTCACAGGAAACTATGTGGAAGAATCTCTGACGATTAGACTTTGAAAACATATGAACTGTCAGATTTTTGCAATACATCCATTGTTTTTTTGCTTGTTTTAAGCAAAATTGAAAAAGCTAAGGGCTAAGAGCCCTTAAAATATAAAAGAGGATTTGCATGTCACGGCTACCTGGGAATAAGATTAGCCTTCTTTGTCTATGTTAAATATGATTCTTGAGCCTACTTACCTTAATTTTATTCTCTTCCAACAAGTATGTGGCCATAGACTTTGCAATAATTTCAAAGAAAAACCATGAGTACTAAAATAAACAAATAAATACAAATCAATCTTTAATAGTTACCCAAATCCTTGAAGCTTAGCAGAGGTTGACGAATCACTATGGATTTTGTCTCTGAACTTTAGTAACATTTTAAAGTGATCGCAATTGTCCAAGTCCCACAGGATACCTTCAAACTGTGTTGGCAAAAAGGTAGTAGTGTACCTTAGGGCTGGCTGGTGATGTACAAAGGCTGTTTGGTGGGAATGTTTAACTCAGTGGGGAGGGGTGTTTTATCACTGACACTGCTTTGAGTTGCCTACATGTGGTGATAAGAGCAAACCAACTTTTAGTTTACTTTAGTTATTGCTTTTAAATTCTCTATAGACAGTGAATTGTATTATGGCCTGCACCCAGTGGGGGACCCAACCCTGCCCTTGGTACAACACTGGGGCCAGCCCAAGTAGCAGAGGTGTTTGTGTAAGTGTAATTTGAAGGGTACAGAGAAGCCTCAAGCAGATACATCCTAAAATACCCAAAACTGAAATTCTACCATTATTAACAGGAATAGTAAAAACATGACAATAATAAGAGCCACCATTTGAGTGCCTACTATGTGCCAGAAACAACACGTTAAATGCTTTGCTTATATTTTAGAAGTGAGGAAGTGGAGGCTCAGGACTGTTAAGTAACAGGCTCCGGGTCACAGAACTATTATGCAGTGAATAGAGGATTCTAGCCCAGGTCTATCTCCTCCAAAATTCTTCCTATTACACATTGGACTGTGGGCAGGATGGGGTGGGAAGGGTGAAGGGAATGAAGGAGGTTCTGTGGAGAACTTGGGGGGAAAAGGATGTGTAGGTAAAGTGGTGAGGAAAAGGAAAGTCAACACGAGGAAACGATGAAAGACTAGAAGTGAAATGGGAGGGTATCAAACAAGCATATCTCTGGCTGCTTTTCTTGCCTGCCGTGTCCTGTGCCCTTACCTTTAGCAGTTTGTTTATTGCTAAAAAGTCTGCAGACTGTTTCAATACCGCTATCATCGTAGTAGCCAGAGTTTCATGTATCAGCTGGGCCTGAGGAGTACTGGGTTTTTCAGGTCGGAAGCTATACTACAATCAAAGAAAACGAGCTGTGAGACAAAATTCTCTCGGAAGACAAACTGCTCAGAAAGAAAGCTTTACTCCACAAACCTTTATGAAGGATCTCAAGTAATTATCCAAGCCTTCTTCATGGCACTTTGACACGATATGTAAGAGAACCCTGAAACAACATTCACAAAAGTCAGCATGTCAGGCTACCATTAACCACTATAGTTTGATTGTTCGATAAAACCATCATACTTAAACCCTAAAAACACCTAATACTGCCTAAATAATTAAAGGTGAGATGACTGCATTAAATGTCATCTTAGTTTGGGTCTAACAGAGATTTCAGCATCTAACACGCTCAGGGTCTTGTAGAATATGTTTCCTGGTTCAAAAGACGGATATTTTATTTTGGCAACCCAGATATTTCATCTCCTTTCTAAACCACATTTGAAGTATGGGCATAACTACTACCATATAGTGTAAAAAAAAAAAAAAAAAACACCTTCAGTAAAGTAAATATTGAAATCCCCTCTAGTGAGAATAAAAGGAAAAGAATAGAAAAAAAATGTTAAGCATGACAACAGATGGGGGAAAAGGGAAGGGAGAGACAGAGCAGGTATAATGATATGAACTAAAATTGGAAGTAAACCTAAGATTCATAGAAAGTTTTAAAATTATGAGACCAGCAGTGGTTCTCCAACTTTAGCGTGCCTCAGAAACACCTGGAGGGTACTAGTGCTCACCCCTCTCCCAGAGTTTCTGATTTTTTAGGTCTGGGGTGAAATTCAATGATTAGCATTTTTAATAAGCTCCTAGGTGATATTAATGCTGCTGGTCTGGGAACCACATTTTCAGAACAACTGGACTAGAATAATGCTTTTTAAATTTGCAACCAGACTATGCCCAGCAGCAGAGAAGAGCAAACAGTATGGAGGTGTGTGGCGCTTCAGCCCTGAGGCTCCAGAGAGGCTCAACAGAAGTGGCAACAGCAGAAGCAGCAAAGCCAGAAAGAGCCAGCACTGAGCTCACAATTTTTTGGAAAACTCCCGTTTTAATTTCAAAACTCAGGTGCATTTTGCATCCTACTCTACAACATATCCTTGTTTGTTTTCATATAAAAAGAACACTCCATTATTCTTTCGAGTACAATTTGATGGCCTAGGGCCACTCTGTCCAACGTGAGAGCCACTAGTCACAAGTGGCGATTAAATGAATTAAAATTAACTACGATTAACACTTCAGTTCCTGGGCTTCCCTGGTGGCGCAGTGGTTGAGAGTCCGCCTGCCGATGCAGGGGACGCGGGTTCGTGCCCCAGTCCGGGAGGATCCCACATGCCGCGGAGCGGCTGGGCCCTTGAGCCATGGCCGCTGAGCCTGCGCGTCCAGAGCCTGTGCTCCGCAACGGGAGAGGCCACAACGGTGAGAGGCCCGCGTACCGCAAAGAGAAAAAAAACCAAAAAAAACCTTCAGTTACTCAGTTACACTAGCCACATTTCAAGTGCTCAACAGCTAAATGTGGCTAATGGCCACCATATTGGAAAGCACAGGTATAGAACATTTCCACGACTGGAGAAAGTTCTACTGGACAAGACTGGTCAAGGGCAATGGTTCTCAAACTCCCTTGCATTAGGGAATCATCAGGGAAACTTAAAAAATATATACTGATGCTGAGTTCCACCTTCAGAGATTCTGGTTTAATTGGTATGAAGTATCGTCCGGGAACAGACATTTTTAAAAGCTTCTAACATGCGGCAGCTTTAGAACCTCTGGTTGAGGAAGTTTATCCTATGGTTTCTGGTATCACCTGTCCCTGGGGATATAAGTCCCCTGGTCTGAGAAGTATGAAACTAGAGAAAACTGATATTAGATTTCTGACTTTGGGGTTCTCATTTGGAAGATAAATTTATATTTCAAATGAAGAAATGCAAAAGGAAACAAAAGTTGCTTCTTGGTGTTATGACACTGAAACTCACATGGTGCAGTTGATAGGCACGTCATCTTCATGGGTCATATTTGTGAGGACTCGGAAGAGTTGCATAAGAATTACAGGTAGGAACTGTATCATGACTTGGATCTCCATGGCATGCAAACACTAAAATAAGTCATTATTAGTTATGAAAATAAACCAAAATATGATATAACTTGCAAAGGTGAAACAACAAAAAATTAAGTAACGAAAACTACATTCACTAGAATATAAGCTCACTTTAAACACGAGCTTCAGGGGATAGGGGACTTTGTCAGTTACTTTAGCCACATCTCTATTTTGGCACTCAGATTCTGTTAGTTCATTTAATATTAAATGCTCTATTGAAGATAAGTATAACTGGGATCAACAGGTTTTGGAATAAAGACAACAGACTCTTGGTAAACCAACACTCAATCGGGGCGAGGAGCAGGCATGTTTGGAGGTAATGGAGACGGGCCTACCAGCCCCCGAGTTCGTGTGTTTTACAGGGGCAAGTGGGCCATTACTTTGTGGCGAGAAGTTACATGGGATTCAATAAAGTGTGTTTCTATATATAATTGGCTTTACACTAGCACCATCCACAAGCTGAGGCAGTTCCGCATTCTAACATCTCACAATACATTTCTTCAAAGTGCTAACACTCATCTCTACTGATCAGTATCTCGACATCAAAAAGAAGAAATATCTCCATGTATACATAGAAATGATACAAGCAGCTAAATATGTAAAATGTCTTCCTTCTTACTTCCCTTCTCTCCGCATTCATTTATTCACTCATTCATTCACTCAATCATTTAGTCAACTGGCCAACCAAAAAAACCTCACTGAGCACCTTCTACACCAATTCAATATTTAGTGCCCTGGGAAATACAGACACGGGTAAAACAAGTCTCTGTACTAAGGAACTCAGCATTTACCTTTCATAGCTTCCCTTACTCTTGCTCTATGTTGCCATCCTTACTCTCAGCTTCCCTTTTCAGGCTTTTCTCGTCTATATTTGAATCATCTCAACAGTGACCTCTGAGATTTCCGGGCAGCCTCTCTTCAATCGGATGCATAAGGCAAGAAACTGAGCTCAGGGAACCCATGGTCTATCCTTCAGGTTTTCCCTTCCTTTTGCCCTCTCTCTTCTATCCTTACAGCCATCGCCCTTTTTCAGAACTCTAACCTATAACCAAAATAGTCTAATAATTTTCTAGTAGGTCTATGTACACTTTCTCCTCACTCCCAATATGTCTCTCATTTCCAAAACTTAATCCTCCTCAAATAGGGGTTACATCAGGCCACCCTGTGCCACCAACAAGATTCTTTTGATGCTTCCCCATGACCTAGGGCAGTGGTTCTCAACCAGAGACCATGTGCCACAACCCAACTCCAATGTCCAGAGACGTTTTGAGCTGTCACAATTGGCGGTGTGTGTGTGTCTGTGTGTGTGTGTGTGTGTGTGTGTGCGCGCGCGCGCTACTGACATCTAGTGGATAGGCCAGAGATGCTTCTAAATACCCTCCAGTGAACAGGACAGCCCTTTACAACAAAGACTTATCCTGCCCCAAATGTCAATAGTGCCAAGTTTGAGAAACTCTGACCCAGGTATTAAGTCTAAGTTACTTAAGACCCAACTTACACTCTTAACCTTAACACTCATCATTCTTCACGAGGCCACACTGGTGTCTCGACTGCTCCTTGAATGTATCAATGCACTGCTACCTTTGTTCACACTTGGTAGCCAAATCCTCACCACCCTTCCCAGTCAAGTTCAAACCCCAGTTCAGTGAAGCCATTCATTCACTCATTCAACAAAGGCATACTGAATGAACTTTCAATTGCCAAGCGCATCAAAAAAAACATGGTTCCTACCATCAAGAAGTTCACAGACTATGGGGGGAAAACACATGGAACTAAATCACTGCGATACAAACACTAAACAGTATAACAGCGGTATATACAAGGTGTACGGAGGAAGAAGCAGCCGAGTCGGCCAGTGAGGAGGGAATGTCATATGAGGCTTCAGAAAGGAGGAAGGTTCAAGGATCGTAAGTAGGATCACATCAAGTAGAAAAGAGAGACGGACCTTCCATGCAGAAGTGATCTCCCTGCACCAGTACTGTTCCCCTGGAATTTACTCTCCACACAGCAGCCAGAGGGTTCTTTCGGAAAGGCAAATTCCACAATGTCATTTCCCTCTGTTACAAACAAAACCAACCACCACGAACAAAAAGTCGTGAAGGGCTCCCCGTCCTACATGTATCCTGCCTATCACTCCCCACTCATCTGAGGCCATCCTCCTGCTTTGCTGTTCAATGTGCTCTAGCTACGTTGTCTTTGCTTTTCTTCTTTCCACACATCCCACTGCAAAGTGTTTACACCTGCTGCAATATTCTGTCATCCTTTTACACAGCTTTATCACCTATGGCTGTCTTCCTCCCATCAGCTTCTTTTCAGCTTGAAATGGTGTCATCTCCTAGACAGGCCTTCCCTGACAAGTCCATCTTGACTGCACTCCTGGTCATGCTAGAGCCCATTAACCTGTTCTATTTTCTTCACAGCACTCATCCCTATGTAATGTGACTGACTTATTTATAAGCTCTCTACCCCAACTAGAGTAGGTATGTTGTCTAACTCGTTCCCATTATAGTCCCAGCATCCAGTACAATATGTGACCCATAGTAGGTGCTCAATAAATATTTGAGGGATGACTGAATAAATGAATAAAATAAGGAACCAAAGGGATAAAGATGGGAACCCTCTAGTCTCAGTGGTTCCTCGGTTTTGTGAAGTCTTAGCATTTATACCCTGTATCACGCATTTGACATTTAACTACATATTGCTTTGGACTATCACTTGTACTACTGACTTACATTGTCATTTGACTTAAGTGGATCCTGTCTCTCCGACTGGTTGTAAGATCCCTGCAGACAATGAGCCTAAGTTATTCTTCTCTGTAAGCCCCACAGCATCTAGGAAAATACTGAACACATAAGGTCTCAACATGTAGATGGTTAAATGAAGTGATGAAACACTGTCATTTACAAGGACAACAGGTAGCAAGGCTTGATAGAAAGAAAACAGGACTAGGAGTCAAGAGACACATCAAGAGACAGGCTTGGCTCAGCTCTGCTAGTAACCAGAATGACCACAGGCAAATCACTCTCCTCGGGCCTCAGTTTCCTCATCTGTAAAACAAAATCGCTAAAGATCCCTTTCAGCGCTAACACTGCATACAGGAGCTCTTTCTATAATCACATGGCATTTCATTCACTGCCACTAGAGGGCAAGCATAGGTCACATAAATATCAGAAATTCCACACCCTTAAAAACGCAAATATGAGTACTTTCTTTTTCCTCCATCCTAAGAATACCAGTATAGGAAAACAGTGTTCTGTTCAATTCTGTTAAAACTTTTACAAAGCTTCCCCACTGGAAGAAAAAGCCAATGATCTCAACAGACAATGCACTCACACGTAGAGCGGGAGTTCTAGACATTACCCAAGAAAAGGATTTGAAGTTAGATGACTACTATACTTCTTAATGATAATTAAGAATCGTAGCCACCATTTATCGGCTACCTCCCTGATTCTACCCTTCCAACAATATATTTTCGGTATGGTAGGCAGAATGATACTTTAAAAACAAAGTCACATCATATTAGGAGGCCTGACCTGACCAGCAACCCAGCCACCTTTCCAATGTGAGGGCCTATCATTCTGTGTGCCAGACACACTGAAACTCCGGCTGTTCCTTGAGCACACCAAGCAAGCTCCTCAGGGCCTCTGCCCTTGCTATTCCCAGCTCTCCCCCAGAATTCCACATAGCTGGCACCCTCCTTTCCTTTAGGTCTCTGTCAAACATCACTTTACTGGAGAGCTCTTCTCTGACACTTTATCTAAAAGAGGGACTCCTTATCACTCCTACTCCCCTGCACTATGTTTTGGTTTTCTTTATAGCACTTATTACCACCTGACATGACATACACAGTCGGCCCTCCGTATCCACACGTTCCGCATCTGTGGATACGGAAAGCTGACTGCAAGGGACTTGAGCATCTTTGGACTCTGGTATCTATGGAGGGTCCTGGAACCAATCCCCCGAGGATACAGAGGGACCACTGTGTGTGTGTGTGTGTGTGTGTGTGTGTATGCATTTATGTGTTTATTGTCCATCTGTCTCCACAACAAAGTAAGCTCCTTGAAAACAGGGATATTGTTTTTTTAATTTATCCTTCCAATGTTTAGAATGAAGCCTGGCCCATAGGATGCACTCAAGAAAAAAGTGTGGAATGAATGAATACTATATAGCAGATGCCTTATCTCACTGAGGCCTGTAACCACCCTACAAGTGGGTAGTTTTGTTTTGTTTTTTAACATCTTTATTGGAGCGTAATTGCTTTACAATGGTGTGTTCAGTTTCTGCTGTATAACAAAGGGAATCAGCTATACATATACATCTATCCCCCTATCTCCTCCCTCTTGCGTCTCCCTCCCACCCTCCCTATCCCACCCCTCCAGGTGGTCACAAAGCACCGGAGCTGATCTACCTTTGCTATGCGGCTGCTTCCCACTAGCTATCTATTTTATATTTGGTAGTGTATATATGTCCATGCCACTCTCTCACTTCGTCCCAGCTTACCCTTCCCCCTCCCCGTGTCCTCAAGTCCATTCTCTAGTAGGTCTGCGTCTTTATTCCCATCTTGCCCCTAGGTTCTTCATGACCCTTTTTTCTTTTTTTTTTTCTTAGATTCCATATATATGTCTTAGCATACGGTATTTGTTTTTCTCTTTCTGACTTACTTCACTCTGTATGACAGACTCTAGGTCCATCCACCTCACTACAAATAACACAATTGTTTCTTTTATGGCTGAGTAATATTCCACTGTATATATGGGCCACATCTTCTTTATCCATTCATCTGTCGATGGACACTTAGGTTGCTTCCATGTCCTGGCTGTTGTAAATAGAGCTGCAATGACCATTTTGGTACATGACTCTTTTTGAATTATGGTTTTCTCCGGGCATATGCCCAGTAGTGGGACTGCTGGGTTGTATGGTAGTTCCCTTTTTAGTTGTTTGAGGAACCTCCATACTGTTCTCCATAGTGGCTGTATCAATTCACATTCCCACCAACAGGGCAAGAGGGTTCCCTTTTCTCCACACCCTCTCCAGCATTTATTGTTTGTAGAGTTTTTGATGATGGCCATTCTGACTGGTATTAGGTGATACCTCATTGTAGTTTTGATTTGCATTTCTCTCATGACTACGAGTAGGTTTTTATCTTTATGTGAGAGAAGAAACAAAGGCTTGGAGAAGTTAAGTAAGTTGGTCAAGGTCAATCACAGAGCTAATAAGTGACAGACCTGGGACACAAATTCAGTTTGTGATTCCAGAACCCATACGTGTATTACCTCATGTCACAGTACCTCTCTGAAAGAAATGAACCTTTTCATTTCCTGAGAATATCATTCCCTATTAACATATGCCTAAAGGGAAATCCTGGAGAGGCTTCATTTAAAATAAAAATGCCTCAGACTGGCCATGGCTGATCTACTGAAAAGAAAAGTCACTGTTAGCTGGGTTCCATGTCGTGTGCCCTGTCCCACCCCATTAGGGAATAAATGGAGTCTGGATTCTCAATACATTTGATAAAATATGGCGTTACTTATGACCCCCTCCTATGCAACATGCAGAAACTAGGTTCTCTTTTTTTAGCTGACCCTTCTGATAATCTTTCACCTATGAACACAGGAATCATTTCACATTTCGTTCCAAGCAAAAGTGACTCCGTTTCTCCTGGCCCTTTTCCCCAAGCTTTCTCCACCTTTACCAGGCCATCGGCAAGATGAGAAAAGGCCCGGAAAAATCAATTTATGGAACTGAAATAAACATTTTCATGAGATTTTCAAAAATATGTCAACGAATTCTGGCTAAAACATTTTCTTCCTAATGTAGCAATTCTGCGGTCTGCTTCTAAACAGCCCCTTGATGGAAAAGCACATAATAGAAAGTGTTCTCTTGAGGATACACAGCCAGAAGTATTTTTAAAGGGTTCGTTTGATTTTTTTTCCCCCCACGTCAAAAAATGTGGCAACCGAACGACATGAAAAACAAACCTTTCACAGAAAGCTACTGTTCATTTACCTTTAAATATTTAATGAGCTCCCCTGGAACTTCTTTTGAGCCTGACTGAATCAGCTGGCAATGATGGAAGAATTTGTGCACATGTAGATCCTGAAAAACAGATGGACACAGCCATATGAAATTTGATTCATTTCATTTTTTAGCATCTTTATTGGAGTATAACTGCTCTACAATGGTGTGTTCGTTTCTGCTGTACAACAAAGTGAATCAGCTGTACGTATACATACATCCCCCTATCTCCTCCCTCTTGCGTCTCCCTCCCTCCTACCTGCAAAGCACAGGCTCCGCCCCCGCACCACACCCCACCACCCTGGAATCTTGGAAACCTGTTTCCCTGGGTCTTCTAATGGCCAGACTCAGCACCTGCACCTACCAACACGCATGCTCCTAAATGAGTCCCATAGTCCTCTCGACCGTCACACAAAGCAGCAAAACCAGGCACATTCAGCATGCACCTAAGCACGCCGGGTAGGTCACCATTTATGCCCAAGTAGTCACACATTTGTTTAATCTCTTTTTTGGCTAGTGTAGCCTCTGAAGTTGGGCTGCTTCTATATTTTAATGAAACGAGCAGGAAGAGAGGTCTGAATTGACAGGTGAAGAAAACGAAGCAGCAGGGAGTCACCAGAACAAGTCCCAGGCATTCAGTGCCCAACGTACCCTGGCCCTGCACCGGTCAGCGTCCAGCTGTCCTGTATGGAATCTACAGATATTGAATTTGTGGACGGCATGGACTGTATCAGGAACCAGAATCATGAAATTCGGATTTTGACCTGCTTCCTCTAATTATTACCTGTGTGACCTCGGGTAAATCATCTAACCCGAGCGAGCCTTGGTTTCTTTTCCTCTAAAATGATGAAGCGGGCAGGGGGAATTGAGAGAGACCCTGCTCCATCCGTGATTTTTCAAACTGTGCTTGAGGCATCTCACAGATACTTGATCCTAACTTCATGGATGCCGAGGCTAAGAGCAAACTGTAGTAGCCAGCCATGATCCACTGACTGCAAATTTCTGTGTTCAACTCTAGTCTAACCATGAGAAAAGTGTCAGACAAATCCCAACAGAGGGGCATCCTACAGAATACCAGTAGTCCTGAAAACTGACAAGGTGACCAAAAACAATGAAAGTCTCAGAACTTGTCACCGCCAAGAAGAGCCTAAGGAGATATGACAACTAAATGTAACACGCTATACTGGATAGAATCCTGAAACAGAAAAGGGGCATTAATAGGTAAAAGGATTTGGTAATTTGAGAAGAATTTTTAAATTTGAGCTATTATTAAGAATGATGTTATTACTAATGAGAAAGTCTTTCAGGCCACAACTTCTCTAAGGCTGTAGAATCGAATATAGTCTATTTTAATCCAGAAATACAGTCAAGTATTAAAATTGACAAAATTCAGGTGATGCAACTTACTTGTGTATAAATGGTAGACTCCAAGTGACTTTTAATCTTCAACAAAGGCTTTGCACCATCTACCCACTTAATATCCACATTAGACTGCTGTGAAGAGAAAATACACACGTGAGTTTCTGTACCATAGCAATGGATAGATGAGCAACATATAACGCCTTTATGCATTTCAACATTTTCTTTCAGAAACAAATGTGTTCGTTTTGCACACAGGGAATTATTGGAGAAAATAACATGCCTTTAGAATAAATGTATCCTAAACCATTTTGAATTTCCAATCCTTTGCAGGCTGATACTTTTCCAAATGACAATAAAAATTACTAAATAAATGAATTCTTTTCATGATGCACAAAATCGAAGTCCCATTTTAAAAATCGTTATCAGAATCAACAGACATGAGGTTACTTTGTCAAACTATTATACAAGCTTCTCAACACTCATTTCCTATACTTATCTTCGTCGTGGACCAGCACCGGCCCTCAAACCACACTCTGAGTAGCCATCAACCAGACCAAACTATCGACTGTGCCAATGGTATTCTACTTTTTAAACATCTCATCGTATATGTATAACTGAATCACTTTGCTGGACAGCAGAAACTACCACGATGCTGTAAATCAACTATACTTCAATACAGTTTTTTAAAAAGAGGGGGAAGAAACACTTCATCATGATTACTTCAACAAATACAGGTATTTTCCTACCCTTCTTGATTCGGCATCATTCAGATTCAAGTAGCCTGGGGGAAGATTAGCGGAAACTGGCAGCTGCTGCTCAAATGTGATGATTCTACCATCCTTCAGCAAAGGTACCCAGGCAAAGCCAACTGCCAAGACAATAAACAACCATGAGAAATGAAATCGCAAATGCAATTAGCTACACCAATGTCTGGTCACCGGGGAGCAGGGCAGGTCTGTATGTGGGAGTCCAGGTGTTGGGCATCCGAGTACTGGGGAAGGAACAATGAGCTTGTATCGCTTCCTAATCCTAGCCTGACCACTAACAGATTATTCATGCTACCTCCTTGACTATAATGATGGAAACAACAACACAGGGCTCTTCTAGCAGAGTGACTGAGAGACCAAAGTGAGCTAATATACCAAAACACTTGAAAACTTTTAAAGTGCATCAATTTCATCATCTTGACACAGTGGGGGAGAATTTTTGGTAGACTTATTTTTTAAACGATTCAGATGTCTCTCGTCCATCCTTACAGAGAGTCTCATATCTGAGACAACAATCACCATTGTTGCTTCCAGCAACCCTAGGGTAAGCAAGGGACTGCAGAAAAGTAAGGTCACAAGTCAAGGTTACATTCCATACTTATACAAGGCAGTATCTATCTGGGCAGTTTTCCTGATTACAGAAGGAAGAGCGGTAATAGGAGAATGCGGCCAGGGCACAGTGCTTACAACTGCAATCCACTGAGAGATTTTCCTCCCAGTCTCTACATTTCTTAACAGTTCTACCCCAAAGAGCCTCTTGGCTTCCTATTAGAAAACTCATCATGTTCTAGCTAAAAAAGCCAGAGCCATCTGTGTTGCTCAAGTCAAGCGATGTCAGTATTTCCATTATAGAGATTACTCTGGGCTTCAAGTGTTTATATAACTCAGCTATAAAAAAGCTTGCTCTGGACTGAGTTCTGGCATATGAGAGAGGGTGTTGGCTGGAGAGTACTTTTGAAAGCCATTGCTTTCTGATGTTTTGAAATACTTTGCGTGAGTGCGTGTGTGTGTGTTGTGTGTGTCTGTGTGTGCACGCGTGCGTGTGTTTACACTGTGAGCACAGAAGTCAACACAAATCTGGTTAGAATGTTTTCATTCGCGTGTTTAATTTGGCAAACGCTTTAATTCTTAAAGAGATTAATATGTTGCTTTCTCTAAGCAGACTGAAAGGCTTTCTCAGATGCCGAAACATGCCTGAAGGGCATCTGACTAGTACAACTTCAGAAATGCTCTACCCAGAGATCTTCTTTTAGAAAAAGCAGAGGAAAGTAACATGAGCAGAAAAACCATGCAAAAGGACTCTTGTCAAAGTAGTTAAACTGAAAATTAGACACATGACAAAAGGTTTCCAGTCCAGAAAGTAGGAAAAGGAAAATATAGTTCTTCTTAGGCAACATTTTTTTTCCTTATAGAAATTCTTACTGAGATATAATTCAGATGCCATACAATTCATCTACTGAATATTTAAAGTATACAATTCAATGGTTCTTAGTATATTCACAGAGCTGTGCATTTATTGCCACTATCTAATTCCAGAACTTTTTCATCACCCCAAAAAGGAACTCCATATCCCCCTAGAAGTCACACCCTACTTTCCCTTCTTCCAGTCCCGGCCAACCACTGATCTCCTTTCTGTCTCTATGGAATTGCTTAGGCAACATTTTGCACTGTGAATCAATCAGGGCATGGCCAAGGGTGTCTTGCAGTCAAAACTCATCTAGCACACTTGGAAGCTATCAAGGTACAATGTCAAGCACAAGCCATCTGGCTCAAAGATGTGAAGCCACTTAAAGGATGGACAGTTAAAAGTGATGAGTGGTGGGGAGGGAGGGATAAATTAGGAGTTTGGGATTAACAGATACACACTTCTCTATATAAAATAGATAAACAACTAGGACCTACTATATAGCACAGGGAACTAACTATATTCAATATCTTGTAATAACCTATAATGGAAAAGAATCTGAAAAAGAATATATATATATATATATATATATATAGGTGTATATACTGAATCACTTTGCTGTACACCTGAAACATTGTAAATCAACTATGCTTCAAATAATTTTTTAATATTTTTTTTAAAAAGTGATGAGTGGCACATAGAACAACCATCTCACACTCCACTAAGCATCTTGCCCAATCTGTCTAGGATTTGGATAAGGAAACAGTCATTTGTTGCCCAGGAGGTGCACTGTTATAGGTTCTCATCGTTCTGCCAGATTTCTTCTCAAACTGCAAGGTCCCTACCCTGAATGAACTGCAATTTCTATGGGGATCTAGAAGAGGACCACCCTATCCACAAAGGGAACTTCCTAATATTCAGTCCTGCTGTGGGCCGGGCATCACTCAGATGTCCCACTAGCACCTCAAACTCAACATCAGTCAAAACCTACCATCCCTACCCACAATTCTGCTACCTGGCAATACCTTCTTTCCAGTTTCGAAACTTTAGTGCTAACTTTGAATTACCTCTCTAGTAGCCAATCACTTGCCAGGTTCAGTATATTCCTCTGCAATTCTCTTTTCCTCCACCGCGCCCCCCGCCCCACGTTACAGCCATAGTGCGGCCCCCTTTCTCTCCTGGACTTCAGAAATAGCCCCCTAACTGGTGTTTCCTCCTTCCTTCCTTCTTCCTGCTCCAACTCACCTCACCCATTATATTGCTGCCTGATTAGATTTCCTGCAAAACAGCTCTTACTGGTGTTTACAACCCTCCAGTATTTCCTTATTGGTAACAGAATAAAGTCAAACCCACAACTTGGCATTCAGGGATTTCCACCATCTGATGCTTCCTTTCCAACCTGGCATCCTATGATTCCCTCCCCAGTACCCTGTGCTTTGATCCTATTGAATTACTTGTGGTTCCCTGTCCAGACCCCTCAATACTCTGCCTCTGTACCAGCTGTTCCTTCGTCCTGGAATCCTCTACCTTCCTACCAAAACTGCATTATCAAACTCTACCCTGCCCTTTAAGGCCTCACCCAAACACCATCTCCTCCTGGAACCCTTACCTAATTCCCAGCCACTTGTCCCTCCACCAGCTGAAGTAGTAACTCGCTCTTCTCTGACATCACATAGCGCCATTTTCTTGGTAACTACTACTTTCTGTCTTGTGTTATAAATGTCTACATAGGTCTCATTTCCCCTACTAGATCATGTGCTCACTGAAGATGAGATCTATGCTTGGTTCTCCACTGTATTCTCCATAGTACCTCCTATAATATCTTGTACATAATACATACGCAGACATATTTGCTGAGTGAATGAACAAACGAACAAATTTAAGATTGGTCCAGGGACGTCCCTGGTGGTGCAATGGTTAAGAATCCGCCTGCCAGTGCAGGGGACACGGGTTCGCTCCCTGGTCCGGGAAGATCCCACATGCCGCGGAGCAACTAAGCCCGTGTGCCACAGCTACTGAGCCTGGGCTCTAGAGCCTGTGCTACGCAACAAGAGAAGCCACCGCAGCGAGAAGCCCGTGCACCGCAACAAAGAGTAGCCCCCGCTCGCCGCAACTAGACGAAGCCTGCACGCAACGAAGACCCAATGCAGCCAACAATAAATAATAGAGAGGAGCTTCAAGATGGCGGAAGAGTAAGACGTGGAGATCACCTTCCTCCCCACAAATACATAATACATCTACATGTGCAACAACGCCTACAGAAAACCTACTGAACGCTGGCTGAAGACCTCAAACCTCCCAAAAGGCAAGAAACCCCCCACGTACCTGGGTAGGGCAAAAAAAAAAAAAAAAAAAAAAAAACAAAGACAAAAGAATAGGGACGGGACCTGCAACAGAGGGAGGGAGCTGTTAAGGAGGAAAGGTTTCCACACCCTAGGAAGCTCCTTCGCAGGCAGAGACTGCAGGTGGCGGAGGTGGGGAGCTTCGGAGCCGCGGAGGAGAGCGCAGCAACAGGGGTGCGGAGGGCAAAGCGCAGAGATTCCCGCACAGAGGATCGGTGGAGACCTGCACTCACCAGCCCGAGGGGCTTGTCTGCTCACGTGCCCGCGTGGGTGGGGGCTGGGAGCTGAGGCTCGGGCTTCCGGTGGAGCGCAGGGAGAGGATTGGGGTTGGCGGAGTGAACACAGCCTGAGGGGCGCTAGTGCGCCACGGCTGGCCGGGAGGGAGTCTGGGAAAAGGTCTGGACCTCCGAAGAGGCAAGAGACTTTTTCTTGCCTCTTTGTTTCCTGCTGCGTGAGGAGAGGAGATTCAGAGCGCCGCTTAAAGTAGCTCCAGAGACAGGGGCGAGCCGCAGCTATCAGCGCGGACCCCAGAGCCGGGCATGAGACGCTAAGGCTGCTACTGCAGCCACCACGAAGCCCGTGTGCAAGCACAGGTCACTCTCCCCACCTCCCCTCCCGGGAGCTTCTGCAGCCCGCCAGTGCCAGGGTCCCGGGATCCAGGGACAACTTCCCCGGCAGAAAGCACGGCGCGCCTCAGGCTGGTGCAACGTCACGCTGGCCTCTGCCACCGCACGCTCCCCCCCACCCCCACTCCCACCCCCGCACTCTGTGCCCCTCCCTCCCCCCCACCCCCACCCCCACCCCCACACTCTGTGCCCCTCCCTCCCCCCCGGCCTCAGTGAACCAGAGCCCCTGAATCAGCGGCTCCTTTAACCCCATCCTGTCTGGGCGGGAACAGACGCCTAAGGCGACCTACACGCAGAGGCGGGGCCAAATCCAAAGCTGAACCCCAGCAGCTGTGCAAACAAAGAAGACAAAGGGAAATCTCTCCTGGCAGTCTCAGGAGCAGCGGATTAAAGCTCCACAATCAACTTGATGCACCCTGCATCTGTGGATTACCTGAATAGACAACGAATCATCCCAAATTGAGGAGGCGGGCTTTGGGAGCAATGATATATATATTTTTTCTCTTTTTGTGACTGTGTATGTGTATGATTCTGTGTGTGATTTTGTCTGTATAGCTTTGCTCTTACCATTTGTCCTAGGGTTCTGTCTCTTTTTTTTTTTTTTAGTATAGTTTTTATCGCTTGCTATCATTGGTGGGTTTGTTTTTTGGTTTGGTTACTCTCTTTCTTTTTTTATTACTTTTTAAAAAGTTTTTAATAATTATTTTTTATTTAATTACTTTTATCTTCTGCTTGCTTTCTTTCTTTCTTTTCTGCCTTTTATACTGAGCTGTGTGGATGACAGGCTCTTGGTGCTCCAGCCAGGTGTCAGCTCTGTGCCTCTGAGGTGGGAGAGCCAAGTTCAGGACATTGGTCCACAAGAGACCTCCCAGCTCCACGTAATGTCAAACGGCGAAAACTAACACACCATTGTAAAGCAATTATACCCCAATAAAGGTGTTAAAAAAGAAATCAAACAGCGAAAATCTCCCAGAGATCTCCATCTCAACACCAAGACCCAGCTCCACTCAATGACCAGCAAGCTACAGTGCAGGACACGCTATGCCAAACAACTAGAAAGACAGGAACACAACCCCATCCATTAGCACAGAGGCTGCCTAAAATTATAATAAGGCCACAGACACCACAAAACACACCACCTGACGTGAACCTGCCCACGAGAAAGACAAGATCCAGTCTCATCCACCGGAACACAGGCACTAGTCCCCTCCACCAGGAAACCCACACAACCCACTGAACCAACCTTAGCCACTGGGGACAGACACCAAAAACAACAACGGGAACTATGAACCTGCAGCCGGCAAAAAGGAGACCCCAAACACAGTTAAGTTAAGCAAAATGAGAAGACAGAGAAGCACACAGCACATGAAAAAGCAAGGTAAAAACCCACCAGACTTAACAAATGAAGAGGAAATAGGCAGTCTACCTGAAAAAGAATTCAGAATAATGATAGTAAAGATGACCCAAAATCTTGGAGACAGAAGGGACAAAATACAAGAAACTTTAAACAAGGACCTAGAAGAAGTGAAGAGCAAACAAACAGTGATGAACAACACAATAAATGAAATTAAAAATTCTCTGGAAGGGATCAATAACAGAATAACTGAGGCAGAAGAATGGATAAGTGACCTGGAAGATAAAATAGTGGAAATAATTACTGCAGAGCGGAATAAAGAAAAACAATGAAAAGAACTGAGGACAGTCTCAGAAACCATTGGGACAACATTAAACGCACCAACATTCGAATTATAGGGGTCCCAGAAGAACAGAAAAAGAAAGGGACGGAGAAAATATTTGAAGAGATTACAGTTGAAAACTTCCCTAATGTGGGAAAGCAAATAGTTAATCAAGTCCAGGAAGCACAGAGAGTCCCATACAGGATAAATCCAAGGAGAAACACGCCAAGACACATATTAATCAAACTATCAAAAATTAAATACAGAGAAAAATATTACAAGCAGCAAGGGAAAAACAACAAATAACACACAAGGGAATCACCATAAGGTTAACTGCTGACCTTTCAACAGAAACTCTACAAGCCAGAAGGGAGTGGCAGGACATATTTAAAGTGATGAAGGAGAAAAACCTACAACCAAGATTACTCTACCCAGCAAGGATCTCATTCAGATTTGACAGAGAAATTAAAACCTTTACAGACAAACAAAAGCTAAGAGAATTCAGCACCACCAAACCAGCTCTACAACAAATGAGAAGGAACTTCTCTAGGCAGGAAACACAAGAGAAGGAAAAGACCTACAATAACAAACCCAAAACAATTAAGAAAATGGTAATAGGAACATACATATCGATAATTATCTTAACTGTAAATGGACTAAATGCTCCCACCAAAAGACACAGACTGGCTGAATGGATACAAAAACAAGACCTGTATATATGCTGCCTAAAAGAGACCCACTTCAGACCTAGGGACACATACAGACTGAAAGTGAGGGGACAGAAAAAGATATTCCATGAAATGGAAATCAAAAGAAAGCTGGAGTAGCAATTCTCATATCACACAAAATAGACTTTAAGACAAAGAATATTAAAAAGGCAAAGAAGGACACTACATAATGATCAAGGGATCGATCCAAGAAGAAGATATAACAATTGTAAATATTTATGCACCCAACATAGGAGCACCTCGATACATGAGGCAAATACTAACAGCCATAGAAGGGGAAATCGACAGTAACACAACCATAGTAGGGGATTTTAACACCCCACTTTCACCAATGGACAGATCATCCAAAATGAAAATAAATAAGGAAACACAAGCTTTAAATGATACATTAAACAAGATGGACTTAACTGATATTCATAGGACATTCTATCCAAAAACAACAGAATACACATTCTTCTCAAGTGCTCACGGAACATTCTCCAGGATAGATCATATCTTGGGTCACAAATCAAGCCTTGGTAAATTTAAGAAAACTGAAATCGTATCAAGTATCTTTTCCGACCACAACGCTATGAGACTAGATATCAGGAAAAAATCTGTAAAAAATACAAACACATGGAGGCTAAACCATACACTACTTAATAACCAAGAGATCACTGAAGAAATCAAAGAGGAAATCAAAAAATACCTAGAAACAAATGACGATGAAAACACAACAACCCAAAACCTATGGGATGCAGCAAAAGCAGTTCTAAGAGGGAAGTTTATAGCAATAGAATCCTACATCAAGAAACAAGAAACGGGGGGACCTGGAAGATGGCGGAAGAGTAAGACGCGGAGATCGCCTTCCTCCCCACGGATACACCAGAAATACATCCACACGTGGAACAACTCCTACAGAACTCCTACTGAAGGCTGGCAGAAGACCTCAGACCTCCCAAAAGGCAAGAAACTCCCCACGTAACTGGGTAGGGCAAAAGAAAAAACAGAGACAAAAGAATAAGGACGGCACCTGCACCAGTGGGAGGGAGCTGTGAAGGAGGAAAAGTTTCCACACACTAGGAAGCCCCTCCGCGGGCGGAGACTGCGGGAGGCAGAGGGGGGAGTTTCGGGACCGCGGAGTGGTGCACAGCGACGGGTGTGGAGGGCAAAGCGGGGAGATTCCTGCACAGACGATCGGTGCCGACCGGCACTCACCAACCCGAGAGGCTTGCTGCTCACCCGGCGGGGCTGCGAGCTGAGGCTCGGGTTTTGGTTTTGGACGGAGCTCAGGGAGAGGACTGGGGTTGGCGGCTTGAACATAGCCTGAAGGGGTTAGTGCACCACGACTAGCCGGGAGGGAGTTCGGGGAAAAGCCTGCACCGGCCGAAGAGGCAAGAGACTTTTTCTTCCCTCTTTGTTTCCTGGTGCGCAAGGAGAGGGGTTTAAGAGCGCTGCTTAAAGGAACTCCAGGGACGGGCGCGAGCCGCGGCTAAAAGTGCGAACCCCAGAGATGGGCGCGAGCCGCGGCTGAAAGCGCAAACCCCAGAGACGGGCGGGAGACGCTAAGGCTGCTGCTGCGGCCACCAAGGGGCCTGTGTGCGAGCACAGGTCACTCTCCACACCCCTCTTCCGCGGAGCCTGTGCAGCCCGCCACTGCCAGGTTCCCGGGATCCAGGGACAACTTCCCCGGGACAGCGCACGGCGGGCCTCAGGCTGGTGCAACGTCACGCCGGCCTCTGCCGCAACGTCACGCTGCCTCTGCCGCCGCAGGCCGGCCCCGCACGCAGTGCCCCTCCTTCCCCCATCCCCCAACCCCCGGCCTGAGTGAGCCGGAGGCCCCGAATCAGCGGCTCCTTTAACCCCGTCCTGTCTGAGCGAAAAAACAGACGCCCTCCAGCAACCTACACGCAGAGGCAGGGCCAAATCCAAAGCTGAGCTCCTGTGAGCTGTGAGAACAAAGAAGAGAAAGGGAAATCTCTCCCAGCAGCCACAGAAGCAGCGGATTAAAGCTCCACAATCAACTTGATATACCCTGCATCTGTGGAATACCTGAATAGACAAGGAATGATCCCAAATTGAAGAGGTGGAATTTAGGAGCGAGATCTATGATTTTTTTCCCTTTTCCTCTTTTTGTGAATGTGTACGTATATGCTTCTGTGTGACATCTAGTCTGTATACTCTAGCTTCCACCATTTGTCCTAGGGCTCTATCCGTCCATGACTTTTTTTTAAAAATTCTTTTTCTTAATAATTAAGTTTAATTGTAATAACTTTATTATACTTTACCTTCGTTCTTTCTTTCTTTCCTTCCTTCCCTCCCTCCTTTAGACAACGAATCACCCCAAATTGAGGAGGTGGTCTCAGGGAGCAGGATTTATGATTTTTCCCCCTTTACCTCTTTTTGTGAAGGTGTATGTGTATGCTTCTGTGTAAGATTTTCTCTGTATAGCTTTGCTTCCAACATTTGTCCTAAGGTTCTATCCGTCCCTTTTTTGTTTTCTAAATATTTTTTAATTCAATAACTATATTATACTTTATTCTATTTTTACTGTATCATCTTTCTTTCTGTCTTTTTTTCCTTCTTTCCCTCCTTCCTTCCTTCCTCCCTCCCTCCCTCCCTCCTTTCTTTCCTTCTTTGCTTCTTTCTTCCTTCCTTCCTTTCCTCCTTTCCCTCTTTCTTTACTCATACTTCTACTAATTCTCCCTACTTTTTCTCCCTTTTATTCTGAGCTGTGTGGATGAAAGGCTCTTGGTGCTCCAGCCAGGAGTCAGGGCTCTGCCTCTGAGGTAGGAGAGCCAACTTCAGGACACTGGTCAACAAGAGACCTCCCAGCTCCACATAATATTAAACGGTGGAAATATCCCAGAGACCTCCATCTTAACACCAGCACCCAGCTTCACTCAACGACCAGCAAGCCACAGTGCTGGACAACCTATGCCAAACAACTAGCAAAACAGGAACACAACCCCACCCATTAGCAGAGAGGCTGCCTAAAATCATAATAAGGCCACAGACACCACAAAACACACCACCAGACGTGAACCTGCCCACTAGAGAGACAAGATCCAGCCTCATCCAGCACAACACAGGCACTAGTCCCCTCCACCAGGAAGCCTACACAACCCACTGAAACAACCTTAGCCACTGGAGACAGACATCAAAAACAACGGGAACTACGAACCTGCAGCCTGCAAAAAGGAGACCCCAAACACAGTAAGATAAGCAAAATGAGAAGACAGAAAAACACACAGCAGATGAAGGAGCAAGATAAAAACCCACCAGACCTAACAAATGAAGAGGAAATAGGCAATCTACCTGAAAAAGAATTCAGAATAATGATAGTAAGGATGATCCGAAATCTTGGAAGTAGAATGGACAAAATGCAAGAAACAGTTAACAAGGACCTACAAGAACTAAAGATGAAACAAGCAACGATGAACAATGCAATAAATGAAATTAAAATCACTCTAGATAGGATCAATAGCAGAATAACTGAGGCAGAAGAACGGATAAGTGACCTGGAAGATAAAGTAGTGGAAATAACTACTGCAGAGCAGAATAAAGAAAAAAGAATGAAAAGAACTGAGGACAGTCTCAGAGACCTCTGGGACAACATGAAACGCACCAACATTCGAATTATAGGGGTTCCAGAAGAAGAAGAAAGAAAGAAAGGGACTGAGAAAATATTTGAAGAGATTATAGTTGAAAACTTCCCTAATATGGGAAAGGAAATAGTTAATCAAGTCCAGGAAGCACAGAGGGTCCCATACAGGATAAATACAAGGAGAAACACGCCAAGACACATATTAATCAAACTGTCAAAAATTAAATACAAAGAAAGCATATTAAAAGCAGCAAGGGAAAAACAACAAATAACACACAAGGGAATCCCCATAAGGTTAACAGCTGATCTCTCAGCAGAAACCCTACAAGCCAGAAGGGAGTGGCAGGACATACTGAAAGTGATGAAGGAGAATAGCCTGAAACCAAGACTACTCTACCCAGCAAGGATCTCATTCAGATTTGATGGAGAAATTAAAACCTTTACAGACAAGCAAAAGCTGAGAGAGTTCAGCACCACCAAACCAGCTTTACAACAAATGCTAAAGGAACTTCTCTAGACACGAAACACAAGAGAAGGAAATGACCTATAGTAGTGAACCCAAAACAATATATAAAATGGAAATAGGAACATACATATCAATAATTACCTTAAATGTAAATGGACTAAATGCTCCCACCAAAAGACACAGATTGGCTGAATGGATACAAAAACAAGACCCTTATATATGCTGTCTACAAGAAACCCACTTCAGAACTAGAGACACATACAGACTGAAAGTAAGGGGATGGAAAAAGATATTCCATGCAAATGGAAACCAAAAGAAAGCTGGAGTAGCAATTCTCATATCAGACAAAATAGACTTTAAAATAAGGACTATTAAAAGGGACAAAGAAGGACACTACATAATGATCAAGGGATCGATCCAAGAAGAAGATATAACAATTGTAAATATTTATGCACCCAACATAGGAGCACCTCAATACATAAGGCAAATACTAACAACCATAAAAGGGGAGATCAACAGTAACACATTCATAGTAGGGGACTTTAACACCCCACTTTCACCCATGGACAGATCATCCAAAATGAAAATAAATAAGGAAACACAAGCTTTAAATGATACATTAAACAAGATGGACTTAATTGATATTTATAGGACACTCCATCCAAAAACAACAGAATACACATTTTTCTCAAGTGCTCATGGAACATTCTCCAGGATAGATCATATCTTGGGTCACAAATCAAGCCTTGGTAAATTTAAGAAAACTGAAATTGTATCAAGTATCTTTTCCGACCACAACGCCATGAGACTAGATATCAATTACAGGAAAAGATCTGTAAAAAATACAAACACATGGAGGCTAAACAATACACTACTTAATAATGAAGTGATCACTGAAGAAATCAAAGAGGAAATAAAAAAATACCTAGAAACAAATGACAATGGAGACACAACGACCCAAAACCTATGGGATGCAGCAAAAGCAGTTCTAAGGGGGAAGTTTATAGCAATACAAGCCCACCTTAAGAAGCAGGAAACATCTCGAATAAACAACCTAACCTTGCACCTCAAGCAATTAGAGAAAGAAGAACAAAAAAACCCCAAAGCTAGCAGAAGGAAAGAAATCATAAAAATCAGATCAGAAATAAATGAAAAAGAAATGAAGGAAACAATAGCAAAGATCAATAAAACTAAAAGCTGGTTCTTTGAGAAGATAAACAAAATAGATAAACCACTAGCCAGACTCATCAAGAAAAAAAGGGAGAAGACTCAAATCAATAGAATTAGAAATGAAAAAGGAGAAGTAACAACTGACACTGCAGAAATAAAAAAAATCATGAGAGATTACTACAAGCAACTCTATGCCAATAAAATGGACAATCTGGAAGAAATGGACAAATTCTTAGAAATGCACAACCTGCCAAGACTGAATCAGGAAGAAATAGAAAATATGAACAGACCAATCACAAGCACTGAAATTGAAACTGTGATTAAAAACCTTCCAACAAACAGAAGCCCAGGACCAGATGGCTTCACAGGTGAATTCTATCAAACGTTTAGAGAAGAGCTAACACCTATCCTTCTCAAACTCTTCCAAAATATAGCAGAGGGAGGAACACTCCCAAATTCCTTCTACGAAGCCACCATCACCTTGATACCAAAACCAGACAAGGATGTCACAAAGAAAGAAAACTACAGGCCAATATCACTGATGAACATAGATGCAAAAATCCTCAACAAAATACTAGCAAACAGAATCCAACAGCACATTAAAAGGATCATACACCATGATCAAGTGGGGTTTATTCCAGGAATGCAAGGATTCTTCAATATACGCAAATCTATCAATGTGATAAACCATATTAACAAATTGAAGGAGAAAAACCATATGATCATCTCAATAGATGCAGAGAAAGCTTTCGACAAAATTCAACACCCATTTATGATAAAAACCCTCCAGAAAGTAGGCATAGAGGGAACTTTCCTAAACATAATAAAAGCCATATATGACAAGCCCACAGCAAACATCATCCTCAATGGTGAAAAACTGAAAGCATTTCCACTAAGATCAGGAACAAGACAAGGTTGCCCACTCTCACCACTCTTATTCAACATAGTTTTGGAAGTTTTAGCCACAGCAATCAGAGAAGAAAAGGAAATAAAAGGAATCCAAATCGGAAAAGAAGAAGTAAAGCTGTCACTGTTTGCAGATGACATGATACTATACATAGAGAATCCTAAAGATGCTACCAGAAAACTACTAGAGCTAATCAATGAATTTGGTAAAGTAGCAGGATACAAAATTAATGCACAGAAATCTCTGGCATTCCTATATACTAATGATGAAAAATCTGAAAGTGAAATCAAGAAAACACTCCCATTTACCATTGCAACAAAAAGAATAAAATATCTAGGAATAAACCTACCTAAGGATACGAAAGACCTGTATGCAGAAAATTATAAGACACTGATGAAAGAAATTAAAGATGATACAAATAGATGGAGACATATACCATGTTCTTGGATGGGAAGAATCAACATTGTGAAAATGACTCTACTACCCAAAGCAATCTACAGATTCAATGCAATCCCTATCAAACTACCACTGGCATTTTTCACAGAACTAGAACAAAAAATTTCGCAATTTGTATGGAAACACAAAAGACGCCGAATAGCCAAAGCAGTCTTGAGAACGAAAAAAGGAGCTGGAGGAATAAGGCTCCCTGACTTCAGACTATATTACAAAGCAACAGTCATCAAGACAGTATGGTACTGGCACAAAAACAGAAAGATAGATCAGTGGAACAGGATAGAAAGCCCAGAGATAAACCCACGCACATATGGACACCTTATCTTTGATAAAGGAGGCAGGAATGTACAGTGGAGAAAGGACAGCCTCTTCAATAAATGGTGCTGGGAAAACTGGACAGGTACATGTAAAAGTATGAGATTAGATCACTCCCTAACACCATACACAAAAATAAGCTCAAAATGGATTAAAGACCTAAATGTAAGGCCAGAAACTATCAAACTCTTAGAAGAAAACATAGGAAGAACACTCTATGACATAAATCACAGCAAGATCCTTTCTGACCCACCTCCTAGAGTAATGGAAATAAAAACAAAAATAAACAAATGGGACCTAATGAAACTTCAAAGCTTTTGCACAGCAAAGGAAACCATAACCAAGACCAAAAGACAACCCTCAGAATGGGAGAAAACATTTGCAAATGAAGCAACTGACAAAGGATTAATCTCCAAAATTTACAAGCAGCTCATGCAGCTCAATAACAAAAAAAACAAACAACCCCATCCAAAAATGGGCAGAAGACCTAAGTAGACATTTCTCCAAAGAAGATATACAGAATGCCAACAAACACATGAAAGAATGCTCAACATCATTAATCATTAGAGAAATGCAAATCAAAACTACAATGAGATATCATCTCACACCAGTCAGAATGGCCATCATCAAAAAATCTAGAAACAATAAATGCTGGAGAGGGTGTGGAGAAAAGGGGACACTCTTGCACTGCTGGTGGGAATGTGAATTGGTTCAGCCACTGTGGAGAACAGTATGGAGGTTCCTTAAAAAACTACAAATAGAATTACCATATGACCCAGCAATCCCACTACTTGGCATATACCCTGAGAAAACCAAAATTCAAAGAGAGTCATGTACCAAAATGTTCATTGCAGCTCTATTTACAATAGCCAGGACATGGAAACAACCTAAGCGCCCATCATCGGATGAATGGATAAAGAAGATGTGGCACATATACACAATGGAATATTACTCAGCCTTAAAAAGAAATGAAATTGAGCTATTTGTAATGAGATGGATAGACCTAGAATCTGTCATACAGAGTGAAGTAAGTCAGAAAGAAAAAGACAAATACCGTATGCTAACACATATATATGGAATTTAAGGGAAAAAAATGTCATGAAGAACCTAGGGGTAAGATAGGAATAAAGACGCAGACCTACTGGAGAACGGACTTAAGGATATGGGGAGGGGGAAGGGTGAGTTTTGACAGGGCGAGAGAGAGTCATGGACATATACACACTAACAAACGTAGTAAGGTAGATAGCTGGGGGGAAGCAGCCGCAAGGCACAGGGATATTAGCTCGGTGCTTTGTGACAGCCTGGAAGGGTGGGATGGGGAGAGTGGGAGGGAGGGAGACGCAAGAGGGAAGACATATGGGGACATATGTATATGTATAGCTGATTCACTTTGTTGTAAAGCAGAAACTAACACACCATTGTAAAGCAATTATACCCCAATAAAGATGTTTAAAAAAAAAAAAAAAAAAAAAGGAGTTGGTACTCTACCTTAAAAAATACTAAAGTATGCTATGTTTCCTTAAAGTTAAAAAAATAACAAACCCAGAAACTCTTCCTTAAAATATGGATTTGTTCATAGAGTTCCTTAGATCCACTTCAGGAAAGAAAAATACCATTTGAATACCCATACAATTTTTTGGAGTACTTTATATTTAAAAAAAAAAGGAAGTTAATCAAAACACCATTCAAATTCTTTATTTAGAGTGTATTTGGGAGTGGCACAAAGTCCGTTTAGTTGGTATGGCAGGCAAGACATCCCCCAGTGCTCTCTGGCTGCAGGCAGAGAGGGCCCCCAGGTACTGAAAGCGAGTGAGGCCTGGGCACGGAGGCCTCCTTTTGTCCACCATTTCTTATAGGCAAGACTCCAGCCTCCATGACCTTCCCTGAGTTCTTCCAAAGGGCAGATTTGAACAGTTGCTAATCAAGGAAGGAGCAGCCAAGAAACCACCTGAGGCAAGATTAAAGGGACCAGAGAAGCTCATCAAGATTAAGAGACAAGGGACTTCCCTCGTGGCGCAGTGGTAAGAATCTGCCTGCCAAGGCAAGGGACACGGGTTCGAGCCCTGGTCCGGGAAGATCCCACATGCTGTGGAGCAACTAAGCCCTTGCGCCCCAACTACTGAGCCTGTACTCTAGAGCCCGTGAGCCACAACCGCTGAGCCCGCGCTCTAGAGCCCGCGAGCCACAACCACTGAGCCCGCGAGCCACAACCGCTGAGCCCCCGCTCTAGAGCCCGCGAGCCACAACCGCTGAGCCCGTGCTCTAGAGCCCGCGAGCCACAACTGCTGAGCCCGTGTGCTGCAGCTACTGAAGCCAGCGTGCCTAGACCCCATCCTCCGCAACAAGAGAAGCCACCGCAAGGAGAAGCCTGCACACCACAACTAGAGAAAGTCTGCACATAGCAACGAAGACCCAATGCAGCCAAAAAAAAAAAAAAAAACACAAAAGATTAAGAGAAGACCACCTGACACGATATTAAGGGAGTGCAAGCCTTGCTCATGCTCTAATCTTGTCAGATAAACCCTTTATCAAACCCTCTGGGGTTGGGACACATAGTTTTTCGAGGCAGAAGCCTGGTGTGTACCCCTTTGCCTGGCAAAGCAATAAAGCTATTCTTTTCTACTTCACCCAAAAAAAAAAAAAAAACAAAAAAAAAAAACAAGAAACATCTCATATAAACAACCTAACCTTACACCTAAAGCAATTAGAGAAGAAACATCTCATATAAACAACCTAACCTTACACCTAAAGCAATTAGAGAAAGAAAAAACCCCAGTTAGCAGAAGGAAAGAAATCATAAAGATCAGATCAGAAATAAATGAAAAAGAAATGAAGGAAACGATAGCAAAGATCAATAAAAATAAAAGCTGGTTCTTTGAGAAGATAAACAAAATTGATAAACCACTAGCCAGACTCATCAGGATAAAAAGGGAGAAGATTCAAATCAATAGAATTAGAAATGAAAAAGGAGAAGTAACAACTGACACTGCAGAAATGCACAGGATCATGAGAGATTACTAAAGCAACTATATGCCAATAAAATGGACAACCTGGAAGAAATGGACGAATTCTTAGAAATGCACAACCTTCCAAGACTGAACCAGGAAGAAACAGAAAATATGAACAGACCAGTCACAAGCACTGAAATTGAAACTGTGACTAAAAATCTTCCAGCAAACAAAAGCCCAGGACCACATAGCTTCACAGGCGAATTCTATCCAACATTTAGAGAAGAGCTAACACCTATCCTTCTCAAACTCTTCCAAAATATAGCAGAGGGAGGAACACTCCCAAACTCATTCTACGAGGCCACCATCACCCTGATAGCAAAACCAGACAAAGATGTCACAAACAAAGAAAACTACAGGCCAGTATCGCTGATGAACAAAGATGCAAAAATCCTCAACAAAATACTAGCAAACAGAATCCAACAGCACATTAAAAGGATCATACACCATGATCAAGTGGGGTTTATCCCAGGAATGCAAGGATTCTTCAATATACGCAAATCAATCAATGTGATACACCATATTAACAAACCGAAGAAGAAAAACCATATGATCATCTCAATAGATGCAGAAAAAGCTTTCGACAAAATTCAACACCCATTTATGATAAAAACCCTCCAGAAAGTAGGCAGAGAGGGAACCTACCTCAACATAATAAAGGCCATATATCACAAACCCACAGCCAACATTGTTCTCAATGGTGAAAAACTGAAACCATTGCCTATAAGATCAGGAACAAGACAAGGTTGTCCACTCTCACCACTATTATTCAACATAGTTCTGGAAGTTTTAGCCACAGCAATCAGAGAAGAAAAAGAAATAAAAGGAATCCAAATCGGAAAAGAAGAAGTAAAGCTGTCACTGTTTGCAGATGACATGGTACTATACACAGAGAATCCTAAACATGCCACCAGAAAACTACTAGAGCTAATCAATGAATTTGGTAAAGTAGCAGGATACAAAATTAATGCACAGAACTCTCTGGCATTCCTACACACTAATGATGAAAAATCTGAAAGAGAAATCAAGGAAACACTCCCATTTGCCACTGCAACAAAAAGAATAAAATATCTAGGAATAAACCTACCTATGGAGACAAAAGACCTGTATGCAGAAAACTGTAAGACACTGATGAAAGAAATTAAAAATGATACAAACAGATGGAGAGATATACCATGTTCCTGGATTGGAAGAATCAACACTGTGAAAATGACTCTACTACCCAAAGCAATCTATAGATTCAATGCAATCCCCATCAAACCACCACTGGCATTTTTCACAGAACTAGAACAAAAAATGTCACAATTTGTATGGAAACACAAAAGACCCCGAATAGCCAAAGCAATCTTGAGAACGAAAAACGGAGCTGGAGGAATCAGGCGCCCTGACTTGAGACTACACTACAAAGCTACAGTAGTCAAGACAGTATGGAACTGCCACAAAAACAGAAATATAGATCAACGGAACAGGATAGAAAGCCCAGAGATAAACCCAGGCACATATGGTCACCTTATCTTTGATAAAGGAGGCAGGAATGTACAGTGGAGAAAAGACAGCCTCTTCAATAAGTGGTGCTGGGAAAACTGGACAGGTACATGTAAAAGAATGAAATTAGAACACTCCCTAACACCATACACTAAAATAAACTCAAAATGGATTAAAGACCTAAATGTAAGGCCAGAAACTATCAAACTCTTAGAGGAAACCATAGGCAGAACACTCTATGACCTAAATCACAGGAAGATCCTTTTTGACCCACCTCCTAGAGAAATGGAAGTAAAAACAAAAATAAACAAATGGGACCTAACGAAACTTAAAAGCTTTTGCACAGCAAAGGAAACCATAAACAAGACCAAAAGACAACCCTCAGAACGGGAGAAATTATTTGCAAATGAAGCAACTGCCAAAGGATTAATCTCCAAAATTTACAAGCAGCTCATGCAGCTCAATATCAAAAAAGCAAACAACCCAATCGAAAAATGGGCAGAAGACCTAAATAGACATTTCTCCAAAGAAGATGGACAGATTGCCAACAAACACATGAAAGAATGCTCAACATCATTAATCATTAGAGAAATGCAAATCAAAACTACAATGAGATACCATCTCACACCAGTCGGAATGGCCATCATCAAAACACCTGCAAACAATAAATGCTGGAGAGGGTGTGGAGAAAAGGGAACCCTCTTGCACTGTTGGTGGGAATGTAAATTGATACAGCCACTAGGGAGAACAGTATGGAGGTTCCTCAAGAAACTAAAAATAGAACTACCATATGACCCAGCAGTCCCACTACTGGGATTACATATACCCTGAGAAAACCATAATTCAAAAAGAGTCATGTACCACAATGTTCATTGCAGCTCTATTTACAACAGCCAGAACATGGAAGCAAACTAAGTGTCCATCAACAGATGAATGGGTAAAGAAGACGCGGCACATATATACAATGGAATATTACTCAGCCATAAAAAGAGGGAAGAGATATGGGGATATATGTATATGTATAACTGAGTCACTTTGTTATAAAGCAGAAACTAACACACCATTGTAAAGCAATTATACTCCAATAAAGATGTTAAAAAATAAAAATAATTAATTAAATAAATAAAATAAAGATTGGTCCAGGCTAGCTTGGATCTGAATCCCAGGGCGTGCTGATACTGATATGGTGGAAGTGGCACAGGCCATGTTCTTAGGGCCTTCTATGTTCTCCTAAGGATGCTTCCCATTGGCTTATCCAAAGCCTTGCTGAATGAGATCATGACTGGAGCTTTACTACCAAAGCTTATTCAAGTTCGTTAAACCTGTCCTCCTCTCACTAGAACCCCAATCTCCCTCACGTTCAAAAACGCCCATGGCTCTGGGCTCATGTCCCTCTTCTCAGTGAGCAGAACTGGAAAATTCTGGTTGCCGGGCTATTCTACGTGAAAGAAATGACAAAAACACTGCATCATAGCATCATAATACGGGTTTCTCTCTGCGAGGGGCAATATTTCTTTACGTTGCCTATGGTAGTCTAAGTACACTGGCAAGCATTTGGACATGACGTTGGGTAGAAATAATGGATAAAACGAACATATAATTCATCTTTCACCAACGAACTTTTAACTCAGAAATGTACTTTTTGGTGAGGGGAAGTGGTCTGTACCTCGATGAAAAGAGGTTATATATAGCCAAGACAACTCCATTTCAAATAGCTCTAGAGAGAGACATTTAAAGAGCACACGTACCTGGAGTTTCAACTGTATCCTGCTTTTTGGTTGTTCCCTTTGTGTTAATTTCACAGCTTACATGATAAAAAGTGAAAAGCAAATGATGTTTTTGATGCAGGTGAATGGGAAGCTCAATTTTAATCTGAAATGAAAGCAAAATTACACATAGCGTTTTGTTTTCATTGTCAAGCTGGACTGCCAGACCTTTAGCTCTGTTTCATCATACTTTTCCAATGACATACTTTTCTAAATCACAAGCCAAGTGGTCAAATAATAGATATGATTTAAATATATTCCAAATGCTTTTCTGGTCAGTTTCACAGTTTGACAACAATATTCTCTTGGGTTGTGAGGGCTGATTTATTACTTTTGCTGGAGAGTCCAGTGGATTCTCCTGGATTCAACTTTGCAGCAGGATTTTCTGAAACAATGGATCAAAACCACATCCTTACAGCCCAGGGATACTCTGTAACTCAATGTGAGTCAGTGAATGCAATCCATCTACAATGTGCATTGAATTTGAAAGGCTGCTTTTTTCGAAATCACTGCCCTCCTCTGCACGAAGAAAAAAGTAAGCCTTTACAAATAAACAAGCAAAAAGTCACTGTGGTATTATGGGATCCACAAATTACAGTTTATATAAATTTCTTTAGAAGAAGAACACAACCTTACTCTTGAATAAATAAAAAGTATCGTCCTGACACACGAATTTAACACTAAAAATTAATACTTTAAAACAAACATTGCAAGTACTTTTCCAGTCAGGACCCAACCGCCTGTTTGTAATGCCTCCTGGGAAGTGTATGGGAGAGAGATTACAGATTTAACTGATTTAACACACATACGTGGACTTGCACAGGAACTCATGCAAACACACACACACGCTCACACTCACTTTCCTGGTTAATATATAGTGAATGCTTGAAAAGTCCATTTCCTAAAGGTAATGTGGACTACTTACTACATGAACAAGTTTTCTCTAGTGACTGACATTGGTTATAGAGAGGGATGGATTAAACAGCTTGGTGATGGGACATCTGGCCTAATTATCATTCACAGAAGGCGTGGTTTTGGTGTTATAACTAATTTCTGTTGTACGTATATTTCACCACAGAATATGCCTATTCACAGCATCCAGACCATCTGGGTATCTAACGCTCTGCTGCGCATCAATATGGACATGCTCCCTCCCTGGGTGGCGAAAATGCAAAGTCCCACTACCCTCCTCTCCATCCCCGGAGAAAGTAGGGGCACTGGACTGAGAAGGAATGAGTGAGCCTCGGGCTGGGGTTTAAGGCCTCCATACAACAGCAGCTGGGCCTGGGGAAATCAGGACAGCAGGGGGGATGGTTTCAGACCAAGCCAGGGATGGAGACGTGGAACCCGAGAAGCAGAAACAGCAGAGCTTCTGGCCTGGGATACGCATCTGGGTTCCATGGAGACACGTAGCCATCAAAAGCAGTCTGCGGATTTGGCTAAGCCGGCTACACATAGACGAGAAGAGGCTGTGACAGAGACACTGGAAAGGACACAGAGACATAGAGCTAGAGAAGCGGGAAGAAGGAAAGGGGCAGGGACAGGGTCAGAAAGGCAGACTGAGGAAGGGCGCTCGGAGGCCGGGAGACCGCGCCAGCCCCCTCTGTCTACATTGCGCTGAGGCATTCAGTGCAGCCAGTGGGATTCTGGGGACCCAGCCACGCCGCTGTGTCTCTCGGAGCATTTCACTTACAGAGAGGCTGCACCCTCCCACGCAGGACCACAGGAAGAAAGAGCTAAAAGGGCCTTCAGAAAATCCCTTCTAAATTTCTTATTTTAAAGCTTTGGAAATGGAGACTCAGAAAGAGGAAGTGACTTGCTCAAGGTCACGGAGCCAGTTGTTGTCAAAGTAAGGGCTGGAGTCCCCGTTCCAGTGTGGTGTCTGTTTCCTACGTTATCTCACGCCAGAGCCCCTTCAATTTGTGGGCCAATCTTCCACTGTCGCCAAAGGGCACCAAGCAGGCAGTGGCCCCTCGTTCTGAAGTGACATTTTCTATTTTCATGGGGCAAAACATTCAGCGAGTGAAAGTGCAGACACAATATTGGAAGTGATTGAAAGAGAAAAAGAAGAGCCACCACTGGGTTTTGTAAACGTCAAAATAACGCGCTTTACCTCATCATAGAACTCTGGATTTTGGTTGTGATGCGATACAACAGCATAAGTGTTTGTGGTAAAAACAGGCCCCGCAGGTTTTCCATAAATACACTGCAAAAGAAGGAAACAGAGTCACCACTCTCAATGCCACTCTTTAAACATGATGCTAGGGAACCACATACAGTTAGAGGCATCTGTGAGCCCAGGGTCACGGCCAAGCCCACCCAGCTCTCACCATGAACCTGTAAATTCCAAATCATTTACAGTCACTCCAGACACCACCCCAGACATCACCTTACTTGGCTGCATGGATGCTTCTGAATTTCCGGCCATCTGAGAAATATAATTCCAACCTAGCTGACAGTAAGAGGCTGAACACTTCTAATCATTTGGAAGGGAAACACTCTCCAACCAGGCCTGGAAAGCTTACTTCTCTCGTCCTATTTGCACTTCTTAGTATGAGCAGCTCCCCCTCAGTCGGTCAGCAACATTTGCTGAATGCTCGCTGTGCAGTGGGTAAGGCGAGGAGTTAACAAAATAGAACCAACAGCAGATCCATTCCTAGCCTCGAGGAATTAGAAACTGAATGTCCATTAAGCTACAGACTAGCTTACTGTTCTCTCACTCTATGAGCCACAGTTTAAGAGTCACCAGCTTGCTGTTACACCAATAAAATTAATGGAAGACTTTCTATGGTTCCATGGAAAGATCCGATTTCATTTCTAGTGTGAGCTTTTCAGTTCCATAGGCCTAATAAGTTCAAGGATGAATATATGGAGTCACTGTGCCAAGGTCCTAACTGCCTCGCTCGGGTACTTCGGAGCTAGCCTCCGGGCCAGCTAAGAAATGAAAGTGACACTCCACGTGAGTGCAACGCCAGCTCTCCTTAAATATGGTCATGGAGGCAATTTGCAGGCACTGCGGAGAGGTAACCTAAGAATCTTTAAGTATACAAAAAGGATATCGGATGAATGGCTAAAGAAGATGTGGCACATATATACAATGGACTATTACTCAGCCATAAAAAGAAACGAAATTGAGTTATTTGTAGTGAGGTGGATGGACCTAGAGTCTGTCATACCGAGTGAAGTGAGTCAGAAAGAGAAAGACAAATACCGTATGCTAACACATATATATGGAATCTAAGAAAAAAAAAGTCATGAAGAACCCAGGGGTAAGACGGGAATAAAGACAGACCTACTAGAGAATGGACTTGAGGATATGGGGAGGGGGAAGCGTAAGCTGTGACAAAGCGAGAGAGTGGCACGGACATATATACACTGCCAAACATAAAATAGATAGCTAGTGGGAAGCAGCCGCATAGCACAGGGAGATCAGCTCAGTGCTTTGTGACCACCTGGATGGGTGGGATAGGGAGGGTGGGAGGGAGGGAGACGCAAGAGGGAATAGAGATGGGAACATATGTATACGTATAACTGATTCACTCTGTTATAAAGCAGAAACTAACACACCATTGTAAAGCAATTATACTCCAATAAAGATGTTTAAAAAAAAAAAGGATACCGCATGGGGGCGAAGAAAATGTTATTCTCATCTCCACTGAAGGAAGAATCAGAGAACATACACCTGATTTGAGCCAGCTAATTCTTAATTTAACCTAGCTTTCTCTGTGAAAAAACTCTCTTTTCAAGGGTCAGAGCTATTAACCATTCAATGACTTAACTGGGGCTATTCCAGCCTCTTTCCCGAGGTGGTTTAAGTGGAAGATTTGCCATCCATCTGTCTGATTTAGGCTCAAGCTAGAGAAGTTGGGAAGCCAGATAAACACTCTGTGATGGCTAGACGGTCTGACTTCTCTCTCAGGCCTCTGATTAATGGGCTATGGGCTAAAGGGCCAAAAGTAAAAAGCGGCTATAAAGAGTGAAAATGTAAGGGCACTGTGAAGTGACAGGTATTTAAGGATTGCCGTATCAGATAATGCTGAGATGCTTTTCGTGGATCACTAATTCAAGTTTGGAGGCACCATTTGGCCAGCCACAGACTAGAAGTCATATCTCAGATCAAAGCAGTTATGCTGTGCTTCTGTCAGCTCGAAGCCCGTTCAGGTTTCAAGGAGAAAGGAGTTTAAACTCCCCTGATGGTACTGTTATAAGCTGTCAGGTCACGAGAAAACGACCTTGTGACTGGGCATTGGAGCAATGCAAAATCAAAGTGGGGCAAAGGCAAAAATCTGGCAGATGAAGCTTACCCATTTTTAAAGCTATATATGCTCCTAACCCATTTTGTTATTTCTTAGTATTTAACGCATTCTTATAGTTAATGTGTGAGAGTAGAGAAGACGATGTAACATTTGTCGCATTAGTACATTTTCTTCGACATTTAAACACATTAAACTTAGCATACAGAACTACCGCGTACCAAAATCTCTATCTCTACTAAAAATGCATGCTTATCAATATCACAAACAAACCTTTACAGCGCTAGCATCACTTTCATCCGAATCCCGGAATTCCACACAGACCGCGATGTTCCTTGCCTAAAATGATTCATCGTTCAAAATGAGTGACAAAACAAAATTATAAATAACATTTTACACCCCAAAACGTATAGTTTACACTGTGTACCTTGGCAAATGTTTTCTGGCTATCGTATTTTAACTGCAAGGGGTATACATATAGATGGTTTTTGTAAACGGTAAATGGATAACAGTATTTTGTCATTTCTGGCACAAACTCTTCAACTTCCACAGTAATATTTTGACAATTCTTTTCAAAAGGCTTCAGGGGCACATATGAAGACGTAATACAGTCTGTAGCAGAAAAAAGAACAGGCAAAGATGTAACAATCATTAACACATTCCTGCATTTATAAAAATATACATGATTTTGTGTTCTCAGAGAGCAGTTTAACAAATAGAATTCTTAGTGACTGACAAAAAGTTACACAAGCACTTTAAGGACCCAGAAGAACAAGTAGGAGTAAGTAGCCTGATGCTGGTTTTAGTGAAACCCTTCAAACCAAACGTGGATTGCTATTTCATTCTCAACGTAGAGTGATTTGCCAAATATAACACATCATAATTTTGACAAATTTAAACTCTGCAAAGAAATCCATTACATTTTTCCTCCTGTGACTGCAATTTAGCTTTCACTGCAAATTTCTATTGGTATCAGGGAAGTAACAGTAAATTTATGCCAATTAGCTCATGGCTAGTCACTCTTAAAAAGTTAACTTGGTGCAGGTGCAAATTTTCACTTAAGAAATAATGGTAGCCTTTTGAAACTACAAATCTTATGATGTGTTACCGATAATAAATTCAATCCTCCCGAAAGTGGAAAACACAAAGCCTCAGAGAGGTGTAGCAGCAGCACATGTTATTGAGGTAGCCCCTTGTAGTAAAGGTTATTCATACACTTAAGGGGCTCTAAGACTGCTGGTCCTTGCTGCAGAGCAATACTGATGGAGAAGGAAGACCCCGGAGAGTCAGACCTGAGGACACAATATTTTTCGTTGGGTTTGGCTTTCTATTATAGCGATACTTACAACAGAATATCTGGAGGTACAGAGTAAAGGTACAAGGAAACAAGTGATCATTTCACTACCCAGAGATAACTACTACTACTATTTTGGCATATTTTCTTCTAGTCTTCTTCCTATGCATGTTTTATATAACAACACAAAAATCCCACTGTATACAGAACTTTATCCTGTTTTTTTTTTTTGGCGTTTTATCTGATGTCTTATTTCATGAATTCTTTGTAAACATCATTTTTCATAGCTGCATAAAGTTTCATGGTATCTGGATACCATAACTGCCTTAACCACACTGACAGTGTTGGGCTCTGGTTGTTTCCAAATCCCCGCACCCCACATAAACAACACTGCAAAGAACACCTTTATGCATAAACTCCTGTCTACACTTCAAATTATTTCTTTAGGAAAAAAATAAGCCATTGTACTCTTAGATGTCTTAAAATGTCAATTGCCACTCTCCTACTTCAATCTTTTCGTGACTTCTCATGGTACTTGGAATGAAATTCAGTCTTTTAAGGAGTTACCACGGTCTTTACAATTCTCTACATGACGTGATGTTTCCTACTTCTCCTACTTCATCTCCTACTCTCCCTTGTGCCCGTCACACACTACACTAGAGCCACATTGGCTCCGTTTCTGTCCATACAAACCAAGCTAACTCCCACCTCAAGGTCTTTACATATGTGACACCCTCAGAGCAGAATGTACAGTCACAATCACCACATGCTGGTGGGGTCACATGGTGAGCCTTCACTGGCCACCCTTTTTAAAGCAGCCTGCCCAACCACAGACTGAAATTATTCATTTATTTGTTTTCTTGTTTAATGTCTGTCATTCATTCTAGACTGTAATCTCCATACTTTCAAAGCATCTGGTAAGTATTCAATACAGTTTACTCAATAAATGCTTATTCGGTGAATAAATGGCTAGACAGAGTCTCAGAAATGGAATACCTTAGTTACGGACATTCATGGATATCTACTGCCAAATTGTATTCCTACTCGTGATGGGGGATGGTGCCTGGCCAAAACCTAGCCAGCATTAGACAGTTCCACTTCATTTTTGTAAATCTGATAGCTGAACAGAAACATCCCAATGCTTAAATGTTTACCTTTGTGTTAGTGGCATAATTACTGAGACTGGACATTTTAAAAAGATTTAGAAGTCATTTTATTTCCTGCAAATTGTCTTTTGTGTCTCCTGAAATCATAGATTCTTTAGACAAGAAAAGAGATTCTCCTCCTTTTGGATCCCTTCGTTGATGAAACTTATCCAAGGCAAAAGGAGCAGAAACTCACTGGAGCACACTCACAACATCATATATAATACATGAAACAGCACCTGATAAAATCAACTCAATTCACTTCCTAATCTGTAACTATTTACCATGTGTCCTGGGTTGAACAGCGTCCCACCAAAATTCATGTCCACTAGAAGCTCAGAATGTGACCTTATTTGGAAATAGGATCTTGGCAGATGTAATTAGCTAGGAGGATGAGATCATAATGGATTAAGGTGGGCCCTAAATCCAATGACTGGTGTTCTTAATAGAAGGCCATGTGAGGACAGAGGCAGAGATCGGAGTGAAGCAACTACAAGCCAAAGGATGCCAAGGAGAGTCAGCAGCCACTAGAAGCTAGAAGAGGCGAGGAATGATTCTTCCTTAGAGCATTCAGAGGGAGCATGGCCCTGCTGACACCTTGATTTTGACCTCTAGCCTCTAGAACCACAGAATAAATTTGTGTTTTAAGCCACCCAGTTTGTAATACTTTCTTACAGCAGCCCTAGGAAACGAATATACCATGTAAACCTCAAGAAAAACACTGAGAAGATAAAAACCTGAGATTCAAGCATAATAGCTCTGTAGGCTTATTTGCAATATGTAAGTTCTTACTTGATAAATCCACAGGAACACATTCTACTGTGATGTTTAGCTGCCCAGGAATAATCTGCAATTTGGTCTTCTCTGGCCTAGATGTAAGATAAGAATATTTTATACTTAAAAATATGATTAAGAAGTGCATTGGTTATACTTTATCCAAACTCCCAAACGCTTCCAAAATCCAAATGCTCCGAAGCATTTGATTTTTCCCATATATGACTCACGTTCAGAATCTGAAGAAATTATAATTCATCTATTATACTGATCTACTGCAGTAACTCCCAAACACTTACTTCTTGTATTCTGAGAGCAACTTGAGAATGTCTTCGTTTGAAAGCTTGCTACTGTCTTGTTTATACAAAGGAGAAAATCTCCCATCCAGGTCCAGAGAACCTTGAACATCTTTGAAAATGGGTCTAAAACAGGAACAGAAGGGTTTTTTTTAACTCCAAAGTGTTGATAAATTAAGATAAAATAGTGGTGGTGGGAGTAGAAAATGGTGAAACTATCTTGGAACATAATTCGGCAGCTTCTCCCGAAGTTAAGCATACACCTACCCTCTGATCCTGCAATTCCACTCCTAGGCATATTTCCACATGGTACTTGACCGTTCACAGCAGATTTATTTGTTATAGCCCCAAACTGGCAACCACCCAGATATTTATCAACAGGTGAACAAACAAATCGCGGTATATTCTTACAATGGAATACTACTCAAAATGAACAACTGATACAACATTATGGATGAAACTCAAAAACAGATTGAGCACAAGAAACCAAATGCAAGGGACTTCCCTGGTGGTCCAGTGGTTAACACTTCTCCTTCCAATACAGGGAGTGCGGGTTCCACCCCTGGTCGGGGAGCTAAGATCCCACATGCCTCGTGGCCAAAAAACCAAAACATGAAACAGAAGCAAGACTGTAACTAATTCAATAAAGACTTTAAAAATGGTCCACATCAAAAAAAAAGTCTTTAAAAAAAAAAAACCAAATGCAAGAGTACATACTGCATGATTCCACTTATATGATAGTCTAGAATAGGTAAAAGTCATCTAAGGTCAGTGGTTGCCTGGGTGTGGGTGGGACGGCTGACTGGACAGGAATATGAGGAAACTCTCTGGAGTGACAGACATGTTCTATATCTTGGTTAGGGTGGTAGTTTTATGACTGTAAATATCTGTGAAAATTCATCAAGTTGGACATATAAAATGTGAATTTTAATCAAAGGTAAATTACCTCTCAATAAAGTTGATCAAAATTGAATTAGATATTTAAGATCAGTTTATAGAGTCTACAATATATATGTAAAGTTTCCAATATGAATTGGAATTATTCCCTCCCCCTCCCCTTCTTCCATTTTTCAAGCGGCTCTTTTACTGCTAAATCGGGAAGTAATGTACAAGCACCCGACACACTGGAAGCAGCTACGGCCAGAAGCGCAATTCCCCCGGCAGAACCACTGAAAATGTGGTTATAGGCATTAACTATTGTTCCTACTTCTAAGCATACCTCCTTTATTTTCAGTAAACAGGGGTTTTATCACACATCTTTTAAATACCCCAGCCAAGCCTTTAGAGTGAGTTCCTGCTACTGCTGACAACCAAAATAATTCAGGCAGAAAGAAAACAGCATAATTCCACATCAGAACTGAGGATCAAAGCTTCTAACTTTGAAGATTTTAAAATTTATTTTTCTACTGGCAAATCAGCATCAAGCAGCTACTGCTATGGCCTGAAGGGGGGCGGGGGGCAGTGTGCCACAGGTGTCCAGAGTGGGCTCTGAACTCAGATGCCATGAGCGCTGAGCCCTACTCACACACATGCCATGTGAACTTGGGCAAGGATTTTTTTTTTTAATTTCAGTGACTCAATTTCCTCGTCTCTAAGATGGGGGAGAATACTACCCACCTCTTTTTTTGAGGGGGGTATGTATGTATGTGTGTATGTATGTATTTATTTATTTGTTTGTTTGTTTGGCTGTGCCGGGTCTTAGTTGTGGCATGCAGGATCTTCGTTGCCGCGTGCAGGATCTTTAGTTGCGGCATGCGAGATCTAGTTCCCTGACCAGGGATCGAACCCGGGACCCCTGCATTGGGAGCGCAGAGTCTTACCCACTGGAGCACCAGGGAAGTCCCAATACCCACCTCTTAAGGAAGTATACATTAAACACTTAGACCTCTGCCACACTGAGCACTTAATCCCTATAAATAATAACTATAAATAATAACACTGAGCACTTAATCCCTATAAATAATAACAGCAGCAGCAGCTGGAGCATCACTAAGTATGCTTATATTTACAGGCCATATTTCACCTTCTATAATGCCTAAATATACCACCCTCCACTACTCTTTGCCCTTGACCTATCCTTGGCTATCATTCTTACCAGTCTGCAAAACAAGGACAAGGTGCCTTTTCATCTACCAACATACAATGCATTTTGAGACCTTCCCCCAAATGAAATGATTATAAAGAGTGACAGAAGACTTAATTAACTTAGAATGTCCTATCCTTATGCTACTCCTCAGCACCCACTGAACATAACTGATTGAATTATTCAGAACATGGTGCTCTTTCCCCAGAAGTCCCAGTGAGCTGTACAGGCTGTACCACAAACAAGCCAGTGAACTTGTACTTCAAAGGGGGAATAAGCAAGAAGCATGTTTTAAGTCATCACTGTAGGTAGACTTGCAAGATCTGGAGAAAAAACATGTAACCCACCATCAGATATGTGGTATAGATAATACACTTCCTAATAGACTACCCCTGAAGGGGTTGCCAAATTTGTCATCAGAAAGCAAGAAAATCTATTAATTACACACTTGCACTTAACGACAGCATTCTTCGCCTTCTCATTTTTAGTATGTTTTTCAGAATTACTCTATGATGGCTTTTCAAAGCATAAACCCAGCCAACTCTGAAACAGTGGGCACACTGTACATAATTCACTACAATTTCTGGTTTTCTGGAAAAAAATTCCATCACTTTAGCAAATAAGCTCTGCTTTAAAATGCAATAAAATTAAGTGGTGTCAGTCAGATCAGTAACCCAAGCCAAAGAAAATTTCCCTGAAGAAAGACATTTGAAAAAGTGAAAGGTCTTTGAGGCACAGCAAATTCTAAGAGAAAGAATTCTTATATCCTGTTACAGACTGAATGTTTGTATCGTTCCCCCAACCCGGCCCCATGCCGCCAAAGTTCATTTGTTGAAATCTAATCCCCAAGGTGATACTTGGAGGTAGGGCCTTTGGGAGGTGATTTGGTCATGAGGATGGAGACCTCATAAATGGGATTAGTGCCCTTATAAGAGGCCAGAGAGCTAGCCCGCCCTCGTTCCACCATGTGAGGATACAAGGAGAAGTTGGTTATCTAAAACCTGGAAGACAGTCCTCACCAGAACCCAACCATGCTGGCACCCTGATCTCGGAATTCTAACCTCTGGGTACGAAATAAATGTCTGTTGTTTAAGCCACCCAGTCTATAATAATTCATTATAGCAGTCCGAATGAACTGAGACACATCCCAAGTGTCCCAAGATGTAACTGGCTTGTCAGAAACAGACTTCCAAATGCTACTAGGAAAGACGACAGCCCTCAACTTTACATATGAGCGTGAATAGATGGGTCAGGATTATATTTGTACAAACCTGGCAGCCCAAGCAAAGGGCATTCTGTATTGTCCAAGGCGGCTACACACTTGCTTAGCTGTCCTGTGCACCTTCTGGGCTGTCTAAGGGCAGAAATAAGAAGACAAGATCATATTTGTTCAAACTACCAGGGACTCACCCAGAAAAATAACTGCCCCAACTCACTGATATAAAACATCAAAATCTAGGAAAACAATATATAGAAATAGCTGCAGGTAAAACACAACACACATCAGCCACCCACTTTTCAAGATGAAAGTATTTCCTAAAGGTTCTGTGTTTTCTCATCAACAAAGCCCTCATCGAGATATCACAAGACAGACAAAATAGATGTAGGGCATGTTTTGCACCAAAGACCACTACTGGGAAAATTTAAGCAGTTTTAATGTGTATTTCCTTTCACAACGTGAGCAGGCAGACACTCATCATTCTTGGGAGAAGTTTGTTCTAGGTACTGCTGACCTTTTTACTCCCAAGATAAAAGCCAAATGACCAAGAATCGATGCAATTAGTTTAGCGTGGGCAGGAATTGCTGTTTGCACAGGCACTGGGAGATGGCAAAGGAGATTAACTGCCTACAGAGTCTAAACAGGCTGTGAAAACGCTGGCTGTAAGCTCACCCCTAGGGATACAGAATGCTAGAGGCTTTTATCTATACTGTTCAGAGTTTCTTTTCCCACAAATTAGTCACAGGTCTCCTCAGCATCTCCCACTTAATAAACACTATTTGGACACACAGCTAAATGCTACATATAACAGATCGACTCTTATAAATACTCAGCAGCTGGAGTGCCGCTAGTGAACTGTGCCACAAATGCTTTCCCTCTCTGGGCCTCACTTTTCTCATTTATAAAATGAGACGAGAGAATTAGATCAATAATTTCCAAAAGTTTGGAATTCATGATCCAGAAATTTGGATGATTCTATGGGTCGCCGACTTTGAAGGCTGCCATTTAAAGCCCTTGGATGGTAAAAAAACAATCCCTGCCATTTCATACGCCAACATTTCAGGAAAGACAGACAGGTGTAATGTCTAAAAGGTAGGAAGGGCAAAAATCTCAGAATAAAGGACAGCCCTTCGAATAAAATACACTGAAGTTTCATGAATGGCTCGCTATCTTGTCTCTCTTTCCTCATTTCATCACAGATAGGAGTAAATTTGAGTACAGACTGGCATTTGGAAACTGCAGGACTGGGTCATTTTTATCCTCCCAGCTCTGACATTCTAAGCCTGTATTGCAGGGCTGGGAGTAAAGGAAGGGTAGCTATTGCCAAGGATACGGTATCAGTGAACAGGTGTTGCCTAAAAGCCTTTAGCTCTTACTTTGATAAACAAGCAAAAATCAGATCGTCATGTAAAAAGGACATAAAGGAAAAAGGGGAAAAGTCACGTTCAAGCCTTAGCATGCATACTCACATAGTAAACAACGTTTTCAGAAAATACCACATGCTGCGAGAACGTTGCGGGATTTTTTTGTTTTTTGTTTTCTTTTGGGAGGAATCATTGATGATACCATTTAAAATACCAATAAAAGGCAAATTCTACATCAGGCTGAAATGCTCACAAACGATCTTTATAAATACCTTTGCCGGGTCGGAATTTTTGATGTAGGGTTCCGCACAGTGCGTGATGTTTCCCTGGAGTACCTTTTCAATTCTTGCGACCAGGAAAATTTCAGGATGTGGATTCGTCACTGAGAAAATTCCCTGGAAAAAATTCCTTCCGTTAGACTTTTCTTGAATGTAACCTCATATATACAGTTGTTTGGTTAGTGATTCCTAGTGGTGTGTTTAGCACAGAATGTTGATTTTCAACGTAGGATCATGTCCAGGGCCCTGGCAATAGATAGCATTTCCTTTCATACAGCTTCATACAGTTTCCCAGGCTCCCAATGCTCCTTTCAAAATGGATTTTCTATTTTGTCACCAATTTCCCGTGTATTATTAGTCCACAAAGCACAGGTGTCACCCTGGCTGCTTAGCCTCTTGTGTTCGGCGGTGTTTGCGAGGTGCATCCTTAGGCCTTATCAGTACGGCGTGTATTGTTTGGCTTAAGCGGCATGTGCAAAAATAGCGTGCATTTCTGAAGTGGAACCGGATATGCATTTTTAAACGTAACTGCCTGTAACTCCAGGGCAATTCACTCACACTTAACTACTACTGATGGTAGCTAAGAAGGAAGAAAATACTTTACTGCTCTGTATAACATAAAAACTGAATCATCCTATAGAAACCATTCCTTTGTTGCAGTTAAAGAGCCCTGGTGCTCTCAGCGTAAAGGTAGAGGACAGAGGATCCGAAACTCCTTTTGTTCCCAAACACTTTATCTCAGGTACTAATGTAGATGCAACCCAAGTTCCATGAGTTTTCTTTGAGGGCATGTGGAACAAGCATATCATCTCCTGTTCCAGTTCAGCTCCTTCCAAATACAATGTCTTCCAAATAGCCTGTTAGTTGGTTATGTCCGTTGCTTAAAGAAGCACCACACAAATGAATTCAAGTGTAAAAATCCATCACTGGGACTCTACCAAGTTTTATTTTTCTGCTTGGTATATTACCAACTGTGTTAAGATAGTGTGTTCCAGTTTTCAAAGCATTTCAGACACGGTAGCTCATCTGTTCCAGAAAGAACCCTCTGAGGTAGACAGGAAAGGAGAGAAAACCGAGTGTAGGACGCTAAGTAATTCCCCCAAATCCAGCAGCTTCTAAGGGTCCCGGATTATGGCTGATTTAGCTTTGAGTTCCCAAGCAGCAAGCATGGAAGAAAGTGGTCAAAAACTGTTCGGGGAGTCAAATCTCCTGGGTTCAAATGCTGACCCCACCATTTATGGGTTTAGGCAAGTCGTATCCTCTCTACATCTCAGATTGCCCATCTATGAAATGAGGGATGATGAGAGTAAGAGCGCTTTCGTAATCTTCTTGAGTGGATTAAATGAAGTAATGCACATTAGGTACCTGGTTATTGCCAGAGTAACCCAAAGCGTCCCAATATCACAGAACATGATTTTTGGTTCTGCCAGGAGCGTGCTGCCCAGGCTGTGACATGCAGCTGGCAGACTGCTAGAGCGGCTCCCGCAGAAGGTATGCTGAGCAGTGCACCCTGAGTGCAATCTCATGCTTTCTGATTGTCACATGACTGTGCTACAGAGTTTTCGTGCACCATCTCCCTCAGTCTTCATAAAATCCCTTGAACGCAAGCACTACGATATACACATTTTACAAATTAAGAAACTGAGGCTTAGAGACGTTCACGCAGTAAGTGGGTGAAGATTGCAGCCAGGGCTTCCAGACGATACACAGCCTCTCAGCCTCTTGACCTAGGCTTCCAGCATCTCACGCGATACAGCTTGACGAGAACAGTAACACCAATTACTGCCATGGCTAACATTCACTGAGCGCCTATTGTTCCCCATGCCCAGTACTCCAGCTGTTCCCCCACACAGCCATTTCCCCACACTGATGCGAGCAATGAATATTATCATTTAAAAGGATTTGACAACTGATAAGAGGAAGCTGCTTTCACTCGTTTATCTGTTATCACTGTTACTACTGCTCTTAATAGCAGCCACGTCTTACTGAGCCAACTCGGCAGGCCTGGTACAGGGCCGAGTGCTTTCTAGGGACAGCACACGTTGTCTGAGCCTCACAGTCACCCTGGATGCAGGTACTGTGGTTACCTCCAGTTTACAGATGAGGATGCTGAGGCACAGAGATGCTCACTGTTCAAGTGACCAGGATTCCGGTCCAGGGGGAGACTCTCTGCGGCTGCTTCGCCTTTTGTCCCACCAGCTTCGAGCTCTCCCCCGTCCCCGGAACACAGAAGGGTAACCAGAGCGCACCCAGGAATCCTGCGTGGGCTGGGAGTCTGGCTCTTTAGGACAAGGCCTCTGGCCCTTCCCTCCTGTCCCACCAAGGAGGCATGGATGGGCCTGCCCCCGCCGGAGGGTGACTCTCACCCACTTCACTGCCCCCTCCCTCTAAAGAACGGGCCAGGTCCCCCCAGCCCAGTCCGCAGCACTTAGCCCCCAGAGCACGGCAGGGCATGTGACGGCAGAGTGCCCCTTTCCACTAGCACCCAACACCTGCTGCCCCCCGGCGGGGAGCCCACAAGCCACAGGTCAGTCTGGGGGACACGGGGGACTGAGCTCTGTCAGGGCATCTGGGAGTGAAGTAACTGATCACAGTGGCTGTTTGGCGGCAGGAAGGCAAAACTATTCAACGGACCCAGCTTCCTCCTTTTCCTGTGGTCACCTTGTTGCTCCAAGGAGCAGAATGGCCCGCCAGCCCCCACTGTCCACCAAGCCCTGGAGTGGCCTCTTTCTACAGATCATGCCACCCCTCGAACAGCCTTGGTGGAGGTGATGGGGTTGCCAGAGAGCCCTTTCCAGGAATGCTGGGGAACCAGGCTGTTTCCCCATCTCTAGGGTGACAGGGAAGCAGTGCAGTAGAGGGGGGAATGCTCCTCATCTCAGTAGCTCTGTGACCTTGAGTAAGCCACCTGACTGCTCTGTGCCTCAGTTTCCTCATCTATAAAATGGGAATAGGAATAGGACCTACCTACTTTACTGGGGGTGTGGCAAGGATTAAATGACTTTATACAGATAAAGTACCTAGAGAAATACGGGGAAAAAAATTGCTGAAAAAAATCTGATGCGCTGAGATTAGCGTTCAGATCTGCTAACATCCAGTCTCTCCCTACACAGTACTGCATCCTAGTCCTAAATGGGAGGAAGATGAAGAAAAAGCCTTCTTCAAAAGAAAATGTCCAAATATTGGAGCAAATGACCGCTTCCTGGTATCTTTAGTTGATCTGGAACAAGGGTGCAAAATGATAAAGCCATTTGAGGCCGCTGCCGATTCCTTTGAAGCCTCTCTCACGTCCCACATCTTCTATGCAGTCTTCTAAGGCAACTCCTGACCCTTGACCCCTCCTCACATTCCAAACTCCTCCACTCCCATTGTGTGATACACTTCAGCACTTAATTACATACTTCCTAATGTTGTTGACTGAGGCCTTTCAAACAGACCTAGGCTCAAATCCCACCTTCACCACTACCAGCCATGTCATGACGGGCAGCTTACTTAGCCTCCCTGATCAGCAGTTTCCTCATCTGCAAAACAGCAATAATTAGCCTATTTCACAAGACAATGGTGTTTACATGAGACACCAATGGAAAATTCTGGCACACAAGAGATATGCAAAAAATGCTGAATTTCTTCCTGACCTAGGTTATAGGTGGGATGACCCCTGAAACCACAATTTAAAACTTCTTGTATTGAACAGACAGACAGCTGAGCACATTGAACTAATGCAGCAAATACATCATTGGCTTAGAAGGACTTATTTGACACTGTGTGGAAAATTTTAAACATACAATTCAATAGCAGGTTCTCAAATACTTGTAATACTGTCTTGCTCAATCTCTCTTTTAGAGGCATAGGCCGTCATAGTGGAACGTTCAAGTATGTGACAACCACAGCCTGAGTAACAAACTAAGAGGATGTAAGGGAACGAGGAGCGACATGGGGAAAAACGACCACAGATCCACAGCCCAGAGGTGAGTGACAGCACGTGTCAAGGCCCCTACCATTGGGCAATCTGTATCAATGAGCATAATCTTTGACCCTGAAAACCCCAATGCTTGAAATTTATTCTAAGGAGATAATTCAACAAGTGAGCAAACACATAAGCACAAGGATGCAATAATGCAGTGTTCTTTATGATATCCCCAAATTAGAGATATCCTAATGAGCTAAATCAGTGGAATAACGGATTAGCCTTTAATAAGAATGTGACTGATCCAGGTAGTGATACAGGGTGATAAACAGGATGCTGAGTAAATACAGTAGGTATAAAACAGCACAACTATGATACAGTCTGTATAAGAGTATACACAACGTGTATGTGTTTATATATACACAACAGAGACATCTACAAAGATGTTTGCCAAAATGTTAATAGTTATCGTCTATAGGTGCTGATTTTTACTTTCTTCCTTATTACTTTTTGTATTGTTCGAATTTTCTACGTGATAATGTATTTATTTTTACAATCAGAAGAAAAAGGAACATTTTTATTTAGGGTAAAAGAAATCTCATTACAATGCGAGCTGCTTTGTTCTGCTTCTTCCCACTTTAATTCTCTGCCACACTCCAGTTTCCTTTCAGTTGCAAAAGTCTAGAAGGCAGACCATCAATTCTGCTCTGCCTAACCTCTTATGGCGTCCAGTCTGGTCAGAGGTCAAAATGCCACGGAACTGTTAGGCTCCTTCCAAAGGGCATTCTTTGCCTCAGATAGGATAGGGGAGCGTAGCATTACAGCTGTGACACAAGAACTCCTTGAATAAAGAGAGTTTATGCTCCATTAAAACTACCTACTCAGGGGCTTCCTTGGTGGCGCAGTGGTTGAGAGTCCGCCTGCCGACGCAGGGGACACAGGTTCGTGCCCCGGTCTGGGAAGATCCCACATGCCACGGAGCAGCTGGGCCCGTGAGCCATGGCTGCTGAGCCTGCGCGTCCGGAGCCTGTGCTCCGCAACGGGAGAGGCCACAACAGTGAGAGGCCCGCGTACCGCAAAAAAAAAAAAAAAAAAAAAAAAAAACCTACCTACTCAGAATGGGAATGGGAGTTAGGAAGGGAAGGTTATTGTAGGGTCAACTTTTTCTTCAAAGAAACGAGTCTTACAGGTACTTATTGCCTTGCTCAAAAGTATGCGCAGGGGTACAGGGGTGTGTCTGTGTCATCTGCATTCCATCTCACAAAATACTTCCTTTGAGATTCACATCACGGTCTCACTTCACCAGTGTATTATTAGCATATTTGCTGGTTTCCTTTTTTTCCCCTCCAACTTCAGTCACCAGAAAAACATCTATACACAGACCCTACAAGAGATGGAATGCCCATGAAAACACTGGCCTGAAACTACGAAGGGACCCAAGGGTGTTTCTGTTTCTTACTCTGAATGCGCTGCCAAGGCTAAAAGATCATTCCTTACCTGCCTTATGTAGCGTAACTGAGATTCAGCAATTCCATGAATGAAAGACTCCGGTGAAGAACCTCTTGAGTTTCCATCACTAGCCAGTTGGGTTGAAGGGCTCCACAGCATTTCACGGACAGATGCGGGATTCAGGTCTACGTGGAAGTCAGCTGAAATCTTACAATTGTTCTTCACATCAAATAAGGCAAGATTTATAAAAAAGGGTTCAACCTGGGAATGAAAACCATTACGTTTTTAAACTATGACTTTTATTTTAGGTGGGGTGGGGGGAGGGACACAAATTACAAAATAATTTTTTTTTAATTCCTCTGAGTTCAACATTTAGCTAAAATTGCATTGTGGCTCATTTGCATGTAAGAAAGAGCGTTCTAAATAACAGACTATGAAGTTTTAACTTCCGTCAGGTATAATTTCACAAGTTATAAATTTTTTAAAATGATGCGTAGAAATCAGAAGCCACATTTAAAGAACTTCAACTGTTCTATGAATAAATTTTAATTCTCCATAGGCTTATTGAAATTACCCCAAAATAATGCCGGTATTACAGAGCAGAAATAAATCTTCCCTTTTGCTATGTTACAGCTTATTGGATTATACATTTAATAAGAGCTAATATCAGTGAACATCCAATTACTTGACAAAAGCTTTGCTCCATCAGCAATTTTGGAAGACATGATTCCTCTCCACAGATGGCATTTGAAAGCTGGTCACAAAGAGAAATTTCAGGCCAGATGGCATACAGATTAACCCTTTACACACCGAAAGTCTGCTAGTGCATCTCAGCTACTTTCTTAGAGAATAAATCATCACTGTGGATATTTCTCAAAGACAAAGTAGAACCCCCAAAAAGATGAACATAAAATGCAGTCTCTTTGGCGATTTTACATTCATAGTTTCAAGTATTCCTAAGCAGCTCAAATGACGTGTGACAGCTAATAATTAGAATTTTCTGTGAAGAACAGAACGAATTTACCCTATGAGAATAGTGGGTGAGGTGGAGCTGACTGCACAGCATCTGTGTTCCTCCATGGCTTTGGTGTTGCTTACTCATGGCTATGAGTCAATTTCACAGAAGTCATATTCTCTGGTAGAATTTACAAATTTGAGGACTTTCCACGCTCTGAGACATGTCCCTCTTGAATGTAAAGAGCCTACCTACTCTACCTGCTATTTTGAATAGGTAAGACTTTCATGAGTCCTCTCAAGATGAAAACACATTCCTATTCTGGCAAAAGAAAGACATGTATGGAATTCTTCCATGTCAAACTTATCGTAACATGTAGCAATGGAATTTGCATGCAGTAAATTAGTTCTCAGAACAAAATTAAAAATCTTAAAAAAATAAGGAAGAAGTTTCCTTAATGCACTGGTTTAATGGAGGTAGAAGGAAAATTCATACATACGTTTGTGGGTGGTCCTTTTGCATTGTCTCCAACTTGACCCAAGATATTGAACGTTAGATCATGGCAATTTACCAGGAAACGTTTATTGCACTTTTCCTCAAATGGCTTTATATCAGGTTCAATTCCAGAAAAGTCCAACCTCTACAAAATACGTAATATGAATCATTTCCCCCCAAAATAGATATTATATGAATATAGATCTATGCGTAAAAATTGCAAAATCCAACAGTTCTCTGTCCATTCTTCATTTGAACTCTTATTTTTTTAATTCAACAAGGCTTTGTAGAGCTCCTTTATAGTAAGGTTCAAACACAGATAGAGAGAAATCCCGACCTCACCCTCCACCCCACTCCTCTGACTTCATCTCCTATCCTCCCCCCGACCTCTGTTCAGTCCCATTGGCCTCCTTGGTTATTTCTCCAGCACACCAAGTATAATCCCACCTCAGGACCTTTGCACTTGGTGTTCTGTAAGGAACCCTCTTCCTCCAAGATAACTGCAAGGCTTATTTACCAGGGTGAGCCTCACCAGCGTGAGGCTTCATTTCATTCAAGTGTCCAATCAATTGGCATTTCCACAGAAAGACCTTCCTTAATTCCCTATATAAAACTACATACTGGGCTTCCCTGGTGGCGCAGTGGTTGAGAGTCCGCCTGCCGATGCAGGGGACACGGGTTCGTGCCCCGGTCTGGGAAGATCCCACATGCCGCGGAGCGGCTGGGCCCGTGAGCCATGGCCGCTGAGCCTGCGCGTCCGGAGCCTGTGCTCCGCAACGGGAGAGGCCACAACAGTGAGAGGCCCGCGTACCGCAAAAAATAAATAAATAAATTTTTTAAAAAAATAAAAAAGGATATTGGGAGTCAAAGAATTCCTCTCACAGAATCCTCCTCCTCAGCTCACACGGCTCAGGAGATCTGAGTTCATCTGTTCATTCTAATGGTCTGAACGGACTCACATTCTGTGCACAAATGGGAGGACTATACTTTCGAGAAGACCAGAGACAGGGTAGATGGGAAATGACTGGATGAATCCGAGCAGAATACACTGCCAGTATGGAAAACTCAAGCCAAGAAACATAAGAATTTTTCTCAATTGCCTGAGTATTTCAAGCCAAAACAGGTATTGTGACTGAAGAGTCTTGGATAATTATAGCTGTTCTGACCCTGCCTACATCACTGACAAAATTCTCCTTCAAAGGGCCTAAAATATAATATTCGTACCTGAAAGCACGATTTTCCCCCCAGAGTCTATTTATCTACAAATGTGTGGGACTAGACAGCTCCCTCTTGAACACTTATCTATCCGTGGAGCCAGCGGAGGCAAGTCATTGCCATGGAGATCAATTCTAATTTCCGCCCATTTATCTGCTCTCCTTTCTAGCTCACTCAGACGGTGGAATGTGAAGAGAAGCTGGACTAAACGCCCCCAGCCCCCAAATCCTTTCCCTTCTGAGGCCTAAGAGTACAAATGTTGGGACATATGGCCATCCTCAGTAGTTCAAAGTTGGAGCCACCCCCTTCAGTCAGTGTTTCTTTTCTTTTGTTTTTTGTGTTTTTTTTAATTTTTTGTCTGCCTCTTCTTTGGGGGATGCTTATTAGGCGTGTACATTTTTTATTTTTTTGGCCGTGCCACTTGGAATGTGGGATCTTAGTTCCCCAACGAGGGATCGAACCCGTGCCCCCTGCACTGGAAACATGGAGTCTTAACCACTGGACCGCCAGGGAATTCCCCAGTGCTTCTTTATTCTCTATGGTCAGTGGAAGAAAACACGTCTCTAAACACTGAACTCTGGCCAAAAGTGACAGCCGATATTATAGGATGACACTGCCTACCTAGAAAAGTACTCGACACACACAACCTAGATTTCTCTGTAGTGAAACTGCCTTCCATAACCAACACTGAAGTCAATTTTCTGTCAAACTTTCATTGCAACTGTGAATTTTTCTCTCACTGTAGCTCACTGATAAACAACTCAAACATAAAATCAGTTCAGTTCCATGACCACAAAAACACTACACCACAGATTTTTTTAAAGACACTAGATTGAGTTTCAACCACAGTCAATTGGCTTCTTTGTATACAATCAAAGAGTCTGACATGTTCAATTAGAGCCCAATCATGCTGATGAGGGGTGGGATCAAAGGCTCAGACATGCTTGGAATGAGTAAATTTCTGAATGAGTATCTTAGAACTAACATTCCCAAGGCCTGCTATACCCCTTTTTGTTTTAATTCATACAACTTACGCAAATAATATAGTAGTGCTATGGAGAAAAAGGGAGAGAACGTTTAAAACAAATTTTCCCCAGATAATTTTATTTTCTCATGTGGTATTTTATTAAGGAAAAACTTTTGCATTATTTACAGACTATATACTTTTTCCATTTCAGACTAAAAACTTTTAGTTAGAAAACTGTATGAAGTGGGGGCTTCCCTGGCGGCGGAGTGGTTAAGAATCCGCCTGCCAGTGCAGGGGACACGGGTTCGAGCCCTGGTCCGGGAAGATCCCACATGCCGCGGAGCAACTAAGCCTGTGGCACACAACTACCGAGCCTGCGCTCTAGAGCCCACGAGCCACAACTACTGAGACCACGTGCCACAACTACTGAAGCCCACGCGCCTAGCGCCCGTGCTCCGCAACAAGAGAAGCCACCGCAATGAGAAGCCCGTGCACCACAACGAAGAGCAGCCCCCGCTCGCTAAGAGAAGCCACCGCAATGAGAAGCCCGTGCACCACAACAAAGAGTAGCGCCAGCTCACCGCAACCAGAGAAAGCCCTCGCGCAGCAACGAAGACCCAATGCAGCCAAAAATAAATAAATAAATTTATTAAAATAAATCAGAGGAGGCTCCTCTTTAAAAAAAAAAAAGAAAACTGTATGAAGCAAAAAGAAATGAAAACAAGATCAGTCTTCCCCAAATTATTTTATATTGTACTGACATATTTTCACTGAGGAAAAAACTGTAATGCTTATATAATGCGTACTTTTCTATTAAAAAAATCCCACAGATTTTAATTAGAAATCTCATGTAGAAAAATTGAAAAGAAAACCAAAACACTCATCTTCCCTCAAATAATTTCATTTTCTTGTGAAACAGTTTCCATTAGGAAAAATATTTGTAATATTTATACACTGCAGAATTTTTCCATTTTAAAAACTCAGCAATTTAATTAGAAAATATGATGGAATTACCTAAATGGGAAAAGAATATGAAAAAGAATAGATACATGTATATGTATAACTGAATCACTGTGCTATATACCTGAAACTAACACATTATTAATCAATTATATGCCAATATAAAATTAAAAATTTTTAAAGAGGTAAAAAAAAATCATGGAATTAAATATTAACTACCTATATATCTTAGTACAAAAAGTGCCTCACTCTCATGAAAGAGATTAGAATACACATGTGCACATAAATCTGCCCCTCCCTGCACCGCTTTCCAGTTAAAGTGAGATACATGAAAATTATCCCAGTTCTACAGGCCTACATCAAAAGTGGAAAATAAACACGTCTCATATGACTCGGTGTTCCTTACACTGTAGATATTCACTGCTACTGGATCACAATTGTATTTAATGGGTTAAAAGCACTGAAACCATTGTTAAGGACTCTTTAATTTATCCATTTTGAGGAGTGAGATGAAGTGAAAAGAATATAAAGAACTGAGAGAAAAAAATATATATATATATATGTTGTCCCAAACTATTTGTATATACGCTAGCCCTCTTAGTGAAGTTAGCTGTTAAGCTACTTGTTCAAAGTAAGCAAGACAAGTATAAAGCAATAGATATGTCCAGTAGTGCAAAAATCAGTGACTTCAACATTTCAGACATTGTTTACCTGAATAAGCAACTATTCTAGGATTAAAGAAATGTATCATTAATACCTGAACTTCCGAGTCAAAAGAAAAGAGGTTCTGTCTTCCATCTCCTCTACTGAGTTTGTTCAGCTGTTCAGTTTCTCTTCCATACTAAAATTAAAACAAACATATATATATAAACACACACACACAAACACGAAACATTACTTCATTTCCGTCAAAACAGTATTAGATGCCATTTAATTATCTAGTTTATGTGAAACTAGCAATCTGCCACAGCTTCAAAAATATACTATTCTTGGGCTTCCCTGGTGGCGCAGTGGTTGAGAGTCCGCCTGCCGATGCAGGGAACACGGGTTCGTGCCCCGGTCCGGGAAGATCCCACATGCCGCGGAGCGGCCGGGCCCGTGAGCCGTGGCCGCTGAGCCTGCGCATCCGGAGCCTGTGCTCCACAATGGGAGAGGCCACAACAGTGAGAGGCCTGCGTACCGCAAAAAAAAAAAAAAAAAAAAAAAAAAAAAATATATATATATATATATATATATATACACTATTCTCCATTTCCAATCACTTAAGGTGGATAAAGAATGCTTGCTGGGCAGAGAGTCACAGTCACCATGACCCATAAATAAGCTATAGATCAGCTTCTTATACTTTCTATATGCCTTTTATAATACCAAGAATACTGTTCAACCCATAGTACAAAAAAGAAATACAAGAGACTTTGGATGTAAAAGAGAATAAACGAGAGAAAACATTATCTTTTATATATCCATGGTGCTAGCCATGGAATATTATACACAATTCTGATTCCATCACTTTAGGAAAAACATAATGGGCTCTACGGTCTGGAATGACAAAGGCTCAGAGGGGATACATTAAAATCTACAGGGGATCATGAGTGTGTTCCTAAATTTTGGAAAACAGCTTTGAAGCTTAAGAGAACGCTAAATTTCAAATAGAAAAAAGTAACATCTAAACCTGTGTAACTTAATAGTTCAGGAAGAGGAATAAAGTAAAAATATAAATAGGTTTGGCAAGGATTTAAATGAAGAAATGGGTCATAACCTCCTAATCTATTATAGTAGAGAGTCCACAGAGTAATAATATATGTAACCTACTAAGATAGGTATGATAATCACCTCTACACTTTCAAAACTGGCTCCCTTCAAACACCAAAGAGCAGAGTAACTAACACAAACGCTGTCTGTTAACCAAAATCTTTATCTGATGAAATTATTCATATACATATACATAGGCAGCCACATATAGAAAGACTATGATTTTCATACAAAATTAACATATACAAATCATTAGATTGAATATCACGTTCAATCTTCATCAAGAGCCCCTTGAATGAAGCATAGTTAGTGTATGAATGGCATACAGTAACTGAACTGAATAAGAAGTAGCAGATAAAATCAATAAAGTCACTAAAGTCTAGAAGTACTTCTTGGCATCTAGGAAAACAAATAACATTTTCCAAACTGTTAGTTGGCACTTACAGGTCCAGCTTTAGGAGTGTAACTTTTCTTTTACCATCTCTACCTGTTTCACTCATTTGTTGTGGTTTTTAACTTAGAAATGACATTGCCACATGGAATCCAGCATTCAAACTTTAATAGCTAATCCTGCATTGTCTCAGTCGAAGGCAAGTTGCCATCAGAAAGATGTACCTTCATCAGTTCCGGATGCATGCTCCGTTCCAAACTGGCCATGATGTTCTCGGCTTTTCCTTGGCTGCTAGTTTCATCATCTGCGAATTCATTAAAAGCAGATGTTCTAAACCATGCAGACCATTACTAATCACCTAAGCGGAATATCCTAACTATCTCTCTCTCCCACCCCAACCTCTCCTACTAGATTTATTGCAAAGAATTTTGATTATGAAAGCAAAGGGAAAACTCTAATGGGCTTTTGAAAATCTGCCATGAATTCCCTATCTGTTTCAGTCTGGTTATATTTCATATGTCAGAGCCCATGTAGCATATCAACTCTTAAAAAAAAAAAGAAAGAAAGAAAGAAAAGAAAACCCTATCAACCTCCGTAGTCACTTTTAATGAAGAAGTAGGTCAACCTTCAAGATTAAGAGTTCTATATTCACTCTACACAAAGGACATTCCCATGGATTCAAGACAAGGGCTTTACCTCAATAATGAATCATTTAAAAATTCTGACCTTGTGCTGTCTCTACCGTCTCCTTTTTCTCTTGCACTAAACTGTCGGTATTGATCTGAATAATCTTTTTCAAAGTTATCAACCATTCCTCCATTTCCTGCTCAGTTTCAGCAGCCAGATAATGGCTATACTTATCTAACATCTTGAGTTCGAAAGCATGACGGCGCATTTTGGGGCACTGGAGGGGGGGGAAAAAAAGACGTGTTCAGTTAGTTTAGTTGCCCTTTTAATATTAGATTTCATTAGTTTATTTACCTTTATCTCAGCTCAGCACATATGTACGTCAATACTTCCATGAAAGAACTGCTTCTTTCAACAAGGAATAGAAATTCCAAGACGACGAATGGCCACGTCAAACACCTTATTTATCCCCCTCAGTACTGAGCACAGCAGTATATGCACAAAGTTGGCATAAAATACTACACGTTGAGTGAGAAGTATCATTTAAGGCCTTCTGACATCCTCCACATTTGGATAATCAAACTACCACCATAAAAATAAGCAAATGTTTTACTATTTCCACCCCGCTTTAAGTTTTCCCGGCATATTCACAGATTTTCAAAATCAGCCCTTAAAAACAAGCTTAAATGTGACCTGAAATAAACCTGGCACTTGCTTTATATCACACCATAAAATGCAATATCACTATCTGATTCACTCTGCCATGGAGAATATGAAATGCATCACAGTAGCATAAAAGAAGACTGTAGTTGGTTCATATTAGATTGTGGCTCTCCATATAAATGATGGAAATGGCCCAGGCTGAATGCTAGCATACAAGGAAAATAAAAGCCTCTTCCTTTCCTCAAACACGATGACACCTCTTTTATATTACCACCTTCTCTGTCATGACAAAAGAAACGACACACTCTCCCCCGCTCCCAAATACCTCAGCCTTAATTTCAAGAAAGGCTCATGAATCAATAATTTTCCAGTGCATGGTCATCATTCAAGAAGGAACCAAGGAAAGTTCCTCCTCATCTTCAAAGCACAGTAAAGAATGAAATGAAACTGCTGTAGCAAGTCATAAAGATTTATATATTTGAGAATATTTGGGAGGAGGGAATCGTAAATAGAGGAGCACCAGAAAAGGAGGTCAGTCCGGACTAGAGCTAATTGAGAAAATCTGGGAATTGTATGCGCCTTCTCTCAGTAGATAAGAAAGCTGTCACATTTATATATATATAAAAGAAGGCAACTTCTATTCACATAGATCTTTATATCTTTCATATTTTATGTTTTAAAGTGTGTCTTCACTTGCTCCTCAAGACAATCTCATTTGATAAAGCGAGTAGATATTGTTAATCCCACTTTACAGTTCTGAAAACTAAGATTCAGGTAGGCTGAGGGTGTTGAAGCAACACCTCCTGCCTTCCACTCAATGCAGTGCTCCTTCTTGTCGACCAGGCCACCCCGGCTCCGTAGTAATGGCTCCTATCACACGGTCAATCAACTTCCTATTTAATCATCTCTCTGCCCTCTGCTTCCCACCCCATCCACGCTAACCCTAATGTCCCTGCCTCCTCAAGTAACTCAAATCAGCAAACATTTGCTAAGCCCCTACTGTATGTACAACTCTGCTAATCACTATAAGGGACCCAGACGTGAATATGACATGGTCCCTGTAAGCCAAAAAGGAACGCACAGAGCTAAGTACAGTGGTAGCACAGGGGAGGTGGAGCTTAATTCCATGAGGGTGAAGAAGAACACAAAAAATGTTTCATGCCACAAGTCCCATTTGAGCCAAGTCTTAACAGATAAGATTCAAACAGGAACAGAAGGGGAAGTATATGCCAAGCAGAGAAGCAAATGTAAGAAAGGCACATAGGCGTGAAACTCAGTGGAGTGCTTAGCCTGGCGTGACTAGAGCACAGAATGTGTATGGGGATGCCAGGGGATGGGGTTAGTAAGGTCAAATCACTGCGGGCCTGCAATGCCCTGGTAAGAGATTTCGAGCTCACTCTGCAAGACAATAAATCAAGAGCCAAAAGGTTTTTTGTTTCTGTTTTTTTTAACATCTTTACTGGAGTATAATCGCTTTACAATGGTGTGTTCGTTTCTGCTTTATAACAGAGTGAATCAGTTATACATATACATATGTTCCCATATCTCTTCCCTCTTGCGTCTCCCTCCCACCCACCCTACCTATCCCAGTGAAGGACCCCATCCACGTCTTAGGAAGCCGGATGACACATCAGAAGGCAGGAAGGTGAGACTCTAGGCAAGACAAGATAAAAGGGGGAACCAGAGGAAGACAGTGAGAATGGAAAGAAGGTAAGAGATTCAAGAGGCACCCTGGAGCAGACTCCAAAGGACTGGGTAAACACTTGAATAGTGGCACAGAGGGAGAGTGGGAACTCTGAAGAGGATTCTGAATTGCTAGTTTTGGTGGATGCAGATGTCATTAACCAAGGCAGAAAAATACTGAGGTTCTTAAAAGTTGATCAATAACCCTACCTGAACAACATCAATGCAGGCATCCAAGTAGATGCAACCTTTAGATTCTTTTGAATTTTTCTCATCTTTATAGGAATTGAGAATATACGAACCATCAGGAAGCTGAGTTAAGTAAAAATACCGTCTCTTGAACACCTATGGGGGAAAAAACAGCAGTGACACATTTGTTATGTATACATTGCATTTGAACAAAAAACCTTCAAGGGCTTGCCACACGCATTATATCTGGACAATCTTCAGACAACTTGGGGAAGTCATTAGGAATTACCATTATCTTGATTTTGTTTTAAGATGGAGAGCTTGAAGTCAAGTGGTTTACGCTCAGTCAAGTATCTGGAGAAGTTTTAACACTTTAAAGTTCATAAAGCAGTTTTGTATCTGAATCACTATCCATTTCGCTACAGCATCCTTCTCCTGTTTAATTGCAAACCATGACTGGATTCTTATAATTTCGTTCACCTCACCACAAATCTAAGGGTGTGTATATACATACACACACACACACACACCCCCTCTATCACATAGTTACTTATCACCTGCACATCTTATTGCACTCACCTATGCTGCTCCAGTGTCCCCACTGCCGAGAGTCCAGCTTATAACACACCCACAGGGAAATACTGAGAGCAGTGAGATGCCACCAGTTGCTGTTCAGCGCCCTGTATGCTGAGATTTGAGTCCAAAGGCCCAATGTGATTGGGCCACGCGTTTGAAATTAGGGATTCACAACAGTTAAGGAGTAGCCTGTTGCTACAACTCACAGCGAAGCCCACAGCAATGGGGAAAAGGAGGAAAAGACAGCCTGATTCATTTATTCTGCCCCTCTACTCTCCCTTAAAAGACTCTTGGACCTGATGAAGGAAGTGGAAAAAGGGTTAGGGTTAGGATTCAGAGCTCTCTGATGAATCTATGCTTCTTTCAGTAAGCCACAGACTGCAAGCTGTGTTCAGCATTTGTTATAGTAAAATTCCCCTGGTTAAGAGATCTAAAATCATTTCAGGGCGGGAATGGGAAGACAGACTAGGAAATAGCCTCTTGGTGATCATATTGAAGAAATGCATTCCTATGCATCTTGTCTTACTCACAGAAGTCAGCTTTTTTTTTTTTTTTTTTTTTTTTTATGCGTTACGCGGGCCTCTCACTGTTGTGGCCTCTCCCGTTGCGGAGGACAGGCTCCGGACGCGGAGGCTCAGCGGCCATGGCTCACGGGCCCAGCCGCTCCGCGGCATGTGGGATCTTCCCAGACCGGGGCACGAACCCGTGTCCCCTGCATCGGCAGGCGGACTCTCAACCACTGCGCCACCAGGGAAGCCCCAGAAGTCAGCTTTAAGACCTAAGCTAGCCATTTTCAATCACCCATCTGATAATCCAGTATGACCTCTGACTATTTTAAGAACTTTAATTATGGAAAGAGTATTATTTGGCAAGATTATTCTTGAAAACTACTTAACTCCTGGCAGAGTATCTCAGATATCAACAATTCATCTCTCCATGGCATAAGAGTAAGCAAAATATAGAAACAGGTTAAGGGGCATTTCTTTTAAGGAAAACCAGTAAAAAGAAATCATACGCTTGTAGTTATTTTTGACTTGTGCAAATATCACTGATCTTAGAATGAATGACAAAAATATACCAGTGTGGGCCTCCCTGGTGGCACAGTGGTTGGGAGTCCGCCTGCCGATGCAGGGGACACGGGTTCGTGCCCCGGTCCGGGAGGATCCCACATGCCGCAGAGCGGCTGGGCCCGTGAGCCATGGCCGCTGAGCCTGAGCGTCCAGAGCCTGTGCTCCGCTACGGGAGAGGCCACAACAGTGAGAGGCCCGCGTACCACACACACACAAAAAAAATATATACCAGTGTGAGAAACACCCTAACAGGTTAGACTGGTAAATGCTTACTGCTTCTATTTCAGGGAGGGGCCCTGTGGGCTATATGGCATCAACAGAAAGAAGTCCAAGTAGAAAATACCACTTTGTTTTTCAATGCCTATCAGGTAAATATTACTGCATCAGTATACAAAGGCACAGAAAGTGTGTGTGTGTGTGTGTGTGTGTGTGTGTGATCTCATTTTACCCACATTTAAGTTTACTGCAACTATAATGCAGAAATCTAGATTCATATATGAGGAAAATGTTAATCATAACGGTGATCATATATATATGTGTATATATATTTATGTTTGCTTATTTTCATGACAGTGGTTCATAGCTGTTATTAAATTGATGGAACCAGAAGACCTAAAATGACATAATGAGCTGATTTCAAATGAACAAAACACCACTTTTTAGAAGTTATCACAACACTTATGTATGACAAAAATTAAAATACATTTTCCAGGCAAAAGTTAACATAAAAAAAATTACAACCAGATTAGAATCTGAACCATGATCAAATCTAAAACTCAAAGTTCATAGATTCAGTGGCACAGTCTGTAGACTCCATTGGCACAGTCCTTAGCCAGCAACAGAGGAAGGGAAAACACAGAGCAAAACATCTGTGGCACAGAGTCAAATTATAGCCTGCAACATTTTTTTATGTACAGCTCCCTCACCAAGCAAAGATGTTTTGTGGCAGCCGCCATTGCCAGTATTAGCAAAGCACGATCATCACAATAGAGATGGAAAGGGATCTGAAATTACAGTAAATCACTTCCTGTAACACTGCAATTATGTCTAAATGTGACACTGAGGTAAGGCAGCTCGTGAATCTGGGGAGAGAGCAGATGCCTGAAAGTCATACGATCTTGATTCTCACCCAGCATTCCTGCTCCCCAGCAGCGAAACTGTCCTCAAGACTCGGCTTCTCTCTTTCCTCACTTGTAAAATGATGGGATCAGATCAAATGATCTGTAAGATCCTCTTTTTTTTTCATGATCTACAAATAATTTTATTGAAAATGAACAAATAACACAGCAGCCTTCCCAGCTGGGGGCCACACTCCCCAAGCGATTTCCTACAGGCTTAAAGCACTCAGTTTTCACAGTAAGGACATTTTTTAAAAAATCATTTCTAGAGACGGCAGACTCTGCCCCAACGACAGATCTGTAAGATCTCGAAGACGTCTTCTCATTCTAATATTCTATGATATATGTTGGGTTTCCACTTCCGGGAAGCTTTTAAGGTACTTTTCAAAGAAGAAAGGGGTATCCTAAATCTCATATGGAACCAAAAAGGGAAGTCAGAAACAGGGCTTTTTTTAATGTTGCTATTCAGGGTACCGGTCTACGTTGTTTTTTTCCATTTCGAAAAGAAGACAGCTGTTAAAATAATGACTATATAGAACAGTGGTAATTACCCTATATCATACCTTTCATCTGAAGGCCTCAAGTCCTTTGTAACCAAGAGCTAATTCTTTTAATGTCACTTGACGATAAGCATTATTACCCACATTTTACCTAACAGCAAACTGAGAGACCGAGACCTCACTCAAGTTCACACAGACAAGTCGATGGCAGAACTGGAATCAGAATCATAGGACGATGACAAAGAGAATCTTGCCCAAACCTTCCAATGGCTTCCCATCAAGGTTAGAATAAGACCCCAAATCCTTCCCCCATAGCCTGGGATGACGTGCTGGCTCTGGCCTTGGATTATCTCTTGGATTTTATTTCTAATTATGCTGCTCCAGCTGTACTGGCTTACCTGCTGTTCCTCAAACAAAAAACCTTCTTCAGGCCTTTGCACTTCATGTCCCCTTGGCCTGGAAGCCTCTTGCCCCACATACCCACAGCTTCTTTCAGGTCTTCACTTGACTTTTACCTCCTCCGAGAGGCCTTCTATGACTACCTGCCCTCACGGCGGCACCTTATTTTAGCGTTTTCATAGAATGATCACTATTCAAATATATCTTATTCATCTATCTATTTATTTATTTGCTGTCTGCCTCTTTTAAACCTCTTCTAAACCTCTTTTAAAGGTCCAAGTCTCATCCACTGCTGTAGCCCCAGTACCTGTAACAGCGCCTGGAAAGCAATAAAATTTTGCAAATGAACGAGGAATGAATGAATAATTCATTCTCCAGTACAGATTCTCCAGCGGTTTCATCGAATAGAAGGGTGTTCCTCTGTAACGCCCACATTCTTTTTCCTCCTCCGCACCTTTATTATTTTTCCTAGATGGTGAACACAGCTGAAAATCCCCCACCGTACTCAGTGAGAGGCATGGTTCCTGATGAGTGGCCCACTCAGACCACCCAGAAGAATAAAATAGAGAGTTAGCCAAAGGAGATAATTCTCTGGGAACAGGTCCTGCCAAGTCTCCTGAAGGCCCTGAGCTGTCTGGATGACAAGCTTTTGAACACTTACCATATGACCCTTTCTGGAGCAGGAACAAAGGCCTTTTGTCACTCGGTTGAATCAAAGATGGAAGGCCAGAAAGTTCGAGCACCTAGCATCCTCAAAACGAGGACAGCCTTTTATCATTTTATATAACAGATCTCAAAGGTGTTTACCTACGTGTGTCCCCTAGAGGGTAATTATTTACTGCTAAGTTCTATGAACCAGGAGCCCTGAGAAAGGATGGTCTGAAGGCTTTGGCAAAGTAGGTGGGCCAGGAGCAATGTAGAAATGGGGCGGGGGAAACTTACCTGACTCATGCCTCAGATGGAACAGGAAAAAAGAGGCAGCGAGGAAAAGGAGAAAGCCGGAGACACACTGGGTCTCAGAGCTGTTCGAAGCGAAGATGAAAGAAACAATGGGGAAGAAAACCCCACGACTTATCAGAAAATTGAACTGCAGTTAATTATACCAGAATGTCAGCAACGTCATCCTGCCGAATACCCCTACCAGTAGGTTGGCGACCTGATATATCACTCATCACTCTCCACTGTATCATATTACAGTCCTACCAAGTTTTCATATATTATATAGGTCTACTGTCTGGGAGACTGGTTAAAACTCAAATAGCTTTTCTTTGATAATTCTATCATATCTAAGCACTGGAGATGTTTTAACTATTTAGTTGAAGCAAAGTCTAAAAGGAGGGGTCTACAATCCACTCTTCTCATTAGAGAGAAATTATCTTTCTTAGAGCATGTCATGGCCCTGCTCAAATTTCCAATGACCCTCAGTTACCCACGTGGTAAGGCGCCCGTGCCTGACCTGGTATTCAAGGTGCTCTCACAGTCCTACTAATAATATAAAATAATAACGATCTGTGACATGTGTGGAGTGCCTACTACGTTACAGTTTCTGGCTAAGTGCTTTTCTCATATTACATCAGTGACTCCTCATAATGGCCTCGTGTGGTAATTACTGTTATCATCTCCATGTTACAGAGGAGAAACTGAGGCACGGGGCAATACCAAAGGACCAAATCGACTCCATCTCCCAAAACTACCCAACTTCACCTAACACACTTGTCCTGTACACACTGCCTGCCACACTCACCTCCTTTCTGATTCCCTTCCTTGGAGGCCCCACCTCCTTCAAGAAGCCTTCTCTGGCCCCAGATCACAGTGATCTGGACTCATATAGCACTGGGTCTCTGTACCACCTTGAAACAATACATTATTATTGTGTGTCTCATCTCCCCAAACAGGTTTAAACCCTACGTGTTACACCTCTCTTTCTCTCTGCCCTCCACAGTGCCAACACCTTGTACTAATAAGGTATTCAAGATATACTTGGTGATGATGAACTCATTGATTCCTAATATTGTCTGACACATAAGAAGCCCCTAATAAATGGTTTTAAACAGTCACCAACGAATGAGGGAAAAGTAAACAAACAAAAAAAACAAATTAGGGCTTCCCTGGTGGCGCAGTGGTTGAGAGTCCGCCTGCCGATGCAGGGGACACGGGTTCGTGCCCCGGTCCGGGAAGATCCCACATGCCGCGGAGCGGTTAGGCCCGTGAGGCATGGCCGCTGAGCCTGCGCGTCCGGAGCCTGTGCTCCGCAAGGGGAGCGGCCACAACAGTGAGAGGCCCGCGTACCGCAAAAACAAAAAACAAAAAAAAACAAATTAGTGAGAAATCCCTTACCCGGTAAAATGAGTGTAATCCGTTTGTTAGCTGTGAGAGACGGACTAGCAGACTTGAGCATACAGTGTATTAATATATCAAAAATAAAAGATTTCCTCTTCTCTTTGTTCCAGTAAACATAGTGACCTTGGCCTCCCAGCAATTATTTTAATATCAGCTGTGTTTTCTTAGGTAAAATCCTCTTTTGATTTGTTGTTCTCCCGCTGCAGAAGGCCAAAAACCCTCCCATAACAGTCAAAGAATAAGTGAGAACTTTTAGACTCTGGATATATAACAAATGGCTCTGTTTTGTGCAAAGAAGAAAAAAGAAAGAAAGAGAGAGAAAGAAAGAGAAAAGAGGGAAAGAAAGAAAGGAAGGAGGGAGGGAAGGGAGGGAAGGGAGGGAAGGGAGGGAGGGAGGGAGGGAGGGAGGGAAGGAGGGCACCAGAAGTGAGTCATACATCAAGCAGTTGAACTCGCAACCCTGATAACATACCCAGACACTTCAATGTTTATTTAATTGCTACGAACGGGGAGGAGGGAGCTTGAGAAATGTGACCAAATTGAGCCAAGAAGATGCATAAAGGTGGGTGTCCCAATGGGTTGGCCAAGAATCTATAGCAGATTTTTTTTAAATGAAAAACCACCGTCAAGATCAGATTCTTCCTTATTCCATACGTCATTATACCCCTTAGGAAAAACAGTTCTAAATACCATGCATGGGAAGGTCATGTCCAATATCAGAGCTATCTAGTCCACACTAAATTCCTTCACGGATATGGAGAGAAGCTGAGAAAAGCAGAGGTCTCTAGCGGCTACTAGGGAAAGAGAGCATGGAGGTCTCTGTTAGGACTGGAGTTTCTGCCTGAGAGATCGTTTATTCTCTATGCTATCTAAAACTTCTCTCCAAAACTTTCCCAGGAGCTGAAGAGTGGCAGTGGGGCGTGTTCTCATTATCTAGAAGGTACAAATTGGGGAAATTAATCACCTATGACAAGGCCTGTCTTGTTTTAACATGAACACCGAGAACAAAGCAATTATGAGCTGAGCAAGGTGGTCACCGTGCCCAGACAACCAACAGAGCTTCTGCGAGAGCTGCGTGTGGCCAACAGCCGCCTCCGTGAAAGGACATGCTCGGGCACTGAGAACTGTGACTTGGAGAGTGACACACATCATTAGCAGCTCTCCTGTAGCCTGGGTTCCTCACGGCTAGTTCTCAGCCAATAATGGGGAAGCTCAGCAAGCACTTCTGGGAAAATAATGACAACTGCAGAAAATGGTGCAGACTATATCTAAACTGACCTAGCTGGTGGAAAGGTGTATACTGGGGAAAATACAAAGGTTTATTCCATAAATACGGGGTCTTCCAATCTTCCACTATGAAGAACTCAGCTTAGTTTCTTCACCGGCCCCTTCTCCCTAGAGCCCGTCACCATCGACTTGAATGTTCTTGCAAAACTGTCTGGCAGCTAGTTAGGGAGGCTGAACTTTCTAAAGCGGCCCATATACAAATTACTTGGGCTACATTATTCACATCGCATCACAGGTCACGTGGTTGCTTTCTCAAAAGAACTTATAAAGTAGGAGTCTTCTGATTTCCTTTTATCTACTGGACGTTGTGGAGTCTTTTCTAACCCTCTTTCCTCCATTTTTTTTCTTTCTAACCTCTCATGATTCTCTCTCTTCCTTCCTGCCTATTAGATTGCCTTATTTCTGAGAGTCAAAAGGGCCAGGAAAAGGACTCGGACTTGTTGATAAAAAACAGTGTAAAGTGGTCATGCATGATTTCAAACTTTCCAAAGGACTGATTCTAAAAGACACCAAGCTACCCTGCTTTAATCCTGTCGTCCCCAGAAGGATCTGCAGGCCGGTGTCAAACCACAGCGCATCCAAGAAGTGCAGATAAAATAGGAGGGAAGACGCATGGCTCCCGTAGGCTGTTACTTGCCATTGAGTCATGATTAATACCCAGATCCTTCTGCTGTAGCTTCCCGGTTAGTCTGCTGTGTATTTGCAGGGGCCGTCAACACTTGAATTTCCTAATAGAAACGGTTCTTTGCTCTCAACTCTGCGAGCTCTAGCCCTGTGGCGCTCATCGCTGAAGCCAGCAAAGCTTGTCATCAGTGTGGGCTGGAGTTCCTTGCAGGCAGGGGACTCTGGATACACCAAAGGTAAAACTGCTTCACTTCAAAGATGTACACGGCAGAAACAGATATGCAGAATTTTTCCTTTCAGAATGTCTCCTGAACTTTGCAGCCCTTTACTGCAGTTCTTCCGTCTATGCCTGAGCCAATCCAGGCCTGAAGCAGGAAGAATGTGTACGATCCCCCATCCTGCACCGGGCACCCAGGGATACAAGCCTGAGGCCTCCAGTGCACCTCAGTTCATGGGCCTGGATTTCTGCTTTGGTCCTCGCTCCAACCTCCAGCCTGACAACGACGGAACTGCCACCCATGCCCAATCCTCCCCCTGCCCTGCTCCATACTCACACGCCCTCTGTTTACATAGGGAGAGAGGGCACAGTAAACACTGCAAGTTTCCGCGAATTTCAACGATGCTAAACTAAATAAGAGTTCAAACACAGTTCTTATAGGAAAAAAAATATCTTGGCAAAATCCCTGACGCCTTTAACTGAATCTGGCTGGACCTTCTGGAGGTGAAACCAGAAGAACATGGGGTGTATTTCCAGCTCCCAGAAATCCAAAATGGAGAGCCACAATCCATAATAAAGAATAGCTGGGATAAATGAGATCCATAACCAGAGACAATTCCCAAAGCTCATTAACGGCCTTTATATTTCTAATTATTCCTCACACATTTTTTTTTAAAGAACTGTGTAGCACAGACGACCAAATTGGCTTACCCTTCTTCTCCTTCCTCTGCCTACTGTTTGGTAGAGGTTTTAAAAGAAATAAGTGTTTTTATGTTATGTGAATTATATGTCACTTAAAAAAAAGAAGAAAGAAGCGGCCAAAATATGAACAGCTGGGGATAGAAAAGAGGAAAAGCAAAGAGCCTAGCTCAGCAGCAGCACAGCAACAATTAGCTGGAAACAAGCAGCAGCTGTCCCCTTCAGCCGGGCCACGTGGTCACCAGGTTGCTTCGGACACCCCCCCACCCCCCCACCCCCACCCCACCCCACCCCACCCCAGCCCTGCTTCATGAATTTATGGTTCCTGCCTGGCCTTTGTAAGCAGTGGGGTTTGCAATCTCAGGGGTAGACAATACAAAAGCTAAACAATCTATCTTTGACTAACTGATTGAATTGCTTTTCTATTTCTGTTGTAACAAATTACCACAAACTTAGAGGCAGAAAACAACATAAATGTATTAGCTTACAGTTCCGGAGGTTAGAAGTCTGACATGGATCTCACTGGGCTAAAATCAAGGTTAGAGCAGAGCTGTGCTCCTTCCCGGAGGCTCTAGGGGAGAATCCACTTCCTTGCCTTTTCCAGCTTCCATTTCTTGGCCCTTTCTCCAGCTTCAAAGCCAGTAACACAGCATCTCTCTCTGACCCTGCTTCTGCCCTCACATCTCCTTCCCCAACTCTCCTCTTCTGCTTCTGTCTTCCAGTTTAAAAGGACCATGATGGGCTTCCCTGGTGCCGCAGTGGTGAGAGTCCGCCTGCCGATGCAGGGGACGCGGGTTCGTGCCCCGGTCCGGGAAGATCCCACGTGCCGCGGAGCAGCTAGGCCCGTGAGCCATGGCCGCTGAGCCTGCGCGTCCGGAGCCTGTGCTCCGCAGCGGGAGAGGCCGCAACAGTGAGAGACCCGCGTACCGCAAAAAAAAAAAAAAAAAAAAAAAGGACCATGATGATTACATTGGATAATCCAGGCTAACCTCCCTACCAGCTGATTAGTGATTTTAACTCCCCTTTGCCATGTAAGGGAACATTTACAGATTGCACTTCGGAACCCGGTAACTCTGATAGGTAATACGATAAACGCCTGAGTCTCACTCACTCAGCTAGGAAGCATCAACAGTGTGCTGATTAAGATCAGAGGCTCAGGCATCAGCCCTCCTCCCCCGGTTCAAATCCCACCTCTGAAAACTCGAAGCTATACGACCTTGGGTTAATCACTGAATTTCTTTGTGCCTCACTTTCCACCTTTGTCAACCAAGAATAATAATAATACCTGTGTCTTAGGGCTGCCATGAGGATTAAAAGAGATACAGAATATGAAACATTCAGCATGGTGCCTGGCACACAGTAAGTCATCAGTAAGTGGATTTTCTTATCCTCACCACGTGCCAAGGCCCAGGCTTAGGTGCAAGAGACACATAGGAAGCATCCTACCACTTGGATTCATTATTTTCAGGGCTTGAAAATGAAAGTGAGAACAGGACATGACCACTAAATGGAAAGCAGCAGGCAAAATATTAAATTAAGATAAAATTTGAGTCTCCCTTTGGTAGACAACCATGGTTTCTGCTTGCAGGCTGTGTGAAAGATAGAATGACCTTTAATACTTAATGGAAGTGTGAATCATCCTTGGCAAACCACATGACGTTCTACTGAATATCTGGAAGGACAGTTATATTTGGTATCAGAGAATAATTCGGTTTTCTGCTCAGAATCTTCAAGTAGCTTGTTAGTTTTACCTTCGGATTTTAATGGCTCTCCACAGCCTCCCGAACAAAAGCCAACCTCATGTCCGAGGCACTCAAGGCCACGCACAAACCCCCGTACACAAACTCGCTATTCTGGCCAGACTACAGAAGTCTCTAGTTCTGACAGCACTAAGGTACCGCTTGGTATAGTAGTTAATTTGGTATGTTTCTTATCTAGTCTGGAGGCTTTTGGAGGCCAGGGATCCCATCTTAGCAAGCCATATGTTCCCCACAGTGAACAGCGTATAATAAGCACCTAATTAATATCTGCTAAAGAAAGAAAGTACCCTATTTGTCTACTCATTTACATTCATTTTCACACAGGAACCTTTGATGCCTTTTTTGTTTCAAAGCTATTGTCTTCATTCAACTGACAGCCTCCTTTTTAAACATCCTGATTCAGAAGGTAATAATTACATTTCTTTAAAAAGGTGTACGAGTTCTTAAATTCCATACATTTGTGAGAATCCTCTCACTGAAGATTTTTTTTTTTTTTTTTTTTTTGCTAGGGCTCCTTGTAAGAAAGTTTGAAAAAGAAATATTGTTTCCAGACAGGCTAGTCACGGCAATATCCTTAAAATGATGAAATAATATAATAACTACTTCTTACCTTCATGGTAACCGTGATGGTGCTATTTACATTGGCTTTATGCAACCAGCCTTGTTTTATCACACCGCCCTTCTGAGAACATAAAGATGAGGAATCCTGAAATAGAGCGAAAACCATCAGTAAAAACAGCAGCTGGCTTGGCATCTAATCAAACAGTTGGGGGGCACGAACTAGGCCCTGCCTCACTTTCCAAAGCATAAAGTTCCCCCTACCCCCACCCCCCCCACCGTGAAGATGCCTGATGAAACTTGAAATTGTTAACTACAGGATGAAAGGCTCTGTGCCGTGCACACAGTAGGCACTCAGTATTTACTGGATCGTATGGACTGTGTTCTGGGAGAGTTTTCTGCATTACATAAACAGTCAAACTGCACCTCAAAATGTCACAGACATCCGGGCCATCTGTCCCAAGAGGGATCTATCAGGCAGGACAGTCCAGATGAATCACCATGCCACATACCCAGTGCGGGAAAAGCAACTCTACAAGCGCGTCCCACAGGTGGGAAAACATGTTTTATACACACATCACAGCCCATTTCACTTGATTTTTCCTAAGCTCCATTTGGAAATGCAACAATTAAAAAAAAATTTTTTTTTTTTTTTTTTGCGGTACGTCGGCCTCTCACTGCTGTGGCCTCTCCCGTTGCGGAGCACAGGCTCCGGACGCGCAGGCTCAGCGGCCGTGGCTCATGGGCCCAGCCGCTTCGCGGCATGTGGGATCTTCCCGGACGGGGGCATGAAACCGCGTCCCCTGCGGACCGGGGCATGAACCCGCGTCCCCTGCATCGGCAGGCGGACTCTCAACCACTGCGCCACCAGGGAAGCCCCCTAAAAAAAAAAAATTTTTAAAGACACTCGTCAGCTTGAAAGCTGGCCCCGGATCATTCAAAAACAATTCTTTCCCTCATCTTTTCTCAGGGAAATCTCTCAGCAGAAGTGATCTTGAAGAAACCAGCGCAGTTGCCCCCATCTTTACCTCATCCTTCTCACAGTCCTCATCAATCTCAAATACATGATTGGGAATCTTTTCCGGTCGCAGAGATTTGCTGAAAATACAAGAGAGTTGTCTTAGACACTAAGCAGGACCAAAAAAAAAAAAAAAAAAGCAAGATGAGTAGACTTCTCTCTTTCACAACCACGGAAACGCCAAGACATAAGAAGGAGAAATTGTTTTCTCCTTTCCGAAGTCAGATTCTCCCCTATGACTAAACTTGCATTACCTTTTGTAAAAGGACTCCCACACGTGCAGCCAGCAGCAAAGACGTAACTAAGCCCAAACGGCAGAAATTGCAAGGAATGTGTGCCAGAGCTGTCACTGGTGGTGGGACCTTATCTTTCCCAGGCCTAAAAGCAACATCAGGTCATTCTGGCTCTTCCGTCTGTTTGCTGTATGACCCTGGACTGAGCATCTTAGGACTCAGCTTTACAGGACATCTTCAAGACTCAGTTTTCTCGTCTGGGAAAGTGCCTTGAAAACTACAAAAGGCTACACCAAGTCTTATTTCTCCAAAACATCTCCCGTACGATATCCTGTGAGGTTAATAGTATTACGGATGAGAAAGGGGAGAAAAGTGAGGGTTCAAGTGACTGAGTGACTAGCCCAAGGTCATCCAGCTAGGAAGTGGTAGAAATAAGATTTGAACCCTGACAGTCTGGATCTTGGGCCGGGGCGCTCACGGCTGCCCTTCAACGCAACTCAAAGAGATGTACTTTTGTCGAGAGATGTCTGGGGCCTTCAACCTGAGCCAAATGTCTTCTAGCTTCTTCACTGACAGCACTAGAAAATGCTCACTACATTATCCAGAATCAAAGAAAGATGATTTTATGGTCAATATAGATGTACCAAAGCCAAAAAGTGAACTCGTCCATCTTGGAAAAAATGTCAATGAGCAAAGCTAAAATATATCCAATTACCCAAAATACATTTACCAGACATGCTGGGTGTTTTGAGGTTTTGCTTTATTATATGTTATAATTGAGAAGCTTCACAAATGGTTTGAAAAAAGGTAAAATGTTTAATAACTCTCCTCTTGAAAGTTTCCCTTAAATTCTAAACTTACCATGGCAACATTCGAAAGTCCCCAGAGAAGTCTTCATACTTGTAGTTTACCACATGCCAATCTGTGCTATAAGTTTTAATACACTGAAAGAAAATAAGAATCTTTAATTTGAAATGTAGGAAAAGTACATGTATATCTGCTTTTTTTATGTCGGGTAATAGGCTGACAGACTTTTAAAAATCATTTGGGGAATGCTGGTACTGGGCTCTTCCCTTGGGGATTAACCGTGTCTTCCTAAACCAGTTGGTGGCAATAAATACCAATTCACATGTTCTCTTGGACACTCTGACTCCAAGTCCAAAGAGTATTCAAATAAAAAAAAAAAAGACTAAGAGGACTTCCCTGGTGGTCCAGTGGTTAAGACTTCGCGCTCCCAATGCAGGGGGCCTGGGTTCGATCCCTGATCAGGGAACTAGATCCCACATGCCACAACTAAGAGCGTGCATGCTGCAACCACAGATCCCGCATGCCGCAAGAAAGATCCTGCATGCCAGCAACTAAGACCCGGCGCAGCCACATAAATAAATCAATAAATAAAAGTAAACAATGTCCTTTGCCTTCTTAAAAAAAAACAAAAAAAAGACTACGAATACAAGCTACTTGTGAAAGTATTTAAATTGTATCCTCTATATCACATCATATAGACTTGTTATGTAGGTCAGTTAAGTTCTAGTAATTTTATTTTCCATTTACACTAAAGAAAGAGTATTTTATTTATTTTAATTTTTAAATTAATTTTATTGGAGTACGGTTGCTTTACCGTGTTGTGTTAGCCTCCACTGCATAACAAAATGAATCAGCCATACACATACAGATATCCCCAGGAAAGAGTATTTTAAATACAGTATATTTAAAATGAGTGAATGATGAATTTTCTTCTGTGGCCCTTGAGCCTCTTACCTCTTTGACAAACAAACTCTGGGCCCTCTTCTCACCATCTTCTGGTACAGTGGACTGCACCGTTCTGCGTTGACGACTTATCACCGAGATCTAGAAGACAAAGAACATCCTCGCTCTATGAACGGCCTTGAAAAATGCAGTTTTGTTCTTTAAAGAAGTGCTTGTGAACTCACAGATATATCTTCCATTGGAAACATAAGCAGATCTCGGAGGGGGTCGCTGTAAATCTGGGTTTTTCTTTGGGTGATAACATTCTCATAGTCCAAGGGCTCCACAACTTTGGTCTTTTCCTTAATGAGAGACGAAAAGAAAGTTAATACTGTCAAACTCACGAGGGAGTAGTTCCTCCTCGTCATGTGTCAAAGATACATTATTTCACCAAAGAAGGGATTACTGATACTCAGCAATTAAAGGAGACACTTTTATGAGGGAAATATTCTCCATAGTTAGACCCGCACACCAAATACATACATACAAACACAGATCTCTCTGCTAAACACAAGAGTTCAGGAGAGACAGCCCTGTACTCTGCTTATCCTCCCAACAATTTATTGAATTTAAGGCAAAACAAAAAGTGGCATATATGGAAGCCTGTCAGTTGATATTTACTGAGTATGCACTATTCACTGGGTAACTAAAGGGGAGAAAAGTAGCAACATTCCTGTGCCTACTTGGTACCAGGCACGCTGTCCAAAGGATATCTCAAGTTTCCAAATAGCTGGGGCAGGCATGGGTACTGGAGATGCTTGATCCAATGGGCAGGGCATGAAAGGATGAGGTTCCAGGTGGCAAAGTCAGGGGATCCCTGTGGGACTTCCAGGTGACCCGGCCATTGATAGTAGGGCCACAGCCCGAGGCCAAGGTTACAAGGAGCAGGGTTAGTGACCCTGAGAAATCCAGGATGTGACTGATTTAATAAGAGTGATAACAGCATTTACTGAGCCTTTTCTAGATACCAGGCACCGTGCCAAGTGCTTTCTCTACATTTTTTCGCATAAGACTCATAATAACCCTACGAAATAGATTAAATCTTTGTTCCCATTTTACGGATGAAGAAATCCTGGACTCAGAACAGGTTACGTAACTTGCCCACCTTCAGAGCTGGAATTCAAACCTGATTCTGTGACTCCAAAGCTCTGTTCTTTCCACCTCATATAGCCTTTCCTCCCCTGAGAAATACAGCAAGATACTAAAGTTCAAGGTACTGAACTTGGAATAGGATCCCATCACCTACCTTCCTATCATCTATTCCTTCACTGAATTTACCCTGATCTGATACACTGTCTATTTTACGGCTCTGCCTGTTTAAGGGCAGGGATTTCCCTTCATCTGTTCACCACTATAACCCTAGCACCTAGAACAGTACCTGGCACTCAGTAGACAACCAGTCATTAGTGTTGAATGAACTTGGAGATACTCAGATTCTACCAGAGCCATGTCTCAACACACTACTGTAAACCCAGGCGGGTATATATTATTGATTTCTAGTAATAACGTTTTACTTAAATTATTTTTCTTAATAATTTTATAATGAAAACTGTATAAAGAAAACTTGAATTCAAGATACATTAAAACTTAGCAGCATAATGGAATAGGGGTTATATTTGTATTTGTGTACATAGTATTTGAGGCAGTCTCCAGTATGCTGTATCCAAACCATCCTTTGAGAACCGTTTTTATACATGGTCACAGCTATATCGCAGTTCCATATCTGAAGGGCGTCACAGAGTTTCCTCTGTAAGATTAGTTAGTGAGAGTAAACCACTCTAACGAATGAGAATCAGTGTTCAACAAGTCTAAAAGATCCTAACAAAAACAGTATAGAGGTGCCTCAAGAAGTTAAAACTAGAACTACCATATGATCCAGCAATCCCACTTCTGGGTACATACCTGAAGGAAAAGAAATCATTATCTCCAAGAGATATCTGCACTCCCATGTTCACTGCAGCATTATTTACCACAGCCAAAACACGGAAACAGCCTAGGTATCCATCAAGAGAGGAATGGATTTTTAAAACGTGACGTGTACATATATACAATGAAATACTGTTCAGTCATAGAGAAGAAGGAATTCCACTGCTTGCGACAACATGAATAAATCTTGAAGGCATTATGCTAAGTGAAATAAGCCAGACAAAGACAAATACAGTATGGTATCACTTATACGTAGAATCTAAAAAAAAGTAGAATGGTGGTTGCCAAGGGCAGCGGGGTGAGGGAAAACGGGGAGATGTTGGTCAAAGGGTACAAACTTTCAGTTATAAGTTGAGTGAGTTCTGAGGATCTAATGTACAGCACGGTGACTATGGCTAACAATACTGTATTACATACTTGAAATTTGCTAAGAGAGTATATCTTAAGCATTCTCACACACACAAAAAAGGTAACCATGTGAGGTGACAGATGTGTTAATTAATTCCGATTGTGGTAATCATTTCCCAAGGTATACGTATATTAAATCGCTGTACGTTCTAAATATATACTTTCATTTTTCAATTATATCTCAATAAATCTGGGGGAAAAAGATCCTAACAAAGATATATTTCATTTCAAGTCTTAAATTTGGATTTATTGACCCATGAGATCAAATGAAGCAGATCATCCCTATCACGTCTACGGATACCCGTGCAAAACAAGTTGAAATAAAAGAAAAAAAACTCCTCTATTTTGTGAACTCAGAGATTTTTCTGATAGGAACATTTGACCCCCTTGTCCCATATCTACCATGTTTCGTGGACCCAAGTGAAAGGACACTGTGACTGGAGCTTGAGCCCTAACACTTAGAGTCTGTGATCAATTTCTCAGAGAAGTTAAGTGAATAAAGCCCCATCTAAGAAGGCAAGCCTGGGAGATTGGGACTGACACATATACACTACTACGTATAAAACAGATAACTAATGAGAACCTGCTGTATAGCACAGGGAAGTCTACTTCACTTTGCTGTACAGTAGAAACTAACAACGCTGTAAAACAACTACCTCGATTTAAAAAAAAAAAAAAAGGCAAGCCTTAGAAACTGAATTTCAAAGTTTTGCTTTCGGTGCCAACTATCTTCCCAATACAGATTGCAAAAACAGTCCTCCAATTTCATTGTTTAACCTGTTGAATTAGCATCTGTTAATCTTCTCTGCACAATAATTTCACAGGCACCTGCTCCAAGTAACTTTGAAAAAGAAAATCCTCCTTCAGCTTTCTAACCTAGTTGTCAAATTACTATGCTAAAGGATACGTCAAAATGAATCACTTGTTGAAATGTACAGTATATGCCTTCTAAAAATGAAACTTCCAGCTCTCCCTGTGTTTCAAAGGCCACATATTCATGTTACAGAAAACGAGGTTTCATTTTTCATAGAAAACTGATTCAACTAAGCATTCTCGGTCTTCACTCCTACTCCTTTGTCAGGGGTAGCTCAACTGCAGAAGAAGCTGGGGTGGCTATTCTGGGTCCCACAAATCTTCCCCTAGAAGATCTAGGCCTGTGAATCAGGCTTCATTTTTACAAAAAGAAAAAGAGAAGGATTAAGGGCCCCCTCCCATCCCCCAGCTGCCTCCAATCCCCATTTGTTTCTCCAGCCCTCTCCCCGGAATTAAAAGCACAATTCGAGCTGTCAGGATTCAGCTGTAACTCTGTTGGCATCAGAGACAAGGGAAACCTTTGACTTTTGGAATGACCATGACTTAATGGCAGCTCTGCCCGGCGGTCTAGAACATAACCCTTATCTAACTTTCCTATTCGGATTTATGATTTGATTATCAGACTTACAGGGTTACCCGAAATAAAGCTTCCATCACACACAAAAAGGGTCTTTCTCTCAGGTTTGGGCACTGCCCTCCTGCCAGTTCGTGCACTGATTGGCCTGAAAAGGTGCTTCTTCCTAACGCAAGAAAACTGTGTTATAATAATCAGTAGTTTAGGACTTCCCTGGTGGCACAGTGGTTAAGAATCCGCCTGGCAATACAGGAGACACGGGTTCGAGCCCTGGTGCGGGAAGATCCCACATGCCACGGAACAACTAAGCCCACGAGCCACAGCTACTGAGCCTGCGCTCTACAGCCCGCGAGCCACAACTACTGAGCCCATGTGCCTAGAGCCTGTGCTCCGCAACAAGAGAAGCCACCGCAATGAGAAGCACGCGCACCGCAACGAAGAGTAGGCCCCGCTCGCCGCAACTAGAGAAAGCCCACGCACAGCAACGAAGACCCAATGCAGCCAAAAATAAATTTATTTAAAAAAATAATAATAATCAGTAGTTCATAAACACCCAAATAATAGCAAGGTCCCACTGCGTCCTTCTGTAAGTTCTGTAGCAGCGTTAAGTAAAAGGCAAAAGCATTTATATAATCTGGAGAGAAGCGAGCATATGTTTCAGTCTTCTCTTCCTAAGTAGTGACAGGAAAACCGTCAGCCTAAATTTGGAACCTACTCAGTTTTCACCACGCAGGGGGAAAAGAAAAAAAGGTTTGCCTTTGAAAGTTCTCATTCACTGATTCCTGAGCTCTCTTGAAATAACTTGCTGCTCATATTATTAGGGTTTTGGTGGTTGTTTCACTCCAAGATGACTCTGCAGCCTTTAAGAAAACACTTTCAATATATGTTCTACCCGTTTCTTAACCAAAACGCATCAAATAGACAAGGATAATACTATCATTTCAACTTCGTACATGAAGAAACTGGCTCGGAGCTTAGGATCAGCTATCTACATCTAGCGGTAGAATCAGGATTCAAATCCAAGTCTTCCAACTACTGAGCCTTTTTCTGTTCTTAAGTGTCTCCCGAACTCGACTTACTCATGGTACAATCTTCAAGATTTCTGCCACAACTTCTGCACTATCATATACTTCATATTTTTCTTCAAATCAAATCTCTCTTTCATTGAAATACATTTATTGAAACAGTAAGCTTTATATTAGCCCCCCAAAGGAAAATAAGTCAATATTTTCCTAATCCCCAAAAAATAAAGTTTTAAATGTCAACCTTTGTGCCATGGTTCAGGACACAGTACACTCTTCCAGACTCAGGCCACTCGGACCAAATCTAAATAGACTTCCACGTGTAAACCCTCAAATTGTGAAGAAATGCACAATTCCGCAAATGGAGATAACTTTCTGATGTCTAACATAGAGTGAAAGGACAGAGACTGAAAAAGGGAACTCATCAGTACAGATTCGGTTACAGTCTGCTTCTTGGTACAAAGAGAGGATGCAATGGATTCTTACCGGGAGTCACTAACAGCATCAAACACTTTAAGACTTTATGATTTTGTGGTGGTCCCTGTACATCCACTGTACAGGATGACTGATCTTTCATCATCTTAACTATGTATGTATAAATGTAAAACCAAGCTTGCGACCCTAAAATGATATGTAAATATGTATATGCAGGTATACAGTCAACCCTCCAGCCACTCATGTGTTTACAAGCGCACATTACTAGTAAGCCGGTTTATGCTCGCATTAGAAACTTAACCGTATCATTTCAATTGCATTTTTAAAAAGCAATCATAATCGCGTAATATTTCCATGTCAACAGTGCAAAATCAGCCTGGGTTACTTTTTTTTTTTAAGGAATTTTGCCTTTTTTTTTAAGATTAATTAATTAATTAATTTATGGCTGTGTTGGCTCTTTGTTTCTTCTGTGCGAGGGCTTTCTCTAGTTGCGTCAAGTGGGAGCCACTCCTCAGCGAGGTGTGCGGGCCTCTCACTATCGCCGTGGCTTCTCTTGTTGCGGAGCACAGGCTCCAGACGTGCAGGCTCAGTAATTGTGGCTCACGGGGTTAGTTGTTCCGCGGCAAGTGGGATCTCCCCAGACCAGGGCTCGAACCCGTGTCCCCTGCATTGGCAGGCAGACTCTCAACCACCGCGCCACCAGGGAGGCCCCAGCCTGGGTTACTTTTGCTTAGATATTACACCAAAGGTCACTCGTTTGCTGGTAAATTTTCGACTTTTAGAAACTAGTTCTTAAGAATTCTAAGAATGTCTCTTCTGCAAGTCTGAAGTGAACACTGGCTTCACAGAATCCCTTCTGTATCACACTGGGAGAGAGAGCAGAGCAGGCAGAAGGCTTAGCAGTGGGGCACAGAGCCAGTTCAAAAATCTCCCACTGCCACCCGCTTCTCCACATTAAGTTTTGGTGCCAGACGGAGCACGGCAACGACTGGTTTATGAAGGAGAATGATTTAGCCCAAAAGTTAGAAGCTGATTTTTGCAGTATTGTGATCAGACTGTTTCAATGGCATCTGAACATAATCTTATTGAAAATGACAACCATCTTAGAAAAGAAGGAACAGACTCAAAAAGAGGGGGTTACTCCGCAAGTCTCTCCTTCCCATCCTTCCCCCACCTCCCTCCCTTGGGAATGTCTCCAGAGCCCCCTAAGGGATTTAGCTCCCCTTTTGTTTCAGACATTTGGAGCAGGGTCTGGAGCGCTTTCTCCAGAGATCTCAAAATAACACTTTGCGCTCAAAATGGCCACTGGGGACATGCTGCTTCCGGCAACGAAGAAAAGAAAGTGGGTTTGGTGGTAGAGCACACTTATCAAGTCCCTGCTAAGGTCCAGGCTGTGTGCTAGCCCTTGAGAAGCTCACGGTCTAGAGCGGGAGGCGGATAAACCCAAGACGTTTAAGTTGATCACAGAGGCTGTTATAACCTGAAGCACCACTTGGCTTCCATGCATCTGTCAGACCCTCTGATACCACATCTTCTTCCAACAAAGCGACTGCACAAGTGTTCTTGCACATTAAAGTGTGCAAGCCCATCTATTCACATTTATATCAGAAGAATTTCCCTGTATGGGTATATGTGGTCCCGGATCATTTCATCTTGTCTTCTACTTTAGTTGATAAATTCTGTAAGAAACGAGAAACGTCACCACTGCAGACTAGAGATTTCTAGAGGGGGACCCTACACAGCATGGCAACAAAGGAACCGTAACTGTAAGGAACTTTTTCATAAGTTTCATGTCAAGAATATTTCACTTTGTTATGACCTTGTCTTTCCTCAATCGTATGATTACCTTTCACCAGCTCATTTCTTTCCCTCTTTCCCAAAAGGAACTCAAGTACCGAAGAAGCTTTGAATTAATATAATCTGATGATGATGCTAGGGGAGGGAAGGCCATCTTTTCAGTCAGTATAACCGACTTGGCAAAATAGACACGAACATAGTTTATTTTATTTTATAAATTTATTTATTTTTATTTTTGGCTGTGTTGGGCCTTCGTTGCTGCGCGCAGGCTTTCTCTAGTTGTGGCGAGCGGGGGCTACTCTTCGTTGCAGTGCGCAGGCTTCTCATCGCGGTGGCTTCTCTCGTTGCGGAGCACGGGCTCTAGGTGCACGGGCTCAGTAGCTGTGGCTCGCAGGCTCTAGAGCACAGGCTCAGTAGTTGTGGCACACGGGCTTAGTGGCTCCGCGGCATGTGGGATCTTCCCAGACCAGGGCTCGAACCTGTGTCCCCTGCGTCGGCAGGAGGTTCTTAACCACTGCGCCACCAGGGAAGCCCGACACAAACACATTTTAATAAAGGTTGTTTTTCAGGACAAATGTTGGCACAAAAACGCACATACAAATCACATTCAAGACACTGACCTTTCTTAAAGCTAAGAGCTAAAGGGAAAATCATACTTTTCATGAGACCACGGGGTCATGCTTATTCCTAATTTACACCTTGGCTCTCACATCATTCCTGTGACAGCCCAACCTCCAACCTCTCTCACCCACAGCTCATAATGTCCTTCCCAACCACTGCGGCATTTGCTCACATGCAGCTGTAATTGCATTGTGGGTACTTTGCATATTCGTCTCCTTAGCGGGATTGTAAACACCTGGAGGGGGAAACAGTGCCTTGTACATTCGCTGACCTTTCCACTGAGTATTAATATACACCAAGCTAAGCATTTTCTATTATCTCACTTAATTCCTTCAAAAACCCTGCAAGGGAGGTTCCTTTACTGTGCCCATTTTCAGACAAGGAAACTGAGGCTCAGGCAGGTCCAATGGCACACATTAGTGGAGCTGGGATTCAAATCTATATCTGATGGACTCCAGAGCCAGTACCCCTAACCATAACACCTAAACAAAACCAAAACATTTCCCCACCCTCACTCCTACCATGTTTAATTTCCTCGGATGGACTTGACATTTTAGGATTTGCTAGCACTTACTTCAACTACACCATCATTTTTACCAAAGTGAGATCTTGCCTTCTCATCGCCCTGATGATGCTGAGCATGAGTGCCTTGCAGAGCTTGTAATGTAATTGGATAAGGAGTTTTACATTTCTTAGCTGTTGCTTCCAATTTAGCATTTGCCATCAATGAGTAGGGATTAGCACCTTAGGTCTTTTACTTTGGGGAAAGGAGTTGGCAGATTTGACTTCAAGTGGGTAAGAATCAGATTACCAAAAAACAACAGTAAGATACTGTCAAGGGACCGTGTCTAATTCACCTCGGTATCCTCCACAGAGAGAACCTAGAAGACAGCCGTGAGAACTACAAAGCCAGAAGCTTTTGTGGTGCATGAGGGATAACCGGCTGAATAATAGAGAGAGACTGATCCTACATGTATGTATGCCTTCCAAGCTAAAACGGCAGCACACAAGGAGAGAGGGACAAGTCATTGATTAGCTAAGGCTTTCAGAATTCATTTTCAGATCCCAGCTTGAATTTAATTTCTGATTCCAAGAAATCAGCAAAATGAGGTTCTAAAGGTATTTAAATCTAACTGAGGAAAAAGAAAACTCATTTCTTTCCCTGTTTAGAGTTTTCACATAGGGAGGAATTCTTTTTAAATGCCAAATTACTTCCCTTTTCTAAGTCTATTCGGCTATTTATATAAACTCAAGAACTATTTTTAAAAACCTACAAAGAATTTATATTATTTTTTTAAATCACAAAATAAACAAGTCTCATATGTACTATATGATTAAATCAAACTCGGTTAACAAGTGTTTTTCATTACAGCCAACTCAAATATTACGCAAATAATCTAGATTATCTACAAATGAATAAATAGAATTTCGATGAACTCCATACCCCCAAACTTCACTTTAACTGATAATTATGTTTACTCAATATGCTGGCTGACAGGTAGGAAAATTGATTTGAATTCAATCACTCCTTACGTTTTGTGTCCACTTTCTGCTAGTATTTAAATGACTCAAAGATAAGACAAGGGCTTCCCTGGTGGCGCAGTGGTTGAGAATCCGCCTGCCGATGCAGGGGACACAGGTTCCTGCCCCGGTCCGGGAGGATCCCACATGCCACGGAGCGGCTGGGCCCGTGAGCCATGGTCGCTGAGCCCTGCGCGTCCGGAGCCTGTGCTCCGCAACGGGAGAGGCCACAACAGTGAGAGGCCCGTGTACCGCAAAAAAAAAAAGATAAGACAAAAAGAGGTAAAAATGAAAAGAAAGGATTGAATAAATTGAGAGTATGGCAAAGTAGCTTTTTGAAAGAACACTGTTTCTATTCTTTAGCAAGCCATTATTGACAGAAAGAAAGAAAATGCACCTTGGTTACACATAACAGCTTTCTTTCTAACAAATTAAAGAATTTAACAAGTTCACATAGACATACAAAATTATTAGACAATTCATTCAAGCAAGGAGAAATTAGACTGTGTGCCCATCAACTAATTTATAACCTGCCTTGGATCTTCGTTCCCACTCCAGTAATGACAGAAAAGAAATCTTGTTGACTTTTTCCTGAGTGTGACAAACAGAACCATAACATACCTTGCATTCTTAAGCAGAACAAAATGTAAAGTGCACTGATGTTCTATAGGTATGTGGATTTAGCCAGCTAGATTACTAACATTCCATGAAAACATAAAAACCCAAAGGTCCTGTTTGTGTCATCTGAAAACAGCAGGACAAGCCTATTTCGTTACAAAAGCTCCGTAATCTATAAATCAGCCAGCCACACATCATTTTCCACACTGGATCCAACCACTGGTCTATCCATCCCATTAATCTGCTCCTGACAATGGAGTAAAGAAAATCGATGGGCCCCATTTTGAAAACCAACCTTGACGGGCAAAAACGCACTTTTCTACAAATATTTTCATTTTCCATAATTGGTCATATTGGATCTATCCATTAATTGAAATTCTCTCTGCCTTTTTTGAACCTTACCAGTATTTTCAGTGTATACCACTTCATGAGATAATACATTCTAAAAGCTATTTGAAATAAATAGAGAGGTCCTTTAATTTTTCTTAAGTTTACCTCTTTAAAATATCAGGAGAGGGCTTCCCTGGTGGCGCAGTGGTTGAGAGTCCGCCTGCCGATGCAGGGGACACGGGTTTGTGCCCCGGTCCGGGAAGATCCCACATGAGCCATGGCCTCCGAGCCTGCGCGTTCGGAGCCTGTGCTCCGCAACGGGAGAGGCCACAACAGTGAGAGGCCCGCGTACCGCAAAAAAAAAAAAAAAAAAAAAAATATCAGGAGATGCCCTATGTCTTGGTATAATATTCCAGTATATGGTGACCTGAGCCATGTTTATCCTATCTACCCACTTGTGATTAAACAGGCAGACCTTCTTCCAGTAGGCTCTGCCTTTTGGTGACTTGAGGCAGGAATCTACAGATGATCTTCCTGGTCATGCTGCATGTTTTACTGTCCTTCCAGCCCTAACGCATCCTGCGCAGACTGTTCTCAGCGTTCAGTCTACAATCACTCCCATGTTGCTCTAGCGTAGCATAATCAAGCTCAAAACCTACTCTCCTAGTAATAAGTTTCAATTATCTCCCCAGCTCTTGTCCATCCAGAAACTCATCTCTCACTTCCTGTCCACATTATCCAGCCTCATGGGGTCTCACTGGGGTACAGCTCCTAGAGCTTGGCCTCTCTCAACTCTTAGGAAAGGGTGTTAAATCAGACCAGCATCCCTTGCTTAACCATCCCTTGGCTATTCAGCTTTTCTACACAACTTCTTCTTTAAAAAATGCCTGTATATCACCTTTGTTTCCTTCTTTAAGCCAATTCCCTCCCTATGACAAACCTGTATCATCAGAGATACCACCTGATAGGAGAGTCTTAGGGGCTGACCCCTGTGAAAGGTTCTTTGAAGTTCTTAAGTTAATACCCTTGAGGTGATTAAAATGTTATAAAATCGATGTGATGGTTGCGCATATCTGTGACTATATTAAAAACCACTGACACAGACACTTTAAATGGGTGCGTTGTATGGTATGCAAATTACATCTCAACAAAGCTATTAAGAAAGCTAGGGGAAAAAAATAACCTATCCAGTTTCACTTCCTTATACCTAAAAAACCCCTCCACTATTTAGGAAGAAGAGTTCCCCGTACAGCAACCACCAGGCCCCTCAGCAGAATGGTTAGGTGTCAATGTGTGGGGATCCTACACTGTAGCTAGGCTGTAGCCAGAGATTCCACTGGCAGGCCTGGAACAAAAGTGAGGCTTGCTGCCCTGTAGCTCCCTGAGGGCTCTTCTGGAGCTCTTACACAGAAACACAAAACACACAGCTTAGTTCTGACTGTCACTGAGCATCAACCATGTGCCAGAGGCAGTGGGCTACAAAGCTGAGAAAACAAACGTGGGCAAGATGTGGGTGCTGCCCTTCAGGAACTCATGAGCTTGAAGGGAAGACAGACGCCCTCAACAGAGTTAAAATACGATGGGATAGGGACTTCCCTGGTGGTCCAGTGATTAAAGCTCCGAGCTTCCACTGCAGGGGGCGCGGATTCATCTCTGGTCGGGGAACTAAGATGCCATGCGGCGCAGCCAAAAAAAAAAAAATACATGATGGGATAAAAATACACGATGGAATACGAGCTGGGACAGGAGACACAGAGAGTGCTGTGGGGATGCAGATTAATTCCACGGGCGAAGGAAGCTCAGAGAGGAGGTAGCATGTGCGCTGAGCCTTGAAGGACTGAATAAAAACGCCCATGGCAGGCAAGGTGAAGAAAGGCACTGCAGGCAAAGATGAGAGCGGAAGTAATAGACGAGGATGAAAAGCATGTGTTCAAGGAGTCTGGGGACGCACAGAATAAGGAGAAATGGCCGGGAAGAGCTGGAAAGGCACGTTTACGGAGGACCACAGATGCCGAGGCCATGAGATTGGACTGTTTCCTAGTGTAGGCGATGGGGAGCCAGCAGAGAGGTTTTTAAGCAGGGGAATGACATGAACAGATGTTTTACTCATATTTACGCACTGCAAGCCAGAAGGTCAGCGCTAATGGAAATTAATCCATAAAATGACAGCATAGGCTGAAAATCTGTCCCATTGTCTACATTTTCCAGGAGCAATACACTGAATTATGGAAAACTACTCATTAGAGTTGCATACGAAACTACTGAGGAAAATAAAGTGAGGGCTCTGTTTCTGTGAAGAGCTTTTCTTTAACAGAGAAATAAAGAGAAATACTTGCTTGCATCTTCCTTGTGACAGAGATTAAATTCGCCTGAACATTTCATTTTGAAAAGATCAACTGCCAATCTGCACTTAATTTGTTTCCAACACCTTTTCAATGGCTAATTTGATTCAGAATGGTTAAATTTTCGATGCAACGTAAGTTGGATCACAGTATTCCTTTGTTTAAACCCCTTTAATGGTTCAACATAGCCTGCAGAGTTGGTGATTTGTGAAGCAGAGAAAAATGTTGGGGTAAAAATGGGAAAGTCACTACATTCTCCTGGAGAATGCATAATATACTAATATAATAATAAATTTTCTTAATTAAAATTAAAAACATAGCCTGCAGAAAAAAGCTTGAACCGTTTAGCAAGGCTTATAAGATCTGGCCTCCACCCCCAGCCTCCGGCCCAGGCCCTCCAACCCCCGTGGGCAGATCTCCTAATGGGCCCCGTTACCCCACCTTTGCTGTTCCTCTGCCAGTTCTTCCCCCAGCCTCACTGCAAGACTCCGTGAAGCTGCCCATCTTTCTAGGTGCAAATGGCCACTCCCTCCTACCCACTGCTACCCACCTCCTCAAACCCAGAGCTAATGCCTGAACTTCCTTCCCCATCCTAGTCCCATGATGAAGAGCTGAGGTGCCCATTTCCTTTTCTGCCTCTCCCCTCACTAGAATGAAAGCTCTGTGATTCAAGAGCCTTTGTCTTATTCACGGCTCTATCCCCAGCACCCCCAAATTTTATGTTGAATGACTGAATGAGCAAACTGAATCCACTGTCATTTTCTTTCTTCCTTTTTCTTCCTTTCTTCCTTTCTTTCTTTCTTTCACATCTTTATTGGAGTATAACTGCTTTACAATGTTGTGCTGGTTGCTGCTGTATAACAAAGTGAATCAGCTATACATATACATACATCCTCATATCCCCTCCCTCTTGCGTCTCCCTCCCACCCTCCCTATCCCACCCCTCTAGGTGGTCACAAAGCACGGAGCTGAGCTGATCTCCCTGTGCTGTCATTATCTTTCTAACCCTCAACATTAAGATTTCCTGCCTCTTCCAATTTTTCAAGATGATCACCAACTACAAAACGCTCACTGAAATACACACATTTGGGTAGCTGTCCAAAGGAGGCAGGCTACTGAACACTTTAACAATGTGAATCATCACTCATTCATTTCTCTTTTGGTAAATTCACAACATCATATACGAAGTTTTCATAGAACCAGGCACACCTACATGAAGAAATGTAAAGTGTCAGGAGGTAGAAAATCGTGTTGGCTGGGCATTTGAATTAAACTTGAGAGAAAGTTGATGACTCCAGCAAAACTCATTTTGCGCTGGTAACAGTTCTCCCATTGCCAAACTTCCTCCTGAACAACCTCTCTCTCCCCATCCCTCCCCTCCCTTGAGCTCACACTTACTGTGTGCTGAATGTGCCCAGGGTATGTTTTCTGGCTTCCTTCCCTAAAAGTTATCCAAAATGCATCCTGCCACACATGCGCAGAAGCTCTGGCGAGAAGCGCTCCCCACACCCTTATCTAAGCATCCCCGTTTTGCAACGTTCCTCATCCGGTGCAGTGCCACTGCAAGACCTCAGACTTAGAACAACGCTGCCTCTACAAGCCTCTACCTATATTATGTGGCTGAACCACTGTCATGATGGCAAAACTATGTCTTTCCCAGAAAAGAATCTCCACACCTTCTCCCCAAGACAATCCCCAACTAGGCTAACACCACCCTTGCCCATTCTCTCCATGTTACAGCGCATTCCTGTCTTGTGTACATTTTCATTTCAACCTGGACCCCGTGGCCGACAGCCCGGTCACTAGTCCCTTGTCATTCGGAACCACATCCGTGGCCACTCCCCAGCCCTAGATCAAGCCCCCTGCTTGCGCGTCTTTGCTGCTGCAGGAGAAGAGCCTGACTGAGTGCTCAAGGCCTTCATTTACGGGGATACAAATCCTAGGCCCAGTTGGGCTCTCAGTCCCACCCTCAAGGCTTTTACTTACTCCTTGTCAGCTCCCCACGCCCTGCAAGAGAACAGGACACTTGAGGTTTCACGAATGGAAAATCCCCTCTCTTACAATGGCGTCCTGGTTGACCTGCATAGCTTGCTGCAAGGGCTGTTCTACTGAATCCGATGTCCCCGCGCTGACGTTAACAAATTTCATATAACCCTGCATCCTGCCACATTTATTTGGCGCTCAACTCCTTTCTGGGTGCCACTTTCTCCACTTCCACATTAGGAATTTGGTTCCTAATCTGGGGTCCTAAGTGATCCCTGGATGGGCTACGTGGGATCTGTGAAAGTCTGAAATTATATGGAAAATGTTCTATGTACACCTTTACGGGAAAAGGATCCAGAGCTTTCCAGAACCTCAAAGGAGTGTGTGACCCAAGAGAGGCTAAGATCTACTGCCTCACTAACTTCATACCAACAGACTACATTATTTTTATATAGGACTTACTGGTTTTGTGTCGTTATAAAGCAATACATGTTCACTGAAGAATCTTTAATCTAAAAATGTAAAAAAGAAAATGAAAGTTCCTTAGAATCTCATCATCCAGAGAGGATCACTGTTAGTGACCATTTTGATGTTTCTCGATCTCTTTTCAATTTTTGTCTCCTTCTAAATTGGATTCACTGTTGATTTTTGATAGTTACAGGGTTCGAGAAACTTCAGGGTACAAAGAATTTGGGACCAGTGTTCACAACTGCCTTTGATTTCCAAGCCCATCTACCAACAAATATTTCTTGAGCACCTGCTATGTGTATGACATACCACTCCAAAAATCAAGAGTAAATCCTTATTCAAGTTCTCACACAAGGTGTTTAAAAATTCTAGGGATTTCAATAGGCTGTGCGAAGTTCCAGCCCAAGAAAGAGAACATTTTAGCTTAAAATGACTGGACCTATATCAACCAGAAAAAAAAGGGGGTCAGGTGGCAACAATGACGTAATTATAGACTTGGAGGAACACAATTAAACCACTAGAAGTCAGATTTTTTTTTTAAATGACGGTTCTCCTTTATTACCAAAATGCGGACTCTCACCTAATGATATATTTTTTAAAAAGGTGATAAAACAAAATACACGAGATGCGACTATATAGTAAAGGCCCGGATCATCTCACACGACTCATAAACTCATTCTGAGGGAAATTCCCTGTGTTTTGAGCAATGACATTAGGGAATAATTGTGTAGTCTCCTGTGGTGGTGACTGTTCAAAGGACAGCACTTGTTTGCTTGTGGAATTCCGCTGTGTTTAAGGAGTGTGATTATTTCACCGCCACTGCTTACATATTTCACAATCAAGATAATTCTGGACAAACAGAATCATTGCTTCTTTGCTTTGAATATATATAGGCAGAGGATGAGCCAATTGCAAGATTTCTTACCACTTCAAGTCCACTCCCTCCACTGCACTTTTCATCCCGTATTTAAACACTATCCCATTTTCAAGCAGGAAAGCAAATAAGTCTCTTGCAAGAATTCAAGGCCAAGCCCAGAGAAATGCTTCAGAGCTTTCTCTATCAGCCATCCCGTCCCTCGCTGAACCACTGAGGCTCTTCCTCCTTCCTCTGACCGTTGGAGGCCCCTCTGAGGGAGCAATCCAGGCCTGACCCTGCAAGAGTTTCCTGGAACATACTGGCATCGACTGGAGAAGCCACAGCCGCTGGCCAGGTCAAAGGCTCGGCCCTGCTTTCTTGTCAACACCTCAACCTGACAGCAGCCACCTGCAGGCTGTAAGTGAAGTGGCCATCGGGCAAGCAGGCCGAGGCGGGCCCGTAGCTGTGCCTCAGCATCTTTCTCTCCCTCCGGGCTGTGACCAGAGCTCCTTTCGGAAGGGCCTGAGGCAGCCAGTGGACTGCAAGAGTTAAGAGCCCTCACCTTCTCTTAAAGCAAGAGCCACACTCTGTCTAAGAGGGACTTGAATTCGTGGCTAGATGTGATGCTGCTCCGGGGCTCAGTGTGTAGCATGAGAAAGACCAAAGACCTTAAAGTCCTTGTATATACTTTTCATAGAACTGCAGCTGGAAGCCAGACCTGCTGACCCTATTAAGTCCCCATGATGTGCTCAACAGCTTTGAGACACGACGCCTGCCACGGCGGCTCCTTCTTTCACTACTATTTCTTTTCTGTTTGGGGATTGTTTAAGGCACCAAAATTTCACGGAGGAATAAGTAGGCGCTACTGTACTACCTACACAGGAAGTGGTAGAAAGTGAGCGTCATTTTACTGACAAGAGGAGAGTAGTTAAAAGTAAATACGGTCAAATGAAAACATTAAAGATTTCTGTATTCTGAGTGATGGGATTATAGGTGATTTTTTTTCTTCTTTTTCTGCTTTTCCCCCAATTTTTCTAGCACAAACCTGCATTGCTATTATAATCCAAAAACATAAAAATCAATTTTATTAGCTTTTTTAAATTACAGTAAAATATACATAACATGAAATTCACCATTTTATCTTTTTGTTTGTTTTTTTTTTTTTTGCGGTACGCGGGCCTCTCACTGTTGTGGCCTCTCCCGTTGCGGAGCACAGGCTCCGGACGCGCAGGCTCAGCGGCCATGGCTCACGGGCCCAGCTGCTCCGCGGCATGTGGGATCTTCCCGGACCGGGGCACGAACCCGTGTCCCCTGCATCGGCAGGCGGACTCTCAACCACTGCGCCACCAGGGAAGCCCCATTTTATCCATTTTTAAGTGTACACTTCAGTGGCATTAAGTACGTTTATATTGTTCTGCAACACCACCATTACCCATGTCCAAATTTTTTCAGCATCCCAAACAGAAACTCTGTACTCATTAAACCCTAACTCCCCCTTCTCCCCAACCCCCAGGAACCTCTAATCTACTTTCTGTCTCTATGAATTTGCCTATTGCAGGTACCTCACATAAGCAGAATCATACAATAATTGTCCTTTTGTGTCTGGCCGATTTCACTTAGCATGGTATTTTCAAGGTTCATCCATGTGGCAGCTCATGTCAGAATTTCATTCCTTTCAAAGGCTGAATATGATTCCACTGTACATATGTACTATGTTTTGTTTATCTGTTGATGGACATTTGGGTTGTTTCCACCTTCTGACTATTGTGAATAATATGATACAAACACTGATAGGATGTGTGGATAGGAACACTGTGTACAAGTATCTGTATGAGCCCCTGCTTTCAGTTCTTTTGGGTTTATAACCTAGAAGTGGGATTGCTGGATCGTATGGTGATTCTGTATTTAGCTTTCTGAGGAACTGCCAAGCGGTTTTCCACAGAGGCTGCACCATTTTGCATTCCCACCAGTAATGCACAAGGGTTCCAATTTCTCCTCATCTTCTGCAACATTTGTTATTTTCCACTTTTTTGATAACAGCCATCCTGACAGGTGTGAAGAGGTATCTCATTGTGGTTTTGATTTGCATTTCCCTAAAGATTAGTGATGTTGAGCATCTTTTCATGTGCTTATTGGCCATTTGTTTATCTCCTTTGGAGAAATGTCTACTCAAGTCCTTGGCCCATTTTTAAATCGAGTTGTTTGTTTTTTCGTTGTTGAGTCATAGGAGTTCCCCATATATTCTGGATATTAACCCTTTATCAGGTATACGCTATGCAAATATCTTCTCCCATTCTGTGGGCTGCCTTTTCATTCTCTTGATAGTGCCCTCTGATGCACAGAAGTTCTTAATCAACTTTATTTTTTAAAGAAAGTACAGGTAAAATTTTTAGGGCATAGGCAGACAGCCTAAAGTATAGACGGGGGGCTTCCCTGGTGGCTCAGTGGTTAAGAATCCGCCTGCCAATGCAGGGGACACGGGATCGAGCCCTGGTCCCGGAAGATCCCACATGCCGCGGAGCAACTAAGCTCGGGCGCCACAACTACTGAAGCCTGTGCGCCTAGAGCCCGTGCTCCACAACAAGAGAAGCCACCGCAATGATAAGCCGGTCGACACAACTAGAGAAAGCCCGTGCGCAGCAACGAAGACCCAACGCAGCCAAAAATAAAATTTCAAAAAAAAAATTTTAATTAAAAATCTTTAAAAATAAAGTATAGACAGGGACGGGAATCCTCATACCTCTCTGTAGACTTCCTTTTCAAGGGAAAAGGAACAAGAATTGAGGTCTCTGTGAGGTAACAACTCATAACTCCTCCCCCCAACTTGGCTCCTTCCTAGGCAGCTAGTGCTGTAGGACACTCGTATGCTAGCGAGAGTCCCAGAAAGGGAACTCAAGCTGGGTGTGGTAGGTGAGCCCAATGGGGATGGTCAGGATGGTGGGGACATGGGATCCTGTAAGACTTTTAAGGTTCCCCAGTTCCACCAGGCAGACGTTTCACCCTAACCCGTTCTCTGGCTGGTTCTTGACTATACACACTCGAACTTCCAAACTTCTCACATGCGAGATCAACACGCAGATGTGTTAGTGCTGAATGGAATGGACTGTTTAAGTCATTACTTTGAAAAGTGACACCCAAGTTCAGTTCCCTCTTGAAGACTCAAACTCCCAGGAAGTGACTCCCTCTGTTTGTAAACTTCAGACATTGCCTTTTGTATGCCTCTGCCCTTCATTTCTTTTCTCCTCCCTCCTCCCTCTCTGCCTCCCTACTCCTATTGGCAAAATGGGGCTTTCTAAACCACTCTGTCACGTCGGAATTTATTTTCCAAGTATTTCTGAAGTCTAATCGGTTTCTACAGGCAATCAGAAGAAGCACCACATACGCATTTTCTTCTAGGGATGACTGTGGAACCACACTCAAATCCCCTGGAATGTGAATAAATTAAGTCTAAATTTCAGGACCATTGTGAGGCTAAACTGTTGAATGTCTCTAAGACTAAAGGTTAGAACCCCACTGCAGGTCCTGTAAATTGATATGTCCTGCTCTACGAAGTAAGCATTTGTTATCAAAGGTATTCTCAATTATAGATCACTGATCCACCAAACCATTTTTTCATAAGGAGACTATCTGAAACTTTTCCCTTAACTAGATCTCTCATACCCCAGGGTGTGAATTGAGTAGTGTACATGCATTCATTTAGCAAAGAATCAAATGAGAAGGATATCTGTACGAAGGCCTCCACCTAGACATTCCAAAACAACCGTCTTAGAAATTTCATCTTTACTCTTAGGAAATCCTTTTCTGTACTTAAATCGTTAGGGGAAAAAAAAAAAAACCCTCAACTCCTTTAGCCTATGCTCACATGCTCTACCTTCAAAGCCATCACATTATGGGATGGCTGGGGTGAGAGAAAAGGTACGAGGGGAGGAAGAAAAGTAGCTCTTCTCTACCATTCTAACATTTATTGAAAGCTTGCTAAGCACCAGGTGCTGTGCTAAATGCACTACACGTGTTATTTCATTCGCGCAATTATCCTGTGAGGTAGAAAATACTATCATTGCTCACACTTTATCAATGGGAAAACTGAGACTAAGGGAGGTCGGGCGGGGATGGTAGGCAGAATTCTATGATGCCCCCTAAGAGGTCTGCCCCCAGTCTACTCACCCTGTATAATTCCCTCCCCTTGATTGTAAGCCAGACCTGTGAATATTATGAGATATCACTCCCCTGATCAGGTTAGTAATAAATTGACTCCAAGGTCATCAAAGGGAAGGTTATCCTGGGTGGACCTGGCCTAATCGGGTGAACCCTGGGAGAGGAACTGGGCCCCTCCTGGAGAGGGAGATTCACCCACTGGCCTTAAAGAAGGAGACAGATGTGTTATGAGACGTCCACGGGGCTAGACCTGAGGCTGTCCTCTAGGAACTGACAGCCACCCCCAGCTGCCAGCCAGCAAGAAAACGGGTCCAATCAGTCCTACAACCACAAGGAACTGAACTGTGCCAACCTGAAGGAGCTTGGAATAGGCCCCTGGGCTTCCAGATGGGATCACAGTCCTGCCAACACCTGTGAAACCCTGAGTAGAGACTCCAGCTGCGCCCTGCCCATACTTCTGACCCAGGGAAACTGAAATAAGAAGTGTGTGTTATTTTAAGCGGCTGAGTTTGTGGTCATTTGCTATGCAGCAATAGAAAACTCATTCATTCAGGATTCAAAGCCAGGGCTGTTTAACTCTGGCACGAATGCTCTTAACCACTACGGTAGTTTCAGTAGCAGTTTCACAAATTCCTAACCATGTTTAATTCTTCAAAATGAGTAGAGACACCAATTTCTACTTAACAGTTACGGGTCTGACCTTTTCCTCTTCTGATGCAGTCTGCAAGTTTTAAAAATGTTTTGACCACATTCTAGTACAGAAACACACATATTGATTTGAGATCTGGGAGAAGAATACACATTCAATAGAAAACCGCTCGAATGCAACATGATAACAGGTAAGCTGTGAAAAAATAAGTAGACTGGAAATCATGAGATTTTATTTACCAACGGCACCTTGTTGAAGCAGGCTGGGCTTTTTACAAGGGCTCCAGGCTGTGCTACTTATGAATACTTTCCTTCTGATCGTTGCGTAATCTGCAAGATCTGTCATCCTGTGCCTCTGAAGAGATGACAACCCATTATCTCTTTTCAGACAGCCCAACTCCAAATTCACTGACTAGGAGAGGCCGGCGAATTCTCTGCTGGAGCGAGATCAAGTTAAAGAGGAACTCACAGAAGCATACACTGGAGTTGCTTCTTGGAGGGCATCAGTCAACAACTCATGTTTCATGTTCTTTCACACACGAACACACCCAAACCACACATGGGGACAAAGCAGATGAATAATAACAGCTAACACTTATGTAGCCGATGCCAAGCGTTTACCATGAATTGTGTCATTTAGGCCTCTGGCTCACCTCATGAAGTAGGTATTATTATCACTGTCACTCCCATTTTATAGACCAAGAAACTGAGACTTATTTAGAAAGTTAAGTAACTTTCTCAACACTCTCCAACCAGAGTGGCATTTCAACTCAGACGCTGACGCCAGAGCTCACATTCTCAGTCAGACTGCTGTATCACCCCGTACTTCTACTGCTCTTCAACTAGTTATTTCTTCCACCCTTCGCAGGACCTAGCAACGAGCCTTCACATAGGAATGCTCCATAGATGTCTGCTGATAACGATAAAGAATGAGGCCAGCGCCGGAGGGACTGGGTAAGGCTTCCAGACCATTCATCATTGAGAGAAGATGGGTGCCAGTCTCACAGTAAGTGAACAGGATCATACTACTTAGAACTCCAAATATATGTTGACTCACCCTCTACAGGAAGATTTGATTCTGGCGCTAAGAGCATAAAAAGAAAAAAAGAAAACCAACGCAGTTTTCCAGAGTTTAGTTCTCCCTCTTGGAAAAGTTTCTGTGACACATCTGGAAGTGATTTTCTAACACACTAGTTCCAATGAGTCATCTACAATATTAAGCAATGATTCCATAGGGTGAACCCTGATCATATCTTTCCATTAAGCAGCATCCACTGAGGTCAGTGAAAGGCAATGGCTGACCCAGACTTGGACAATCTCACCCTCCACAGCCCCAATTTACATTGTCAAGAACATGGGTTTTAAGAGGTACGGGAATGCAATCTGTCTCCCAGCACTAACACAAGACTTGTTCTAATACACTTAAGTTTCCTTTCACTGGTCATGCGCAGAAGAAGGATCCAAAGGCTGCTTGAGGGGGAAGTAACCCTAAGTAAAGCTGGCAGAAGGAACGTTACGGAGCCATGCATAAACACGGGGCAGTCAGAAACGCAGGGGGTCAAGGTGGGCTCCCTGGGCAAAAGAATAAGACAACCCATGGTATATCGAATTCAGCTAGCGAGCAAGACTCTTAATGCCGCCAGCAAGAATTTCCCAAGGAATATTCTAGAAAGGACTCTCAATCCACCCCTTGCCCTTTCAGCCACATCCTAATATAGTGGCTCCAGCCATCAACTTTTAACCCATATCACATTGGTTTCCTAACATTTAAAACCTCTAGTATCGATGTTTAGAAGTATAACTTAAGTCCATTTCCCAGTGTCTTCTGACACTTGGATTTCTTTCAGGTTACAATGAAGGAATGAGTCATGTTCTTTCAGAGACTAAGGAGCCACTTACAAAGGCTATTTTAAATCTTTCAGGTGACACGGGTATTATTTAGTTCCCAGAAACAATAATTTACTAAATGGTTTCCTCAGGGCTGAAGGAGTTAATGCAACTTCCCAGAGCAATTCTTCTCTCCGGGGCACCAAAACAATCTGATTTTAAATGGCACAGGAATTGTATAAGCTTAAAGCATTAAATCCTACCTTACAAAAGACATAAATTAGCGGGTGTCCATTTGCATTACAAAAGGATTCTTTGCTTTGCCAAAGGGTTCCAATCAAATTTATTCAAAAATCAGATTCCCCTAACGTATGCTGAATGATTGGATTTGCACACGGGCTTCATTGAGCGAACACAGCTGTACCAAAGGCTGAATTTAATTACAGGTACCTCTTCACCATGACTTCAGTGGTTCTTATACCCATTTCATTGCCTCCAAGGTCGTACAGTGAGGAGTTGACCTTACAGTTTCTGACTCACAATTCCCCCACTCTAACAATAAAATCGCTTTGCTTTTTACCTAGCACTCTTGACCCAAAGTCTTCAAAGTATTCAATCCACATTTGTTAGTCCTCATAATTATGCCAAACAAGTTGGCAAGAAAGCTGGGAATGCCACCTTCCAAACTACCAGGGATGGGGAAAAAAAAATAGCACCATTAACAGGCAAAACAAGTAAAGGTCCACATAAGCACAAAAGAACTACATTTAAGTTTATTTTTTTCCAAACATGAAATATTTCATGCATAGTATTTTTTTAAAATAGACTGTAATTTTTCAATCAGTTTTAGGTTCACAGCCAAATTGAAAGTACAGAGAGGGCTTCCCTGGTGGCGCAGTGGTTAAGAACCCACCTGCCAATGCAGGGGACATGGGTTCAAGCCCTGGTCCGGGAAGATCCCACATGCTGCAGAGCAACTAAGCCTGTGCACCACAACTACTGAGGCTGCACTCTAGAGCCCATCAGCCACAACTACTGAAGCCCGCGTGCCTAGAGCCCGTGCTCTCCAACAAGAGAAGCCACCGCAATGAGAAGCCCTCGCACCGCAACGAAGAGTAGCCCCCGCTCACCGCAACTAGAGAAAGCCCGCCTGCAGCAATGAAGACCCAATACAGCCAAAAATTAATTAATTTTAAAAAATAAAAAAGAAAGTACTGAGAGTTCAGTTCCCATGTACCCCCGCCCACGTGCACAGCAGTCTCCCCCATATCAACATCCCCCATCACAGAGATACATTTGTTACAAGCGATGAACCATCACTGACCCTCTTAATCACCCGAAGTCCAGAGCTTACACTAGGGTTCACTCTTGGTGTTGTACCTTCTATGGATTTTGACAAATATATAATAACACGTATCTCCCATCAGAGTATCATACAGAATAGTTTCACTGCTTTAAAATTCCTCTGGGGCTTCCCTGGTGGCGCAGTGGTTGAGAGTCCGCCTGCCGATGCAGGGGACACGGGTTCGTGCCCCGGTCTGGGAAGATCCCACATGCCGCGGAGCGGCTGGGCCCGTGAGCCATGGCCGCTGAGCCTGCGCGTCCGGAGCCTGTCCTCCGCAACGGGAGAGGCCACAACAGTGAGAGGCCCGCGTAACGCATAAAAAAAAAAAAAAAAAAAAAAATTCCTCTGTGTTCGCCCTATTCATGCCTCCCTCTCTGCTGCTTTTTAAGTTACGAAGAGAAAATATTCAAAACTCAGTTTAGGGCTTCCCTGGTGGCGCAGTGGTCGAGAGTCTGCCTGCTGATGCAGGGGACACGGGTTCGTGCCCCGGTCCAGGAGGATCCCACGTGCTGCGGAGCGGCTGGGCCCGTGAGCCATGGTCGCTGAGCCTGCACGTCTGGAGCCTGTGCTCCGCAACGGGAGAAGCCACAACAGTGAGAGGCCTGCGTACCGCAAAAAAAAAAAAAAAAAAAAAAAAAAAACCTCAGTTTAAATACAACAGATCAATTTTCATATATCAGTTTTATATTATGATGAGAGTGGGTGCTGGAGAGAAAACGGAGGAAGAAACGTGGTGGGGAAAAGACAAGACAGAAGGACAAAGGCAACGAAAAAGAAATGAACTCAAGGATGTACATGCTGATAGGGGAAAAAAAGGGCACACAGTACAGAGGGGAAAAGAGACCCTGCTTACCAAGATCTGCAGCATAATCTATCTGAAATGTCAGAGGCAAGACCTTCCATTTTGTCCGTAATTCCTAGTTCATCCATAATTCTTCCATCCATTTGTTTTAAGTCCACAAAAAATCTAAGATTATTTTTAAATAAAAGAACAAAGATAAGCAATTTCGAACTCAGGAAAATGGCAACCAGAAATCCTTGCAATATCGACGCCTATCACCTATTAATTAGCTATACTTGAAATTTAAGTCCCTCTTGTGATCGATCATATTAATGGCAGCAAGGGATGACTACAGTATCGACAACCTAAGACACATGCAAGAAAGATGAGACCAATTTTAATTTACATTTCAGAAACTTCAGGGTAGGCATTTCCACCTCTCAAAAACTGTGAAGATAATGTGAAACATTACATAGATGTAGACATACAGGTACATATACTGTGTGTGAGTGTATATACATATATACATAAAACCTCTGAAACTTCACTTTATAGAGAACCCATTATGATCAAAATTGGAGGAAAACTTCAGCAGATAGGAATGAAAAGCAAATGGGAATTGAAGTCTCTAATTTCTAGGCCATCCTCATTTTATTGATTCAAGACACAGAGAATGTGAGACATGCAAAGCAACGGGCAAGGAGCTGCAGGATTATAGGAGAAATTATTTTAATAACAACAGCACCAGGCTAATTACTGTATGGATACTATATGTCACATACATATGCATTCATATATATCAGAGAAATATAGCAAGCCTGAAAAAGTAAGTGTGGCGCTTTTTCTGAATTCTACTTTTTCTGATTACAGAAATAATACATTTTAAAAACAGAAAATGTAAAGCAAGAATAAAATGTACTCATAATCCCACCACCCAGAGACACGCACTGTTAATATTCTATATACTCACATATATTATAAACACAGGCATTCCCTTTGAGAATGTTTTCTTTGAATATAACAGTAATACTAACAGCTAACATTTATTCAGCACTTCCTATGTTCCAGGCATTATTCTAAGTGTATTACTGTATTACTTTACTCAGTCCTTACATCAACCTTGTGAAGTCGGTACTATCTATTGTCATCTCCATTTTACAGATGGGAAAACTGAGGCAGAGAGTAGTTAAGTTACTAAAGTCACATATATCACATAAGCATTATTTTACAAAAACACGAGCATACTTTGCATGGTGTTTCATAACCTAAACTTTTTCCCATGTCAATAATTAATACAGATGTCACTTTAATGGCTGCATGGTTTTCTGGTGTATGGATGTACATTTTGCCCAATCCCTTACTTTTGAACTTTCAGGTTGTTTAAGCCTGGGGAGGGGGGCGGTTGTTGTTTCGCTATTATAAACCACTTGGCAAGGCGCACTGAGGTTGATATTAGCTCCATTTTACAAATAAGCACGAGGAGGTTCCACAAAGTTAAATAGCCTGTCCAAGGTGACAGAGAGGGTCAGTGGAATCACTGGGCCTTTCTGGTACTCTGATGCCTACGCATTAGCTCCTTCTACTCTCATGCCCACTCCTTAAGGCATTTACATGCTAATGGATGAGAGAAGTTGTCAACCATAGTTCTGAGGCAGAATGAAATCAATCCTCTGTAAAACTGGAGAACTGGAATGGTAGGCTGAAAAATGCCCCCCGCCAAGGTATGTCCCCATCCTAATGCCTGGAACCTCCAAATGATACCTTACGGCAAAAGGGTCTTTAACATGCGATCGAGTTCATAAGGGTCTCAAGATGAAGAGATCATCCTGGATTATCGAGGTGGGCCCTAAACGCCATCACATATGTCCTTATAAGAAAAAGGCAGAGGGAGATTTGACACGACCAAATAGCGGGCCATGCGACTCACAGAGGCAGAGACTAGAGTGATGCAGCCACAAGCCAGGGAATGCTGGCAGCGACCAGAGCTGAGAGAGGCAAGGAACGGAACTTGCCCTAAATTCTCCAGAGGGAATGTGGCCCACTGATACTGATTTTGGACTTCTGGCCTCCAGAACTATAAGAGAATCAATTCATGGCTTTTAAGCCACCGAGTTGGTCGTCATTTTTTATGACAGTCACAGGAAAGCAATACCAGTAGCAGGAGGCTATGGGCCTATAGAAGGAGCAACTTGCTCCAAATGTGGGGGGGGGGGGGGCGGAGGGATGGCCATTTGACCTAAGCCCTGCAGGACAGATAGGGTTCCCTTTAGCAGGGAAGGGGCTGGAAGGGCATTCTAGGAAGAGGAGTCAGCACGTGCGAAGGCATGGAGATGAGAAAGTTTAGAGTGTGTTTGGGGAGCAGTAATGGTCCAGCACAGCTAGAGTACAGGTGACAGGAAGGAATGTGGTGGGAGAAGAGAATTCAAAAATGGGATGGGCCTTCCTGGTGGACAGGAAGGAACAGGAAGGCCTGCTAGGAAATCTGGGTGCTCATTTCCAGTAATGTGGAGCCAGTGCAGATAGAATTGGTATTTTTATGGGTTTGGGGATTTTGTGATTTTCCCTCATCCTTTCCTGAGAGGCAGCAGAATGGTGGGTCAGTTCCTAGCTATTTCAAGACAATAACTGCTTTGCTTACTGTCAAGATGATCCACTCTTGATATGTCATACCCCTAGGGACATGTGGACAAGACTGTGCCTAAATGATTTCTCCAGGGTGGGGCAAGAACCGTGACAGTGAGGTAGACCTATTCCATTCCACCTGGTGTCAACTGGGAGGACGCTCGTGCCCCCCAGGAGACACTCTGAAATGTCCCTGGTTGCTCTGAAATGTGCACGGCCTCTGCCAACTCATCACCCCAAGAAAGCAAAATCCTCTCATGAGGAAGGTTTCACTTTTGAAAGGTCTACTAAGCCAAAGGCCGCTCTTTCCCAATAAAACCCAGCAAAGACACACACACACACACACACACACACACACACACACACACACACAGTGACATATACTGGGCTCTAGAGTGGTAATTGTATCATTTCTTAAACTCTTCATTCTTATTCCATACTTCCGCAGACAGAATCTCCGCTTCTCTTAGTTGGAACTAAATACAAAGCCAGGACATTTCAGGGGACAACCTTGCCAGATGTGTAGCTCCACAACATTCCCTTAGCATCCAGGCCATTGGATTTCCAGAAAAGGCACCCAGCCATCACTAGCTCAGGCCTCTGGAATTTTCCATCCTTGTCTAAAGAAAAGGTTAAAAACAATAAACACAGTGACGGCCCTGTCCCCCAGAGAACACTTTATGACCAAACACAGAGGAGAGAGGGAAGGAAGAGGTGAGAAAAAGATGAGAAGGGGTGAGTGAGAGAGTGCCCACCGTGGAAGGAAGTTTCCAGAGCACAAATATGTAGAAGCTTTCCCTGGAAGGTCACAGTGCAGAGAGGTAAGGGCCGCCAGGGGCAGCAGTTGAAAGATCAGAATGACGGGAGAACAGTCAGGGGTCAGTGGAAGGTGGAAAGAGAAAGAAAGGAATTTGGTCGGGAGAGCGCGAAGTCAGCTAAAGGAACCCTGCCCCAGTGGGCGCCTCGCTCAGAGCAGGTCTCAAGGCCTCGGAGGGGCAGCCTCCACGGCCCCCATTCCTGTCTAGCAGGGTTTGCTGCCTTGAGAAATACGGATCTGGAATAGGTGTGAACTGTTGCCCTTCTTCTACCGGAAGATGGAGGAAGTGAGGGCCAGCCAACCCTTGACTCCCAAAAGGAATCTGGCCTCTACAGGTTTCCGGTGGTCCCAAGTCTTAAACCCCCAAGTCGGAGAATTAGGTTCCAACTAACACATACGGTGGAGAACTACATAGAAGTGTCCTCCACATTCCTTAACTAATTAATTTGGGGTCTTGAATTATGTGAGCTGACAGGGTGCACCACCCCACACAAAACTGTTCCATTTACCTAGCACAATTTCTACAGGGGTGGATTTCTTCCTGTCTGAATCTAAAACTATACTGCTACCCTCATTAAATATTGTTAATATTTTCATCTCTGGTCTCTTGGTCTATTATAATGAGGGGGGGAAAATCCCTTCCTTCCATCTTAACTTATTTTTATCCTTTAGTTTCCTCAGATTAAGTCCTTGTCTTCCCTTCCCCCACCCCACCCCCATCCTTGCCCTAAGTAGATCCCATGTATTAAAATCAGTAGAAATAGATTCTCTGCTTCAATTCAAGCAACAGTTCTAAAAGCATCTCCCTTGGGATTTTAGCCTGACCAGAAGGAACGTATTTCTCTTTTCCTTCAGCTAAGACAGCTTGCTATCTCCCGTAGCTCAGCATGCCTCTCCCCTCCCATCTCTGTCTGTCTGTCTGTCTGTCTGTCTGTCTCTCTCTCTCTCTCTGTTCTAGCTCACTCTCAAACACATTTGCTTTCTACTTTCTTCTGGTACACACCACACTCCCAGATGTTGCAGAGTCCTGAGGCATCAACTCTGTCACGAAGGTCATTGATCCAATGCCTACTATCCCCAAGCCATGAAGTTCAGATGAGGGCCAGTGAAAAAGGGAAAACCTCAAACCAGAAAGGAGTAACTCAGTAAAATAATAGGAAATAAACTATAACAAAATAAGCCAGGTTGAAGGGCAAGAGCCTATAACATAAAGAAAATGAACATCAGTTTCTAAAGAAGATTTAAATAGGATTACAGTTAATACCTTTTCACATCCTAGAGATTAGTAGTATCTAAATACATTAGGAAAAATTTTAAGGTAATTCCACTGCAAACATCTGAATTTTTTAACTGAGTTGGCTTATAAGGAGAATTGGAACTATTTTCCTATTGAGGAGAAAAGAAAGGAAGACTGGAACAGGAGACAGTGAAGATGGTTAATGTATATTTTGTCGGTACAGATTTTTAAACAAAATCTGGGGGTTTCCCAACCTTTTACAAAATGTTTTTCAGTACATTTCAGCCAATTATCCAAGGGTCTGGAAAAAGATACGCCTGGCCTCGGAGAAATATAGCCATGGCCAATTAGAAGTGATGTAAAAATAGAAAATGCAACCCACATCGATGATAGAGTGCTTCTTCAGGGCAGTAGGCTCTGTGCCATCAGCTTATCATGGATATTGTCATGGCCAGCATGAGGAGGGCTGGTGCAAATGCGATCAGCCAGCAAGCTTTTGTGGTGTGTGTCTCTAAGATGGCAATGACTGGACTTGGTGAATGAGACAGGAAGTTTCAATTTCTCTCTCAATCGAAAACATCGTGAAGACAGAATGAACCAGAGAGCTTTTCCAGTCCTTCTCTCTGCTTCTTGAATCATGTGTTTTAGAAACCCATTTCTGGGAAAGGGTCTGCCAATTACCTTGAAAATGCAGGAGGGCCATGCCCAGTCTAACCTGACCTTCAGGATGGGTGAAGTGTCTCTCACACAGGACACATGAGAGGTGTCTTGGGGCTTGTCAGCCAAAGAGTTATCCTCTCTGATGTGAAACCATCCTTTTCTCTTTTCAATACACACACCCACCCCCTTACCTCTTTACTCTTTAGCTGAGGGTGGAAAATTCCATAGGCCTGAACTGGCTAAGTGCCTGCCAAGTGTCTGGCCAGCTTGTATCTTGAAACACCTCAAGTCTGAAAGCAGTGCCCACTTACAAGAACTCCAGACTGAGGGACTTTTGTGTGGGAAAAATTTTTTTTAATCATGAAGAATTTAAGAAAACATCCAAATTGAAACTGCAGACTGCAAACCTATATTGCTTTCTTTCAGCCAAAATTCTCGAAAGGGTTTGTGCTTTCTCATTCTTATTCTGTGAAGGCTTTTGCACCTGGCTCACAGTTTGCCCGTCTATCAGCCCCGTGTTCCTCCTCCACCACAAGGTCAGTATCCATGCTGGAAACCCATGTGACCCTAGAATTCCACCATTCCTCAACCTCTAGCAATGGTTTCCCAAAGCTGTCCGCTTCTTAATCCCTGGAATTTGTGACTACGTTATATTACATAGCAAAGGGATTTTGCAGATGTAATCAAGTTAAGGATTTTGAGATGGAGAGATTATCCTAACTAATTATCCTGGTGGGACCAAGGTAATCAATCATAAGAGTCCTTCTAAGTGAGGGAGGGAGGGAGGAAGGAAAGAAGGAAGGCAGAAGAGTCAGAATCAGAGAAGGAGATGTGATGACATAAGCAGTATCAGTATGATACGATGTGAGAAAGACTTGACCAGACATTGCTGGCTTGAAGATGGAGGAAGGGGCCACAAGCCAAGGAATGCAAGCAGCCTCTAGAAGCTGTAAAATGCACGGTAACAGATTCTCCCCTAGAGCTTCTGGGAGGGAGCGAGGACTTACAGACACCTTGGCGTTAGTCCACTTAAAACCGTTTCAGACTTCCAACCTCCAGAACTGTGAGTTTAGTAAATCTGTATTGTTTTGAGACACTAAGTTTGCGGCAATGTGTTGTAGCGGCCATAGGAAACTAACAGGCCATGCATCTAGTGCAACTCTCAGCAGGGTCACTGCTGGGACTCCTCATCTCAAGTACTCTGCCTTTTCTGAGTTCTCTAAGCAGACACCCAGCATGCTAGGCTCAAGCTATTGTGCAGTCATGGTGAGCGTAGGACAGTCCTCCTCAGGACCGGCAACAAGACGAGAACTCTCCTAGAGGGGCTGCGCAATTGGCCGGCAAACCAAGGCAGAGGGTTAGATGTGGGGTAGGGGGTCGGGACGAGAAAGAAGATAAAACCCAGTGACCGGAAATGGATTTTACAGACCGGGCAGAACCAGTAGCCTAGGGGACTTAAGGCCCAGATCCGCAGCTCTGAATACGAGTCTTCTGTTGCCCCCTTGCTTAGGCCCTGACTAGTCTCTGGGCCTGGGGCGGTGCCGGGCTGGCAGGGGACATCCGAGTCCACTCCACACAGAGGAAGCAGGGGGAGGGAGCTGGGCCTCCATCGCAGAACTGAGGCGACAACAAACCCTATGGAATTCTCCTCCGGCTCTCCCGGTGAGAATTCCGCCAGACCCCTTTTCACTTCGTTTGGAAGGCGAAGACAGAGGCAAAGCTCCTCTGTAAGCAGTCACGCAGGTCGCTAGCAGTGGAGGAGCGATTCTCCCTTGGGGTCAGGTTAGCAGGGAGAACGTTCTTTGCTCCACAAGCAATAGAGCATGATCTAAACACTCTTCCGGCCAGAAGGAGAGCTGCGGGCGCCTATGAGCTTTCAAATAACCATTTTGTTCAATTTTCGCCAACAGCTGATCGAGAGCCCTCCTGGATTTAAGTGCTTTCTTGGTGGTAAGTCAGGCAACTCAGAAGGTGGTATTCCCTCCTTCTGGTCTCTAGGAAACCATTTAATGGGCCGAAGCCTTCGGAACTTGTTAACCTATGAAAATAAACTGGTTTTGCCAACCACACTGTTCCACTCACGCCATGAACATTGACAACAGGTCCTGTAAGACATAAAGTTGGCAGTCTCTCAAGTGGGAAAGCTACACGGCTAATATAAAAAGCATGGAGAGAAATATATATGTTGTTATTTTTGGACGGCACTAACCTGCTTGAAAAAAAATCATAAAAACAGTTCCCTGAAAATGATCCCAGGTACCTTGGCAGAGCCAGTGTCCTGGAGAATTTTTTCCCCCCATATAGCTAGTCAAATAGCAAAGAAAGGAAGGACGGCCAATTGCAAACAGTTCTCAAAGTCCTTAGGCTGACTTTGGCAAGGAAAAATCTATACGGATCTTGCCCACATTTCTCAGTAACAACCCCACCCCTCTTTATTTTTTTTTCTGTCCTCACCTCCTACTTTCCCACTACAGAGACCTAAGCTTGTTCAGAAATAAACACTGTTTCCCAACAGGAGGAGATCATCACCAAAACCACACAAAGAGAGCTTCCTCCACCCGTTCTATTGTGGAATCTGGCCCAGGAGCTAGTGCTTCTTTACCTGATTGTGCCAAAGAAATTGAGACACCCGGAGTTCACTACCTGTTCTGTCATTTAGCAAACTTGGGTGGCCTACGGCCTGCCTCACTTGAAACCATGCCTCTGTTTCCCCACTGAAGGGAGAAAGGTGATGACAATGCAGGATGTGTTTCACAGTGACCTGGAAGAACATGCGAGGTCAGAGGCATAAGCATTTTTGACTCATCATAAGATCGGGGCTATAAAAATACAAGGTCTAATACAACCACTATTTCGTACAAAGGCATTCCCCAGCCTCCTGACACACTTCGCTGAAGCACTTCAAATAAAGATGTTCTGTCTCAGAGGCTTAGAAGAACATTTGACTTCTTAGTTAAATCTCACCCAGTCAAATCTTTTAGTCACTACGGAAAGCAACGGGAGGGGAGAGCCGAAGTATCAGAATACCTTCAAACATTTCTCTGCAGCTTGAAACATATACAGTCCAACGTAAGCTGTCGAGAAAGGCCAAAATACAACTTCCTGTCAACGATAAACTCGATGAGCAATAAAAATAAGGTGGTAAAGAATGGCAGGAAATCATTAATAGCAAATTTTGGCGTGATTGGGCGACGCTGTGCGTAGATAGTAGGTCAACCTCATGTCCCTGGAACAGTTGGCATATTTTCCACGGTATTGACTACGCTGGAAACCTGCACGTACTATTCCTAATTGGACTCATCCTGCTACCGCAAAACCAGGATAGCTGGGCAGAAAAGTATATTAATTTCTTAGAAGACCTGTAAGCTTAAAATGTTCCCACTAAAATACATGTTTCCAAAATACATCTTTAAAAGGGCACTTTAATGTCAACGGTCATTTGATTCTTTTTAAAGTAAGGATTAATGAGTAAAAGGCATGTCAATAAAGTTTTGAGAGGGAAAGGAGAGAGCGTTCAAGTTCTAGTCTTCCATACAGAGCCCAATGCTCCTCTATGCATGCTTTCGGAGAAACCGCGCTGAACAGACTGCCATAAGTTCCCCAGACCAGAGGACCTCCTCCCGGGCACAGGATGGGGTGTTCCTCCCCACTAGACGACCAGTCTTCCCACCCACTCATCTGACTAGTCTGAAGGCAAGAACTGCCAAAGACCCAGAGCCCTAGCTCACATCCACTGGGCTCTTCGATATGATCCAGTCCGCCTGGGAATGGCTGCTCCCAGGACCTCATGGGCAGCCAGCTTATTCTGCCAAGAAGGGTATGATACTCGGCTCAGCCATGTATGTGGCTCACCCTTTGGGGCATGATCTACAGCAGGGAAATAAAAAAGCAAGGGTACCTGCTTCCCTTCTACCCGTCTACTTTTGTTGGTTGATGTGTCACACATACACAAAAGACTTCTGCACACCATCAAGCCCGGGAATAAGCATGCGAGCCAACAGTTGTCCAGTGCCTTCCACGTGCCAAGCCCCGGTCCCCAGTGCTTTGCATGCAACTCATGGAAGCCTTTCCGCAAACCCAAACCCACTTTCTGTGCACTTTATCGAGGCACAGAAGGTGAAATAACTGGCCCAAGGTCACCCAAGTTAGTAAGCAGCTGAGCTGGACTTTGAACCCGGGCAGTGAGTTTCCAGAGCCCAGTGTGCTCTACTAAGCACGAGTCACAGACAACGGAGCTGAATGAGACTGTCCCTTTGCCCCAGTTCCTGCTCTGGGAGCCTCCAGGGTGTGGCCCTGCAAGAATCAGAAAGGCATCTGGCTCTGGGTTGATATAAGCCACAGGTCAACGTTACCCATGAACCCCTCTGCACTCCTGACAAAAGCTAAAAGAAACTAAGATATCTAAATCCCAAACAGAGATGTATCATAAAACTACCATTAGGATTTACAGAAAAGGGGAAACAGCTCTCGTGCTTTCTCCCGCCTGTGGTTTCTGGCCTTCCCTCTGTTTTAAAGAAAAAAAAAAAAAGGAAGAAAAGAAAACAAACAAAAAAACTAATAATTTTTCAACATGCCTACGGATCATTTTATGTCTCAGAAGAAAGCAAAAGCAGGGAGGTGAATGACTCCTCTGAACGGAATTCCCGCAAACAAGCCTGGGGGGCGGGGCGGCTCCCGAGGTGGGGTCTGGGAAGGCAGCAAGCGCTCCGGCAGCCCACAGACGTCAGGTCAAGGAATGTCAAGGGGAGTTACACATGTACACTGGATGTGAATTTCTCAGAGTGTCAGGCGCTGCCATTTACTTTCCCCATTCCCATTTAAAAAAAAAAAAAAAAAGGTCTCTGTAGCCCAGTAAATGAGGGAAATGTCAAAGGCCTCATTTAACATTGTTGAACCCAGAAAGGATCAACGTCTTGAAAAAACGTTAAGGACCACAAAAAAGACCATGAGGGGGCGGGGGCCGGGCAGAAATGATGTAACTAACTGAAGACAGAAGCAGCACCAATCACTAGACTCCTGCCGCTTCCATCGTCTCTATTTCACACTCATCTGCATACATCCCATCTCCCTTCCAGGCTTGTGAGTCCCTCAAGGGCAGGAAACACGCTCGCCAGCCTCTTCAGGCACCTGGGGAAGGAGGCTGGTCAGGCTGAACCCTGGGACGGGAAGCTGCCCAGGGGGGCGACCTAACTTCCCATGAAGCCTGCCTGGGGAGGCCGCTCCTCAGCCCCCCCCCCCCGCCCCGCCCTGCCTCCCACTTCCCTAACGACCCCCAAAGGTGCAAAGCTCTTCAATCAGCTAATCTCGCCTCCCCTGCCCGGCTGCTCAGCCCTGGCTCTTCCGCCCCTTCCTGATTCCATATGGAACACTTTCTTCTCTGCCCTCAAGAACCCTAGTCTTTTGCCAAAACACAACACTAGAGGCTCAGCCTTTCCCCAGAATGTTCTCTCCACCGCCTTAACTGTAAAATGGCTTTGCCCTGACGACCCTCTCTAGAAGAGGCCGCTCACTTGCTTCTCCCTTCCCCTCTGGTGGAACACACTGACCTTCCTGGTCACCTGGGCTGACAAACCTCAATCATCTTGACTCCACCTCCCCCCCTCTCTCTTCCTCCCACTTCTTCCTTCCCCCCTCTACTCCCCCTTCAAGGATCACTAAATCCTGCTGATTTTATCACTTCTCCTACTTCTTCCGCCTTATCTCCATTGTCACTGCCTCAGCTAAGCCACTGTTGTCCCTCTCCAAAACCATACAGCCTATATTTTACCCAGTTACCTGGTCTCCAGGCACCCAACACCTGGTCCATCCTATATATTGTTTCCATGTGTTTCCCGCTGTGAGAGGCACTGGGAATAGACAGGAACACACAGCCCCTGCCTTCTTGGTTCATATTCAGAATGGGTATGAAATATTGCCCCCTTCTTCACTGTAATCTGTGATAGACCCTTCTAGAATACTTTTTTTTACTAGATCTCTCCTAAACTTTTATGAATCACTTATACATCAGACGCTTTCCAAATATTACCTTCTTCGACCCCCACGAGAACTCCACAAGGTCAGTACAACTATTTATTATCTCCATTTCACAGATGAGGAAAACAAGATCTCGTTACTCGCTTCGGTTCACAATGCAAGCCGGTGACAGAGGGCAGAGTCAAGCCCAGGTCTGACTCTTGAGCCTGGGCTCTGACTCCCACATTTTAAGGAGGACACTGAAACCTTGGAAAGGAGCCCAAACAAGATGATCGTGATGGTGAAGCATCTTGAAACCAAGTCACATGAGGAAGGAAGGAAGGAAAGAAATGAAGGCTCTTTGGCTTTGAGAAGAGTGCATTTTAAAATGCCATGGTGGCTGTCTCCAAATATTTGAAGGGTTGCCATGTGAAAGAGGAAGCAAACATATTCTGTGCGGCTCCAAATGGCAGAGCTAGGCCTAGGCTAGTGGTGGAACTTACAGAGAGCCAATTTCAGCGCAAGAGCCGTTTCTAACCCAGCCCTCTAATGGGCAGAGAGCATTTAAGTAGAAGCTAGGCAACGTTTGTCAGGGCCGGTACGGGGGACATTCCTGCCTTGAGTAGGCAAGTGGTCTAGATCTGCGTTTCTGTGCACATCAAAGTCACCTTGGGTTGTTTTTAAAAATACACATGCCTGGTCCCAGCCCAGACTTACCGAAACAGAATCTTAGGGGTAGAGACCGTTAGTGTGAGAATTACAAACCAGGAAATAAGTCTGTACGAAGGTTCACTCAAATCCTCAATAGAAGAAATACAGATGGCTAATCGACATATGCCAACCTGGTCAACTTCAAGACTAATGAGAGGAATGCAAATTAGAACGGTGATATGCCATTTACTGCCTACCAGATTGCAGAGGTTAAAAAATACTAATTACCGGTGTTGGCATGGGAGGGGGCAAAAGGAACACTCACACTTTCTGGTGACGGAAGGGCAAATGTCAATAACTTTCTGCAGAGCAATTTAACAGCAGGTTTAAAGGAAACGTTAATGCTAAAAATGTGTCTGATGTTTGAGCAAAGCAATTCCAATGCTAGAAATTTATCCTAGAGGGACAATCTAGCATGTTTGAAAATGCCTGCTCAAAGATGTTCATTCAGATTCATGTTTAGACCAGAGCTGTCCTGAAGAACTTTCTGCAGTGGTGGAAATGTTGTCTCTGGGCTGTCCGATGCGGGCCAGCCACTAGGCACACGTGGTTCTTGAGCACTTGTGGCAAGGGCAATTTAGGAGCTGATTTTTAAAGTTTTTAAACTAATTTTAGTTTTTTAATGAATTCAAACGTAAACGTAAATAGCCACAGGTGGCTAGTAGCTACTGTACTGGAGAGCTCATGTTTATAACTCCTCAGAATTAGAACTTCTCAAGACATCAAACGATAAAGGATGATTAACCTATGGTCCACCCACAGTGGAACTTCTGGCAGTCGTTAAACATGATTGTGTAGATTTGTATCACTGACGTGAAGAAATGTTCATAAGATATGGGTAAGTGACATAATTATTTACAAGTTTGTATGATAAATTTGTTTAACGTGCTCGGCTTGGAAAACAAATTCTATTCAGTACTATTTGGTGCTTCAAAGAGCGTTGGGCAAGGAGGCCTCTCCGGCTTCACCGCAACCTCTGCACTGGGCTGGCTGACAGATCCTTCCTTCTCCAAACCTGGAGGTGCCAACGGGAGCAGTAAGACCATTTCATGCTTACTCGCCCACACTCTGGGTCAGTGCATGCAGAGCCCAGCTAAGTCTCTGAACTGCAGACTCGCGGGCAAAGCCCGTTGCAACTGGCTTTATTCTACCGTGTAAGTTGTTTTGTCCTCGATTAAGTACTTTCCACAAATTCCCCTGGGAAGAGGGAGCAGGGGAGCTGATTCATTTTCAGGCCTTCCCTAAATGCAAACCTAAGGAACACTCCTTGCAGAGGTGGTAGTGTGGGGGGGGGGGGGGAGGAGGGGGGTGTCAACAGCTGCAGACCCTTTTCAGCCATTCTAGGCTCTTGGAGAGCTTTTCTCCACTGGCTTTGTTATATGCCATCTGGCCAGGCGCCAGCCAGGGCACCATGCATGCATCGCCCTGCCTCAAGGGGCTACAACCCGTAATATCTAGCAACTCTTTCCTGATCCTTTGGCGCACGAGGAATTGAAAGTAAATTCAGCAGCAGCAAGCCAACAGTACTTAAACACCTACTAGGCGACCTTCCCAGGCAGACACAAGGACTCCTCCCAAGGGCAGCCAGAATACAACAGGTTTATCAAATGCCTTTGTTCCCCCAGAGGCACAAAGAGCTACATCCTGAATTATAACAAAAACAGCGTTGAAACTGCATTATAAAATGTGTAGATATGTAAACACTTCTCAGTTAATCACAGACGCTCTCAGGTTATAATATTCCTCCCCAAGTCTCTCTTGAGAAATCTCTGCCAGTGGTTAATTCTGTAATTATCCCTTTGCCTGGGTTAAAACTGTCTTTCATTTAAAAAAAAAAAATGCAGCAACAAAACGGTCTCTCTTTCTCTATCTGCTTCATTATATAGTTAATAGATTTGAGGAAGTACTGATAACTGAATGAAGGTTTGAATACACAACTACATGCTATATATAGCCCAGGCCTTCTGAATTTTTCAAACAGTGAACAAAACTGAATGATGTTAGCAACATGCCAAAAAGGGTATAATTGTTAAAAAAGAAACCACCTAAACAGGAAATTCTGTATATTTGTTCAGCTTGGTGGGTTTTCCAAGTTCTAGTGAAAGATACACCACAGGAAAGCTTGCTCTGCGGCAGGAATGATTCCATATTGAAATCTAATGAAAATGCGACTCCATATTGAAGCCCTAACTTGAATGTCGTGGGTTTACAGCAGCAAGTGTAAATCCTACCTCAGCTGTCCCTAATAAACATTTTGGGTCTTAAATCAGAAAAGAATCAGACGTTATGATGGCAGCTGCAATGTGGTCCACTCGCTCTCCAGCCACCCATGGCTTTGCTAACTTTGGTTAACAAGCTCTTGGTGTCAGAAAAGCAGGGGCCAAGAAAGAGAGCCATTTAGGAGAGTACACTCCATTCAAGACTCTTTCCTTATCTCTTAATTGACTGAACTGCTTCAAAACAGCATTCACTAAGGTGCTATGAATAAGCTAAAACTGATTTATGTACATAATCTGGGTGTCCTCTTGACAAACACAGACCCAACCCAGGTTGGAACTAACAGAAACAAATGAAGATAAAGTCATCACACTCATTCATAATTTTAGGGCATCTAGGATTGTGCCTTGCACGTTGCAGGGGCTCAACAGATATAGATTTAGATTCCTAGAATCGGTTCCCCCCACCTCCCAAAATCTCAGTGTGGACCACATACCAGAGTAGTAAATAAACATCATTCCTGTGCCTTGCCCGGTAAAAAAATCTGTGGCCTTGGTCCCAAGTAAGCTAGGTTGGCGGTATCTCTCAGAAGAGTCTCCTCCCACTAACAGTTTTTTGTGCCAGAGTCAATGGTTAGGAAGGCACCTGTGTTACCCCCAATTCTTACGTTGCTGGGGGTGGCAGGTCAAATGCTGGTCAAATCCCAGCGGAGGTTTGCTGAGTCCCATTTATTCTCTTGAGACCATCTGTCCAATTCACAGGCTCCCTTCACACGATGTGGTAGAGGGCCAGCCACCCCTGCTTAAGCGAGGTTTTCTTTCTTCCTGAATTTAGCAAAGCGTTTCCTATGCTAGGGAGACTGAATCACTTGTTAACAATCACCCGAGATGAGAGCCCTGGTATAAATTCCCTACCCACAGCTTGCCTTCCTCTCTTAACTGGCTGTGATGACAATCGGGGTTCCAATCTAACCCCAACAGGACCTCATTCTAAACTCAGTGAGACACACAATAAGCCAAGTCCATTAAAACAACATTAAAGGTCTGGCTTTTTAGCTCTGCTAAACAGCAGGATTAAACTTCCAAGGGTCCAGCTACGATAGAGAGATTTCTTTAAAGTCATTTGGCTTTGCACAGTTGTAGCTATTAGGGATCAGATCTTTATCTCAAAGGTACATATTTTTACCTTTGATCCTCCTCCAGAACTCCCACTAATGTCAACTTTCTCCACTGTTGGGATTAGGCCCCTGGCCTCCCTTTAATGTTGGTTTTATCGCAGATTCTACAAGATCAACAGAAAAATTACAAGGAAAAGCTGTGAAGTTCCCTTCCGATGATAAGTTGTTTTAACAAAAAGAGCTCACTCTTGATGGTGAAATTTAAACACAGCAGACGACTCGCTGTAAGGTAGAGAGCGTGGAGAGAGACAAAAACGAACAAACAAAAAAACAAAGCAACAAAACAAATGCTAATTAACCAGTCTGATTGCTTATTTAGGTTTTGACTACTGGTCCAGGAAACTGGCAACGAGTGTCTTGAAAACAGGAGAAGGGGCAAGTGCTCGTTAGTACCCTCCGCTGCGCTCCAGTCAGACAATCCGAATGAGGCTGAGGGTGCGATGGAAAGGCTCCCAGGAGGTCAGCGCGCTTTCCAATGCCCATCCCCCAACCGTGAGCGGTGGGGCTCTGAGCCCAGGTCCTCCATCCCTGGACTGGCGCACACCGTCTTCCCCCAAACCCCCATGGCCCCATCTCCTGCCTCCGGAGCGCTCTCGGGTCGCAGGGGACACCCTCGCCCTGCGGCTGCAGACCCCGCGCCCACACGCCCCGGAAACCCGTTGTCTCCAACCCCCTCCCTCCACAGCAGCAGCGGCGGCAGCAGCGGCGGCGGCGGCAGCAGTACCCCTTCTTACACCCATCACCACCCTCTCCCCAGTAGCAGGAGGAAGTCGCTGTGCTTCCTCTGTTCTCACCGCCCGCCGGAGCTTGGGCGCCCGGGGCTTTTTGGGTGGGGTTCTTTTTTTGTGTACACGGTGTGTGTGTGTGTGTGTGTGTGTGTGTGTGTGTGTGCGCGCGCGCGAGTGCGTGAATGTGCAAAACGGACATCGCATCCTTCCGCCTAGGCTGCCTCAGGTGCGGGCAGCATGGACTCTGGATGTCGTCGCGCCCGGGTCGCCGGCTCTTTGTGCCGGGTCTAGGGCAGCGGGGGGTCCGTTCTCGAACTCACACCCCCGGCCGGGGCCCCAGTTCCGAGCCCCCGACGGCCCGTCGGCGTCCAGCCCGTGCGGGGCAGCCGGGCAGCCGCGGCGCTGTCAGCGGGCGCCTGGGACTCGGACCCCGGCGAGCGGCGGCCGGGGCGAAAACTTACTGAAACGGAGAAAGACCGCGGAGCGCACCGGCCGGCCGCCGCCGACGCCGTCCCCGTCCCGGCCCCGCGCGCGCCCGCGCGCGCGGGAAGCCACCCAGTTGCTCTCGCCCGGAGCGCGTTCCCCGGGACGCCCCGTCCCCCGGCCACTCACCAGCACTACGGAGCCCCGCACGGCCTCCGACACGCTCTGTCGGAGCTCGGCCGCCGTGCCGGGCTTGCTGAGCCGCTTGGTGAATTTGCGCACTTCGGCCATGGCAGCGGCGGGAAGGTCTCGGCTGGCTTGCTCACTGCCCCGGGCCGGGGCGGCCGCGGCCGCTGCTGCTCCAAGTGTTTACACGCCGGCCGGCCACATCGCAGCTTGGCGGCGGCGCGTCTCCCGCTGCTCCTCCCTCCCGCCCTCCGCTGCCCCTCCCTCTTTCCCGCCTTCCCTTCCTCGCTCGCTCGCGTCCTGCTCCACGGCGGCGGCCGCTCCCTCCCCCAGAGAGCCCTTGCTCCGTGCGCGAGCAGCCCGAGGAGGAGGGTGTGTCTGGCGAGGAAGGGCGTGTGAAGGGGGAGGGAGCATTGGAGGGGGAACGAGGGTCACGAGGGAAGAGGGGGGAAGTGGCAACCGCTCGGGCTCCGCCCGCAGCTGATATTGCTGGTGCAGCCGCCTCCGGGAGGGGAGGTCTGGTTGCTTTATTTTCGTTTGTGTGTATTTTGGGGCGGGGAGGGGGGAACGACACGAAATGTCTCCAAGTGTGCGGCGCGCTCTACCCCAGCGCTCCTTTCCCGCCCCGGAGGCTGCAGTGCCCGCAGGAGGGCTGGGGAACTCTCGCGCCCCGCCGCCCCGCAAGCCCCCAGGACCGGGGCGGCGAGGGGCTGCGCGACAACGTGGAGCAGCCGCCTATTGTGTGCTCCGCCCGGGAGGGGTCGAGCCGATGTCGCTGTCGAAGGAGGGAGAGCGGGTTTTCCGGCCGGAGCGACTCGCTTGGGTCCTCTGCTGCCCACACCGTTTTCTTACCCATCGATCCTCCTCACGTGGGAGGGGTCGGGGGGCAACCCCAGGAGGGAGCGGGCTTCTGGGACTGGAAACTTGCTGTGGGCGAGCCCACCCCTCCACTCCCAGCAGGGCAGGGGACAGCTGGATGGTGGGCCCTGAGCCCGTGGCAGGTTGTCTAGTTCGGCAGAGACTGGGCGGGGGGGGGGGCGGGGGGGGCGGGTTTGGAAGGCCATTACCTGGAGTCTGGAGGATTTACCGGTCTTCTAGAAGCTTTTACACATCCTGCTATCGCCTCTCCATTTCCTACTCCTTTCCTTATTCTCTTCACCTTCCAAGAAATTGTTTCCCAAGAATCAAAGAACATCTTCTAACTAGATGTAAAATAAACGTGCTTAAGACAGAAATAAGGATGTGAATCTTGAAGTACTAGTGACCCTGTAAAACCTCCCCAAGTGCAAAGTGAGAGGCTCTGCTAACCGCGGGAATTTTCTATCTGGTTACTTAATGTTTTAAGAGTTTGAAAATGGCCAAAAATTTCTGGGGAGCCATGCAGCCCTTCTAAGCGGGTTCCTACCACTGCCATGAGGGCACTTTGCCCACTTTTTTTTTTTTTTCCGGTACGCGGGCCTCTCACTGTTGTGGCCTCTCCCGTTGCGGAGCACAGGCTCCGGACGCACAGGCTCAGCGGCCATGGCTCACGGGCCCAGCCACTTTGCGGCATGTGGGATCTTCCCGGACCGGGGCACGAACCCGTGTCCCCTGCATCGGCAGGCGGACTCTCAACCACTTTGCCCACTTTTTACCATCTTCAAAGACCAAGCAGTCCTATATATAATAGCACTTTGTTTTGAAAACAAGGGCATGGTTGATGGTTTCTGTGAATCCAGAAAAGACCAAATCTCTTAGCAGCATGTCTATTTCAGCAGTCATCACATTAGTCCCATTAAAGCACAGACAAAGGTTCCAGAGCGCTTGGGACCCGGAAGTCCTCAGAAGGCAGAAGCCATGTATCACCAATCTTGGCTTTGCACAGAGCGTATGTATATAAAATGTGTTAATTGTTGAATGTAGGTGGATCAGCCCGAATTCACGCCTCGGTTCCATGAGTGCCTGTGTGGCCCGCCCTGTTGGTTACCGCCAGAAAAGCCATAACACTTTTTCCTTGCTAAGAGAGCCCAGATTTGCTTCTGGTATGGAGCAGAGCCAGGGGGCTTAGGGAAGACAGACCCAGCTCCAGGTGATGAATTATGACTGGTTAAAAAGAAAATCATGATAATCTCACTCTACTAGAGGAATGGTCTTAACTCCATTCAGTTTGGGCCCATGCAATAGAAAAGAGAAGTGTGGGAGGAGAGCTCCTGAGTTTTTCCACCTTTTAAAAAAGAGCTGTGCAGAGAGACCTCTGCTCCCCCTTCTCCCTGAGAGGGGTCTTTTCTGGTGACGCATCTGCCCTTGGCAGCCATTTTGCAACCACAAGGGAAGTCCAAGACCATCGCAGAGGGGCCAATCCAGAATTCAGACAGCATTGAACCGTTGAACCAACCCTACCTAGTACTGCCTACCTCTGAGAAAAGTAAACCCTTATAGCTTATGCAACTTTTAGTTGAATATTCTGTTTCTTTCAGCCAAAAGCATCTTTACTACTGCATACTCTATTGTAGCCATTAAAAGTACACAGGGTTGAACAAGACAGGCCAAGGTCCCTCTTCTGGTGGAGCTTACATTCTAGTGCAAGCAAATGAACATGTTAATTTCAGAAAGCGAGAAATACTATGTGGAGGATTAAGTTAAGGTGATAGGATAGAGAGCACTTGGAGTTGGAGACCTAATTTAGAATAGAAGGTCAAGGAAGTCTTCTTGGAGGAGGTGAAAGTTGAGTGAGTCTTGAAGGAAAAGAAGCAGCCAGCAAAGATCAGGAGGTAGAGCACTCCAGGTAGAATGGAATGACAGGTACAAAGGTGTGGAGATGGGGGCAGACTTAGTGTGTTCAAAGCCAGAAAAAAAAAAAAGGGCCAGCATGGTTGGAGCATAGAAGGAAGAGAAGTAGTAGGAGATGGAATCGGAGAAGAAGGCAATTTCTACAGAGCCTTGTGAGCCATCGGAAGCACATGTCACACGGATGGTATGCAAACACCGTCTGGTCATTAGTAGGCGCCATGCTTATTCTTGAGACTGTAGGTTTCACTTTTTTTGCTTTAAGGCTTCTGTTTAATTACATAAACAGTGAGCGTTGTGCCATGCACTGAGGGACGATGCAGGATGAATTAAATACACTGTCCATTCCCTTCAGGAAAAAAAAGAAGTCCTGTAGAGAATGTATTTATGATACAAGGAAGTATGTGATAAAGACCATACTTGAGGTAAAGCGGGAGATCGCAAAATCACATCTGATTAGGGCCTACTAAAGGCTTCCTGTAGGAGGGGGCGTTTGAGTTTGACCTTGAAGCTGAGTAGGATTTGGACATGACTACACTCACATAGTAAAGGGAAATTGTAGAGGCAATCCTACAGCTTCCAACAGAGCATTTTACTGGGTGATTTCTTTTCCACATTTGTTAAATATCTTTGATTTTATCACAAATTTACCTATCCTAATGTTTATTTTAATTTAATTTAATGTTAACCCTATCCTAATTGAACTTGAGATTCAAGTATTAGAAATGCCATAGAGCTCTTTGACCTAGAAATTCCACTTCTATGAATCAAAGCCAAATAAAAACTCTCACATGTGAACTGAGATGCCTGTATAAAGATACTCATTGTATCCATGTTAATAATAGCAAACTATTAGAAACAACCTAAATACCATCCATAAGGGACTACTTTATCCTCAATTTCTAGATCAGTGCCTGGCACACAGTAGGTGCTCAAAAAATATTTGTGAATGAATGCATGGATATAACATGATTCATTCATACTAAGGAATTCTCTGCAGCTATTAAGAAAGAATGAGATATATATGGATGTACTTACATCGAAAAACTCCAAAAAATATTGATAAAAAGCAGGTTGCAGAACAATTCTACTTGTGGAAAAATAATATTTGTGTATGTGTATCTATATCCCTACACATGAGCTAACCGGGGGGGAGGGGGCTTATGGGTGGGACATGGGAGTGGAGAGCAAGCGGGCTTTCACATTTTATCATCTAAATGCTGCAGACTCTCAAATGTATATTTCCAGCTTCAACCCCCAGACTTGTATATCCAATTCATCATCCCTACATGGGTGTCTAATAGATACCTCAAATTAAGCATGCCCAAAACCTAACTCCTATTCCTTCTCCGCAAATCTACTCCTTCTGTAATTTCCTCTATCTCGGTATATGATAGTTCTTTTCTAGTTGCTCAGGCCAAAAACCTTAGAGTCATCTCTTATTTCTTACGCACCCTGCATCTAATCTAACAGCGAATCCTGTTGACTCTGCCTTCCAAATACATTCAAGAGGGAATTCCCTGGCGGTCCAGTGGTTAGGACTCTGCGCTTCCACTGCAGGGGGCACGGGTTTGACCCCTGGTCGGGGAACTAAAATCCTGCATGCCCCGCAGTGTGGCCAGAAAAACAAAACTAAACAAAAAAAAACTTTCAAGGTCCAAAGACTTCTCCCATCTCTACCAATACCACCCTAGTCCCAGCCACCAGCATCTCTTGCCTAGATTATTTCAGTGGCCTCTCAACTGACACCCCACCCCCGCCCCCGCGTTCCCCCTTGCCCTGCTACAGTCTATTTGTAACATACCAGCCAGTGATTCTAATCAGTCCCCCGCCCAGTTTGTGCTTAGAGTGACCTACAAGATCCAATGTATTACTTATCTCTTGCCGTGTAACAAATTACCCCCAAATGTGGCCCCTTAAGAGAACACACACTTGTTATCTCACATTTTCTGTGGATCAGAAATCTGAGCATGGCTTAGCTGGGTCCCCCAGATCAGGATGTCTCACTAGGCTGTGATCAGGGCATTGGTTGAGGCCTCGCTCATCTCAAGGTTCAAGTGGGTCAGGATCTCTTGCTAAGCTCGATCAGTGGTTATTGGCAGGATCTGGATCCTCACAAGTTGCTTGACTGAAGGCCTCCGTTCCTGGCTGGCAGTTGGCCACAGGCTGCCTTCAGCTCCTTGCCACGTGGGCTTGCTTGTCCATAGGGCGTTTTTTTTTTTTTTTTTTTTTTTTTTTTTTGCGGTACGCGGGCCTCTCACTGCTGTGGCCTCTCCCGCTGCGGAGCACAGGCTCCGGACGCGCAGGCTCAGCGGCCATGGCTCACGGGCCCAGCCGCTCCACGGCATGCGGGATCCTCCCGGACCGGGGCACGAACCCGCGTCCCCTGCATCGGCAGGCGGACTCTCAACCACTGCGCCACCAGGGAAGCCCCATAGGGCGTTTATAACATGGCAGCTGGCTTCATCAAAGTGAGCCAATGAGAGAACAAGAGACTACCAGCAAGTAGAAGCCACAGCCTTTAAGAACCTAATCTTGGAAGCGACACCCCTTCAGTTTTGCTGGCTTCTATTCATTAGATCCAGCCCACAATCAAGGGAAAGTGTCTCACAAGGGCGTTAGCACCAGGAGGTGGGGACCATTGGGGGCCATGTCAGAAGCTGCCTGTCACAGTCTAGACCACCTGTCCTACTACATCTCCTTTCCCATAACTCTCTGATCTCATCTCCTGCTAATCCTCCCCCTTGTACTCTATGCTGGAGCCAGGCCTCCTTGTGATTTCTTGAAATGGCAGGCATTGCCCATCATCAGAGCTTCATCACTTCCTATTCCCTCTACCTGGAAGGCTCCTCCCCACATAGCTTCATTGCTTTATTCCCTCACTCCTTTGGATCGTGCCCAACGTCACCTTCTCAGTTAGGAATCCCTTGACCTCCCTGTTTAAAACGGTAACCCTCCCTCCTATCTAACTTGCCCTTCTTTATTTTTCTCCAAAGCACTATCACCATTTGATGTGCTATATATGTATTTACCTAGCTATTTTGTTTGTCGTCTGTCTTCTACACTAAAATTTAAGTTCCATGAGGGCAGGACATTTTCTCTGCTTTGTTCACTGTTCTAGCTTCAATGCTTAGGGCAGCGCTGTCCAATAGAAATCCAATACAAGCCACACATGTAATTTTAAATTTACTAGCAGCCACGTTAAAATTCAGTAAAAAGAAGGTGGTGAAATTAATTTTAATAGTGTATTTTCTTTGACCCAATGTATCCAAAATGCTATCATTTCAACATGAAATCAATATACAGGCAGACCTGATTTGATTGTGCTTTGCATGTACTGCATGTTTTATCGATTGAAGTCTTGTTTGCTTCAAACGAATCTACTGGCACCATTTTTCCAACGACATTTGCTCACTTTGTGTCTCTGTGTCACATTTTGGTAATTCTCGCAATATTTCAAACTTTTTCTATTTGTTAATATGATCTATGATCAGTGATCTCTGATGTTACTATTGCAAGAAGATTACAACTCGCTGAAGGCTCAGGTGATGGTTGGCATCTTTTGACAATAAAGTACTTTTTAATTAAGGTACGTACATTTAAAAAAAATATTTATTTCTTTAGCTGTGCCGGGTCTTAGTTGCAGCACGCAGGATCTTCGTTTCCGCATTCAGGATCTTCGTTGCAGCATTAGATGTAATGTTATTGCACACTTAATAGACTGCAGTATAGTATAAACATGACTTTTATATGCATTGGAAAACCGAAAAATGCGTGCGAGTCGCTTTATTGCAATATTTGCTTTATTGCAGTGGTCTGGAACCAAACCCACAATATCTCTGAGGTATGCCTGTAAAAATTATTGATGAGATTCTTTTTTACTTTTTTTTTTTCATAGTAAGTCTTCAAAATCCAGGCTTCACCCTTAGATTGTTCAGATGCTAAATTTTCATCAGAAATCCATGATCTGTATTTAGATTCATAGTATTAGTTGCAAGAGTAGATTCACACATCCAACTCGTTTAAAAGTTTCCCAATAACTGTATCGCGTATCAGTTTTTATATTTCAGTATGCATTAATTAAAATTAAATAAAATTACAAATTCAGTCCTTCAGTCACACAATCCCCATTTCACGTGCTCAATAGCCACGTGTGGCTAGTGGCTACTAAGTTGGACAAGGCAGGCCTAGAACAGTGCCCAGCACATCAGGGTCACTCAATAATTAATTAAAATATCCAAATTTATTGTGTAAGCCTTTTCCAAAGAGAAGATATTTATGGTTAGTTGGAGAAGACAAATAAAGCAAAACGAAAGCAATCATGATGCCATGCCCACTTCTCTGGGTCACTGAGGCCTTTGTAACAAGCAAACTGTAATTGCAGAGAGCTGTAGAGACTCTAAAGCACGTTTCTATCCATTAGCTCTTGCAATCCTCAACACAATCGTGAGAGGTAGGTAGAGCCAAGGCTATTTTTCCCATTTTACAGATGAAGAAACTGAGGAAGCCAAGTCACGTGTTATTTGGCAGAGCCAGAAACAGAACCCAGGTCTTCTAGTTCTCTTTCCAATACACCATATAGTGTCAAGTAACCTGAATGGCCCTGAGAGGAACTCCGTCTTACTTTATCTCATTATGGATCCATCATCCCCGAACTTATAGTGATGGTGTCTGATTAGATACAATAATATATGCACTATATGAGTATCTGAAAAAGTTAAGAGCCCTATTAGAGTATGAGGTATTTGAAATTATAGAAACCTTACTGTGTGTACATTAACAGCCTATTGCACCAGTTGGAATAATGGGAGGTTTCTTATTCCCCAGACAAAGGCACAAACCTCACCCTCTTTTGTTACTTTTACCGAATCCACCTCCTTCACAGAGTGTAATAAAAATCCTCTACCCATAAATCGGTTGTGGATTTAAGGATAACACTTTCCCCTGCCAGAGGCTAATGACATGTCTCTGAAAATGCAAATGTAGGGGTCTTGAGTATTTCGAACGCCGTTGAAAGTACTAGGTGTTACTTTGTACTGTAAATGCATGTTCCTAAATGGGAAACTCATGAAGAGACCGGATGGTCCAGGCTGGGGAAGGAAGATGAGAACTTCCTCGGGCGAGTTGGGCAAGTTGGGCGCTGGGCAAGTTGAGTGGAAGCCATCTGTGGAGCAGAGTTGAAAAGAGCAAAGGACGACTTCCAGCAGCCTTTAGGGGCAGATAGGTTGTATCCAGAAAACTGCAGAGACGAGGATCAGAGCAGGAACAAGGACAGGGTGGGCAGACACTTAGAGCTGCAGAAATCAACGCGTGACTAGATTCTCGTTCACACTGCTTCACTGTATAGGAGGCAAGATGGGGTTTAACTCAGACACAGGAAAAGAAAACACTTAGGAGAAGGGGCCGTGTCACAGACCAGAGAAGACACCTGGCCTGACACCTAGTAGGTGTGCAATCAACATTTACTGAACAAAAAGGACCTTACTTCTACTGATGCCAAAAAGAGGGCCTCGTGGATATAAATGCAACCAAGCCTGGAGGGCACACTAAGGGGAAAGGAGGGGAGTGAGCATTTACTGAGCTCCTACGATGTGCCCGGTGCCATGATGACTTCTGTGATCTGACTGCCCTGGAGAATTAACAGGAGCACAACAAACCATATGGTCAGGGCCTGTGAGGAGGTTTATAATCAACACAAGCAGAATAGCGTGGTGGGTGTGCACTAGGGCAGCAGGTCCCCAACCTTTTTTGGCACCAGGGACCGGTTCGTGGAAGACAATTTTTCCATGGGTAGGGTGGAGTGAGGGGGTGGGGGATGCTTCAGGCGGTAATGCGAGCGATGGGGGGATGCAGAGCGGCGGACGAAGCTTCGCTCACTCACCCACCGCTCACCTCCTGCTGTGCGGCCTGGTTCCTAACAGGCCGTGGACCGGTACTGGTCTGCGGCCCGGGGGCTGGGGACCCTTGCGCTAGGGCACAAGAGTGTAATTGAACTGGGTTCAAGTCCTGGTTTCTGACTCTCTAACAAAGTAAACACGAGCAGGTCGTTTTTCCCCATCGGCAAAATGGGAATAACAACTAGTACTTGGCTTCCGTGTTTATGGAAATTTAATGAAATAAATTGTCTGGCACACAGTAAGCTATTAAATAAGCATTAGTTGTCTGTGGCAGATGTTGTGTTTCCCAGAGATGCTACAGCGGGATCTCCCATCCCACATGCTCTTTTTACAACATGACTTTGACGCTTCTGCCTTCAAGACATGACCAGCTACGTAATTTTCTGGGCTCGGCGTGAAGTGCAAATGCAGGGCCCCTTGCTTGAAATGTATTCAGAATTTTACATTTACGTTTCCAACAACAGGAGAACATTAAACCAAGCGTGGAACTCTTCTGAGGGTGAGGCCCTGTGTGACTGTACAAGCTACACACCCACGAGGCCAGGGGTCTGTGTTGCCTCTCCCGGAATCCAGGTGGGCTTGTGACCATGGCAGGATGACACAGTGTGATTTCTGAGGCAAGATCATAAAAAGTGATACATCGTCCATGTGGTTCTTTTTTGATACCTGTTTGGAGCCCTGAGCTGCCATTATAAGCAGTCTATCTGTCTCCAGGCCACCATGCATGGAGGAAACCCAGACTGGCCCCTGTGGAGAGGCCACGTGGAGAGGCTCTCAGGCTACATGAAGTGAAAAGAATGCCTGAGCAGTCTCCTGCTGCTGTGGTGCCCCTGCAATTCCAGCTTCAGTCACCATCTGACTACAAACACCTGTGAGGCTCTGAGCCAGAACCGTCCAGCTGAGCCCTTCCCGAAATTCCTGACCCACAGAAACCATGAACAATAATAAAATAAGTGTTGTTCTCCTAAGCCACTAAGTTTTGAGGTGATCTGTTATATAGCATTTGATAACTGGAACACTATCATTAAAACAAAGAATTAAAACAGCCAGTACCAGGAGTGGAAGTGCTATATCAGAATGAAAGGAACTGCATCTGAATGTGTGAAACTCGTTTGGATCCTGTTTCAATCAAACTAGCTTTAAGAGAATTTTGAGACAATTGGAAATATTTGAATATGGATTGGGTATTAAATGATATTAAGGAATAATTGTTAATTTTGTTAGATATGACCATAGCATGATGACTATGTTAAAAACCAGTCTTTATAGATTTGAGATGCATGCTGAAGTATTTACAAATGAAATGACACAACGTGGGATTTGCTTAAAAATCCCAAAGCACCAAGACCATTCAATGGGGAAAACATAGTTTCTTAAGCAAATGGTTCTGGGACAATCAGATTTCCACATGCAAAAGAATGAAGTTGGGCCCCTACCTCACTCCATATATGAAAATTCACTCAAAATGGCTCAATAGTTTAATTATAAGCGCTAATACTGTAAAACTCTTAGAAGAAAACATAGGGGTTTATCTTTATGACCTTGGATTTGGCAATGGAGTCTTAGATTTGACACCAAAACCACGAGCACCAAAAGAAAAAGATAGATAAACAGGACTTTCAACAAAATCAAAAACTTTTGTGCATCAAAGTACATTATCAAGAGGGTGAAGAATGGGGAAAATATTTGAAAATCATATATCCAATAGAAGTTTAGGATTCAGTACATATAAAGAATTTTTATAACTCATCAAGAAAAAGGCAAACAACCCACTTAAGAAAATGGGCAAAGGACTTGAATAGACATTCCTCCAGAGACATATAAATGGCCAAGTAACGCATGAAAAGATGCCCAACATCATTGGTCATTAAAGATATGCAAATTAAAACCACAGTGAGATACCACTTCCCACCCGCTAGGATGACTGTAATAAAAAAATAATAATAATAATAAAGAGACTGAGCTGCTGAATTGACCAGCCCTGCACCTTGGACCTCTGGTTGTTCAAGACCATAAATGTTCTCATCGTTTAAGCCACTTTTAAGCAGGCACTCTTTACTTGCAGCTGAAAGCATCCTGACTGGTAAGAGTTGTTAAACTGGTCTCTCCCGTCAGATAGGCAGGAATAAATAAATAGATAAACAAACAAACAAATAAATAAATAAATGGAAGGGAGAGAGAGGAAAAAAAGAAGAAAATAGCAAGCATTGGCCAGTATGTGCAGGAATTGGAATCCTCATACATTGCTGGTGGGAATGTGAAATGGTGCAGCTGCTGTAGAAGAACATTTTGGCGAGTCTTCAAAAAGTTAAACATGGAATTACCATATGATCAAGCAATTCCAATCCTAGGTATATATCCAAGAGAAATGAAAGCATATGTCCATACAGAAAGTTTACATGAATGTTTATAGCAGCATTATTCATAATAGCCAAAAGATGGAAACAGCCCAAATGTCCATCAGTAGATGGATGGGTAAAGAAATTGTGATCTAGCATATAGTAAAATAACTTCAGCCATAAAAAGGAATGAGGTACTGATACATGTTACAACTTGGATGAACCTTGAAACCATTATGCTAAGTGAAAGAAGCCAGACACAGAAAGTCACACATTGTATGATTCTATTTACATGAAATACCCAGAAAAGGCAAATCCATAGAGACAGAAAACAGATTAGTGGTTGCCAGGGGTTGGCAGAGGGGGAATGGGGAGTATTACTTAATGGATACAGAGTGTTCTTCTTGGATGATGAAAAAGTTTTAAAACTACAGAGAGGTGGTAGTGGCACAGCATTTTGAATGCACTGAATGGTTACATCTTTAAATGATTAACTATAGAATATTATTCAACTTTTAAAAAGAAAGAATTCCTGTCACGTGCTACAACATGGCTGAACCTTGAGGATGTTATGCTAAGCGAAATAAGCCAGTTACAAAAGGACAAATAGTGTATGATTCCACTTGCGTGAGATATCTAGAGTGGTCAAAACTATGGGAACAGAAATAGAGTGATGGTTGCCAGGGCCTGGGGAGAGGAGAAAATAGGGAGCTGTTCAATGGGTACAGAGCTTCAGTTTTAGTAGACAAAAAAGTTCTAGAAATCTGTTACACGACAATGTGAATATAGTTTACGCTACTGATCAGTACACTTAAAAATGGTTAAGAGAGTAAATTTTATATTATGAGGTTTTTATCACAAGTAATTTTTAAATAAAAAATGGTTAACTGTATGTTGTATGAATTTAAACTCAATAAAAAAACACTACAGCAAAAAAAAAAATGGGGGAGTGGTGGTAGATGAGACAAGATTAACAAAAAGCCAATAACTGTTGAAGTGGGTGAGGGGTACATGAGGATTCATTATACGGGTCTTCCTGCTGTTGTGTATGATGTATATAAAATATTCCATAATGAAAAGTCAAGAGAGAAGTTGTGCTTGTCAAACTGTATCTATATAATACATATTGTCTGTTTTCAGGAATTGCCTTACTCTAAAAGTCTAAAGTTAATCATATCCTGATAAACTGCTTGTGTCTGCTGGTTTGGCATGGATAAGGTGGCAAAAAAAAAAAAAAAAGACTGCCAAGGAAGACAGAAAGTGTTGGGAACGATGATGCCTAAGGGAACACATTCATATAATTGTTCTTATTATGTGATAATCTGCTTTATTAAATGGTGTGCCATGCCCAACAACTACTAAAAGTCCATAAATGATCACTAGAAGGAAAACACGATAGTCAGGGAATTAATGCATAGGCAGCATTTACCAACTAAACATCATACTAAAATATATTGTCCTCCCCTATGACTGCAGTTTCGGTGACACTCAGAATTACGTATTAAACAAATGCACCACGAGGGCTGCCACAATGAACAATTCTAGAGGACACCAACCACATCGCAGACTATGTGAGTGGCACCCCCTGGGGACGTGGAGGGACAATCTGTTCAGACGCATGCAAGTGGCCCCAACTCATTCTCTGCACTCCCCAGGGATATTTTAGTTGGGAAAAACGTTATAAACAAGTAAACAAAAGAAACAAAACCGGGTCTTGTAATCTTGAGTCTTAATCTAACAAAGTCAGAATTTCTAATTACAAGTGAATATAAACAAATAGAGCCTTTGATTTCTAAAAACTCAGGAGTTGAGTTCTCTAGAATGAAGGAATGATTTCTGAAATAGCTGAATTAAAGCATGCCTAAATATGGTAAAATGGCACTTGTGTTCCTCCCTTTGCTCCAGTGAATCTATTCCAAATGATTTCTTCATATTAAGATGCAATTACGCAGATGTAGGGAGTGGACTTGAGGACACGGGGAGGGGGAAGGGTAAGCTGGGACAAAGTGACAGAGTGGCATGGACATATATACACTACCAAACGTAAAATAGATAGCTAGTGGGAAGCAGCTGCATAGCACAGGGAGATCAGCTTGGTGCTTTGTATCCACCTAGAGGGGTGGGATAGGGAGGGTGGGAGGGAGACGCAAGAGGGAGGGGATATGGGGATATATGTATATGTATAGCTGATTCACTTTGTTATACAGAAGAAACTAACACACCATTGTAAAGCAGTTATACTCCAATAAAGATGTAAAAAAAAAAATTGGCTGGGGAATTCCCTGGCGGTCCAGTGGTTAGGACTCTATGCTTCCATTGCAGGGGGCACGGGTTCCATCCCTGGTCAGGGAACTAAGATCCCACGTGCCGCAAGGCGTGAACAACAACAACAAAAATGGCTGAATGGTTATGGCATTTATTGATATGGGAAAGACTAGTGGGGATTGCAGAAGACTTTGGAGAAGGGATCAAAGTTAAATTTTGGATATGCTGAGTTTGAGATGTTTGTGAGAAAGCCAAGTGAAATTCTCTAACCCTGCCTGTGGACTCCACGTATTGGCCTCTCTACACGGAATTACCATAGTATACCCAATGATGGGGAAAGGCAGCTTCTCTTTCCTTCTATTAGATATAGAAATCTCAGCATTTTTCTATGCCTACTGTTCTCATTTATTCCTATAATCCCCTGCTGAAACAAGTGGTCTGAGGCTGTTCCTTAATGGTAGCCAGTGACTGGACCAGAGATGGGCACTTAACCAATTACGTCAATCCATAGACTGGCTGGCAACACCTGAGTTGGCTTGTTGCAATAGTCTCTGCCCACTAGGGATGTTAGTAGTTAGCTTGGTCAGAGTCTCTCCTTCAGAAATCAAATACTTGGTATTAGAAGAAAGGAGAAAACATATAAAGAGGAAACAGCATCAGAGTCTGGCTGACAGTGTCAAACTGAAGATCTACAATTCTTTTAGCTGAAAGAGTGGCAACAATCCCTACATCTTCCATCAGGGAAGAAAAGGACAGGGCAGAAACTCCCTTACAGTGGAAAAATATTTTTAAGCCTCTATAAAAATGTAAGCTGCGTGCAGCAACGAAGACCCAACGCAGCCAAAAATAAATAAATAAATTTATATTAAAAAAAAATAAGCAGTAGCTATAAATTTGACCTTTAGAAAAACTACTGTAGGGCTTCCTTGGTGGTGCAGTGGCTGAGAATCCGCCTGCCAATGCAGGGGACACGGGTTCAATCCCTGGTCCGGGAAGATCCCACCTGCCACAGAGCAACTAAGCCCATGTGCCACAACTACTGAGCCTGCACTCTAGAGCCTGCAAGCCACAACTACTGAGCCCACGTGCCGCAACTACTGAAGTCCCGCGCCTAGAGCCTGTGCTCCGCAACAAGAGAAGCCACCACAATGAGAAGCCCCTGCTCGCCGCAACTAGAGAAAGCCCGCGCACAGCAACAAAGACCCAACACAGCTAAAGATAAAAAATAAATAAATAAAATAAATAAATTTATTTAAAAAACTACTATATATGTATTTGGAAAAAACTTTTCTATTTGATTTTTAAAAATCAAGATCATGTATATTAATTTTTCAAAAAACCTTTCTTTAAAAATTTAAACATTGTTGCTTCATAAGAACTGATATACAAATATTTCAATCACAACACTATTTATAAAATTTTTGTAGAATAGCATTATCTAGAAAGCTTGGAAATAAACCTCTGTATTGAATATAAGTATTCAATCTATTATATAATAGCCATTTAAAAATCATATTTTCTTTAATGATTTGAAAAAATGCCGATATTAATTTTTTAAGTGAGATTTTAACAACTGTAGATATAGTATTATCTACAGTTAGTAGATAATAAAAATTAGTATAGTATCCTAATAGTGTATATGAGTATACATTCCTTTTGGCCACAGCCCCTAGAAGATGCCAGTGGTAGCATGCCAGGCATTGTTGCCCTATCCCCCAGGGCATGTCTTCCCTCTCTTCTAAGCAAAAAGCCTCCTTTTAGCTAGAACCTCTGAAAACGCAACACTTGTTTCTACCTCAGGGCCTTTGTATTGCTTCTTCTTGCTTCCTGGAATGCTCTCTCACTTTATTTTATTTTTCTAAATTTACCTCTTTTTAAAAATTGATTTATTTTTACTGAGATATAATTGACATTGTATAACTTTAAGAAGTACAACGTGTTGATTTGACACATTGATATATTACAATATGATTACCACTGTAGTGTAAGTTAACACCTCTATTATGTCACGTAATTATCTTTTTTTGTGTGTGGTGAGAACAGTAAGGATAATACAATACTGTATGATAAACTTCAAAGTTCCTAAGAGGCTTTGAAGTTTGTAATACAGTATTGTTGTTGCCTATAGTCACTATGCCATGTATTAGCTCTCCAGGACTTACTTATCTACTGGTTTCAGCTTTGCACCCATAAACAACATCTCCTCAGTTCCTTCCCCACCCACCCCGAGCCCCTGGTAACTACCATTGTACTCTCTGTTTTTATGAGTTTGGCTTTTTTAGATTCCACATATAAGTGAGATCCTACCCTTTGCAACAACATGGATGGATCTTGGCCTTATGCTAAGTGAGATAAGTCAGACAGAAGACAAATACTGCATGATCTCACTTATATGTGGAACCTAAAAAAAAAAAAAACCCAGGGAATTTCCTGGCTGTCCAGTGGTTAGGACCCTGTGCTTCCACTGCAGGGGGCATGGGTTCAATCCCTGGTCAGGGAACGAAGATCTCACATGCCGCACAGCGTGGCCTAAATAAATAAGTTTTAAAAAGATAAAAAATAAATTAAAAAAAATAAAATAACCAAATTTATAGAAACAGAGATCAGATCTGTGGTTGCCAGAGGTAGGGGATAGGGGATGAAGCAACTGGGTGAAAGGTGGTCAAAAGGTATAAACTTCCCAGTTGTTAGATAAATAAATCCTGGGGATGTAATGTACAGCATGATGACTATAGTTAACAATATGTATTATATATTTGAAAGTTGCTAAGAGAGTAGATTTTAAAAGTTCTCATCACAAGGATATAAAAGATCTTAACTATGTGATGTGATGGATGTTATTTAAGCTTCTTGTGGTAATCATTTCACGTATATACATATATCATTATATAAACTTATGCAATGTTATATGTAAATTATATCTCAATAAAACTGGAAAAATAGTAACAGAATTTTAGTTTTTCTTAAACTTTTATTTATCCATGGATAATCTATTGCTAATAAATCTGAACTTTTTATAATAAATTCAAAAATTTGTTACAAAAGTATACTTTTCACTGATTGGTTGCCAATATTTTACACGCTGTAGACATGCCTCTTATCAGTACCAAGCAATGATACCTGCTAAGTTTCATATGGTATTAAGCCATATTCAGAAGACAATGTTCCCACCTGTATTGGACACGTGTACACATATGTACCAGTGAAGAATACTGAGAGATGACTAAAATGTGTATTTTCCTAGGTTACTTATTGGGGCATCCGATACGGACATTCTAGAAGTTAGCCTCTCAGTAGAGATTAATATAATACATTAAATTATGAGTAGGAGTTGATCTGAGTTCTGTATCACATAATACTTATAATAAACTAGGATAAAAGGAACGGGATGGTTTCGTCCACCAGTTTCATCCAAACTTTATGGATCATTGCTCTTCCATTGTTACATTTGGTTGTGAATTCTAATCACTTATGTGATTGAGTAACTAACACATATCAAGTTGAGTACGTGCCACCCACTCTTCTAAGTGGTTTACAAGTATTAACAAATTTAATTGAATTTTTTTTTCTTTCTTTGGCCACGCTACTTGTGGGATCTTAGTTCCCCGACCAGGGATCGAACCCGTGCCCCCTTGCAGTGGAAGTGCAGAATCCTAACCACTGGACCGCCGGGCAATTTCCAACAAACTTCATTTTCATAACAACTCTATGGCATAGATATCATTTTATGTCAATTTTACAGATAAGTAAGCTGAGACACGGAGCTTAGGAGATAAGGGCGGCAGAATTGAAAGTCAGGCAGACTTAGCTCCAGAGTTTGTAGTCACAATAATCATGTTGCCTGAATTGAACAAAAATCAGTTGGAGATATAGTCTGATCTCTTCAAAACTAAGAAATAGACTTAAAGGGAATTTGGGAAGACTCCAAAAGATAGATAGCCTTGAGTGTATGAGGCAAATTGGGATTTTACATCAATCTGAGTTTCAAATGGAAGGATAAGGGGATTCAGTGAACAAAATTTTTCCCTGATTGGAAAAATCCAGGCACAGAAAAGCAGAGCCTGTACACAGTGGTAATACAACAGTGATCTTTCTTTCTTCTTTCTGTTTTGGGTCATAGAAGGGAAAAGCTACAGACGGCTGATGGGGTACAGAAAAAAATTAATGTTTTCTGAGACTGGTAAAAACTATTACAGATAAGATTCTTGGTGAACAGCACACCCTAAGCATCGCAAGTGAAAAGAAGAGGGAATGGAAGGGTAATGATATTGATGATATTTGAGGATTAATGAAAATGATATTGAATTGGATTTAGGTGTTGTGTTTCTTTAAATCTTGCTATAAATTGTGTATTGCCTCTTTCTAAATAGAGATTAAATCATTATTAACAACATTTTATTGTAATGGATAGTTTATTTTAGAGACAGACCAAAATTATGGGAGAAACTATTCATATACTCCGACCCAGCTGTCTACATCTACATAGAGGGAGGCCACTTGGATCCCAAAGACATAACCCCATCATCATTGGAATTACCTGAATGTCACATGTAGTTCTTAGGAGTAAAGAGAGAGCTTTTGAATGTCTTTATTTATGAATCCAAATATATAGAATGAGCAAAGAGAAGAGTCCAAATGAGATTCCTGTCATTATTGGTAGGTGCTGGTTTTAAGTCACAGGGATAAGCTGAAAGGAAGGCGTTGAAAGGGCTCAGTGCTGTCAGGTAATGGAAGAGAGAAACTGACTACACTGACAAGTGTTTTGAAAAAGAAACCCCTTGTATTTTTCAACAAATCCTAGTAGGATCATTGGTTAACTATTTAGAAAAAAGTCTATAATCACCCCACTCCATGCACATTGAAAAGTTAAAAAAAAAATCAAGCCATAAAAAACTAGAAGAAAATATAAGTGAATATCTGATATCTAGATAGGGGAAGTTGTTCCATGTATGAGGGTGAAAGCAAGAGACTTGATCATGTAAAACCTCTGTAAATAAAAGGATCATGGCTTAAAAGATCAACAGTAGGGCTTCCCTGGTGGCGCAGTGGTTGAGAGTCTGCCTGCCGATGCAGGGGATGCGGGTTCGTGCCCCGGTCCGGGAAGATCCCACATGCCGCGGAGCGGCTGGGCCCGTGAGCCATGGCCACTGAGCCTGCGTGTCCGGAGACTGTGCTCCGCAACGGGAGAGGCCACAACAGTGAGAGGCCCGTGTACCGCAAAAAAAAAAAAAAATCAGTAGTAAACTAGGCACACGGATAATGTATTTATTGTATGAAGAGCCGATGCTCTCTTTGATAAGGAACACAGAAAGAGCAGCACAAGATTGATCAGTCCACAAAGTGGGAGATAAAAATCATGGAGGATTGAAAACTTGTTCAGCCTCACTAAAAGTCAAAGACAGGCAAATTAAAACAATCGTTAAATATCATTTCTTGCCTATCAAATTGGCAAACCTTTTTTTTGAAGTGAGACTATTGGTGGGTGAGAACTTCCTGTTCCTTGTTGGTGCTTCTGTTTGCTAAAGCAATGTGTGGTGGGTGTTGGAAATATTCACTCATGGCTGCCCATCAGCTTTGAACGGCATTTCTATTAGGGTTGCCAAATTTAGCAAATCAAAACATAGGACGCCTGGTTAAGTCTGAATTTCAGATAAGCAACAATTAATTTTTAAGTACAAGTATATCCCATAAATGGGATATACTTGTACTTAAAAATTAATTGTTGCTTATCTGAAATTCGAACTTAACCAGGTGTCCTGTGTTTTATCTGGCAAACTTACTTTCTATGCCTGTGGAAATTCCAAGTTTATAAGGCCCGTCTCAGATTCTCAGTGTCCCTTGCAGTTAGCCTGCAAGCATGTGACCTCAGCTTTGCTTTCAGGAGACTTCGAATCCACAGTAAGGATGATAATTAAATCAGGCTCTACATGGAGCTTCCATTTTTGCTGACATTGGTGATGAAAAGCGGGGTTCTGCTTTTTTTTTGGTGCTGACGACAGTGTAGGGCAGTGAGGTTTTTTATAGTGAGGTTCAAGGCCACCACATGTGTACAACTCTAAGATGTGCTATTTACTTAGATTATGATATCTTTTTCACCACGCTTGTACTGTGACCTGGTTTGGGGCATCATTTCTGGCAGTTTAGCCTTGATTATCCAGTCCTCCCAACAATTCTGTGAAAAACTCAATATCCTTTAATAAACTCATTTTCTGCTTAATCTACCAGAGTCAGCTTCTGTTGTTTGCAGCTAAGAAACCTGACTGATAGACAGTATGTATCAAGGACCTTAAAAATGTGCATATCCCTGAGTGAAATCAGCCAGTCATAAAAGGACAAATACTGTTTAAGTCCACTTATACGAGGTTCCAAGAGGAAGCAGACTCATAGAGACAGAAGGTAGAAGAGTGCTTGCCAGGGGCTGGAGGGAGGAGGGAGTAGAGATTTAGTGTTTAATAGGCACAGAGTTTCAGTTTGGGAAGATGAAAAAGTCCTGGAGATGGTTGGCGGTGACGGTTGCACAACAATGTGTGTTACTTAATGCCACTGAACCGTACACTTAAAAATGGGTAAAATGGGACTTCCCTGGTGGCGCAGTGGTTAAGAATCCGCCTGCCAACGCAGGGGACACAGGTTTGAGCCCTGGTCCAGGAAGATCCCACACGCTGTGGAGCAACTAAGCCCACGAGCCACAACTACTGAGCCTGTGCTCTAGAGCCCGCAAGTCACAACTACTGAAGCCCGTGCTCCTAGAGCCCGTGCTCTCCAACAAGAGAAGCCACCGCAATGAGAAGCCCTCGCACCACAACGAAGAGTAGCCCCCGCTAGCCACAACTAGAGAAAGCCCACGCGCAGCAACGAAGACCCAGTGCAACCAAAATTAAATAAATTTATATAAAAAAATAAATAGTACTTTTCTATGACAACAAACTTGGGTATATTATGGAGTAAAAAGCAAAAATGCATGGATTTTTAAAGCTAAATCCAAGATTTCAATGAAATTGTATGCTTACAGCATGTATACGCCTCTGCTCAGAACACCTCTGTCTGTGCACGGAGCCCTCAGGAAGGGTTTAACTGAGAATAAGGTCCATTTTATTTAACAACTCCAGATCTCTTCAGCATGACTAAGTAAATGGGCGGTAATGATTTGTTTTTTCCCCCGTCAACGCTTGTGTAAGGAGCTTTTCTCCTTTGCCTACTTGGTTTATGCCCTGGAGTTTTTGTGCAAGACTGGCTAACGTGTTATCTCTGTTCAACTTTATTCAATATGTGTCAGAAATCAAGTGTCCTCAGAGGGGCATTCCTTATCAAGGCTTTCCAGATACATTCTGTGATTGCAGAGTCAGCCCTAAAGTCCAGCTTGTAGGTTCCTCTTCTAGAATCTCTTAAACGAACCTTTGTCCTTTTGTCATATTTTCTCCCAAGTCTTAACAGTGACCTCTGTTCTCTGAAGCGATTGCCGGGCATCTTGGACTGAACTGTGAAACACTCTGATATTCTAGAAAGAGAAATGGGTCAGGTAAAAACCCTAATGGAACACACAGAGATTCACTTATTCATCCATTATTTCAATGACATTTATGAAGCACCTACTACGTACTAGGTACTGTTCTAGATGCTGGGGTTTCAATGGTGAGCATAACTTGACGCCATCCCGGCCCTCAAGGAACTCTTGTTCAGTGCAAGAGATAGGTGTTAATTAAATAAGCACAAATACATAGATAATTATCATAAGAATAAATAAACAGGACTTTGCAGCCACCTCAACTCTGCTCTGGTGTGTGGACAAGAATGTCTAGAATACTGGCTAATTATTCTCATCTCTTCCTCCTGCCTATAACAGAATTATACACCTGCACCCTTTGCAATGCAACTTTGTAGTACATCCCACCCAGTGGAGTAAGTGGAGTATATTTCTTCCTTCTATCTACTTTGGGTTTGAACATGTGACCTACTTTGACCCAGGGTTTCACTTGGCCCATATTCGTGGGCCAAAGTGATAGTGTATCAGTTCTGAGCAGAGGCTTTAAGACGCATTTTGTATTTTTGCTTCTGTCTTGTCCTCCTGCCGTCCACTAAAAGAAGACCATATACAGGTAGCTGCTCCTCTTTGGCATGGGTCCTGAATGAATGAGCAGACCTGAACCCAAAACTAAGAGGCCAGGCTAGCCAATCCCAGTAGACCCACAGCCAGCCCACAGAACCGTGAGCAAGAGATAAAGGTTTGTTGTTGTATCTGGAATTTGAGGGGTCATTACTGCAGCAAAAGCTGACAGTTCATCAGCTTATAGGTATTTACCTGAGTACCTACTATATGCTAGGCCCTGGGCTAGGAGTTGGGATTAAGTGGTTAACAAACCCAGACACTGTTAGCATGAAAATCACAGACTACCCTTTTTGTTTGGCTGACATATTTTTTTTCCTCATCATTTTTTAAAAATAAATTTATTTATTTGTTTTTTGGCTGCGTTGGGTCTTCGTTGCTGCACGCGGGCTTTCTCTAGTTGTAGCGAGCAGGGGCTACTCTTCATTGCGGTGCGCGGGCTTCTCATTGCGGTGGCTTCTCTTGTTGCGGAGCACGGGCTCTAAAACCGCAGGCTCAGTAGCTGTGGCCCACGAGCTTAGTTGCTCCGCAGCATGTGGGATACTCCCGGACCAGGGCTTGAACCCGTGTCCCCTGCATCGGCAGGTGGATTCTTAACCACTGTGCCACCAGGGAAGCCCCTCTCATTATTTTTTATTTCCTCCTTAAAGTGGGGCCAGCAAAATATACTAAAAATATGCCTGAAACCTCAATGTTATTTGTTCCGGTCTTGAGTTTCTGCCTTCCACCAATTCCCCAACATTTTTTAGCTTTTCTTGGGCTCCTAGAATGGAGATGCTACCATCACATTTTTATTTTCAATGACGTGGAAAATCTGTCTCCCTTAGGAAAAGAAGGGTTTCCTTGTCAGTGTCCAGGAGTTGAAAAAGATTGGAAACTGATCGTATTTTAAAATTCTGTCTTAAGTTATGAAAGACTTTCCAGTAATTTAGTGCTTTTAAGGTGTTTTATACATGTAAGCAGAGTATGCCTTACGGCCTGGCTGTTTTCTATCCACAAGCACACAAGGTAGACGGCTCCCTACCATAGCTCTGTGAGGAGAGATTTGTCAATCACAAAGCTTTGACAGAACTGATAGGGCCCCTGCTCAAAAGTGACAAACTCATTTAAAACTTACAGCAAAGGGGGGATTCCCTGGCGCCCAGTGGTTAGGACTCACGCTTCCACTGCAGGGGGCATGGGTTCTATCCCTGGTTGGGGAACTAAGATCCCGCAAGCAAAGGATACCAAAAGTGCTATTTACATCATCCTATTTAACCCTTCTAACACTCGTAAGTCTTAAGTCTTCATTGAAAGCGTTACTGAGTATCTGCTATGTGCCAGACATTATTCCAGATGCTTGTGGACATAATTAAACAAAATAGACAATGACCCTTGCCCTTGTAGGCAGTGGGGGAAGACAGAAAAGAAACTATTACAATGTTAAATAAATTAATTAAATAGGGCTTCCCTGGTGGCGCAGTGGTTGCGTCCGCCTGCCGATGCAGGGCACATGGGTTCGTGCCCCGGTCCGGGAAGATCCCACATGCCGCGGAGCGGCTGGGCCCATGAGCCATGGCCGCTGAGCCTGCGCATCTGGAGCCTGTGCTCCTGCAACAGGAGAGGCCACAACAGTGAGAGGCCCGCGTACCGCAAAAAAAAAAAAAAAAAGTAATTAAATAATGTTTTAGAGTACCATAATTACTATGCAAAAAGAAAAAATAAATATGACTAGGTACTATTATCTTCTTTGGAAATGAGGTATCAGTATCAGACCTGTGTTCAAATCTCAACCCTACCAGTTAATAACTAGGTGATTTGGGGCAAGTTACTTAACTTCTCCGAGCCTCAGTTTCCCCATCTATACAAGCAGGGTAAAACGTCCCCTGAAGTATTGTTTTGAGGACTGAGATGATGCAGGCGCAGTGCCTCCCACATCGACCCATGGTAAGCGTCAATGATTGGTAGCTGTCTCTGCTGGGAAGTCATGCATATTGCCTGTGGTTGTAGAGATCTAAGGGGCATGATCAGGATTTGCAGCCACATTTTTCAAGCTTGTAAATTTAGAAATAACTTCAAAATTACAGAAAAGTTGAAAGAATAAGAATGGTACAGAGAATACCTCTGACTGCTGTACATGCGCTCTCTCTCTCTCTCTGTATACATATTTGTTTTTTCTGAACCATTTGAGAATAAGTTACATAATTTATGACCCATTACCCCTAAATATTTCAGCATGTATTTCATAAGAATAGGGATATTCTTTTACATGACCACAGTACAGTTATCGACTTCAGTAAATTTAATATTGACACAATTTTATGTGATCTACCATCATATTCCAATTTTGTCAACTGATCCAATAATGTCCTTCATAGCATGATCCTCCCTCCCATACAGGATCCAGTCTAGGATCAGGTATATATTTAATTGTCGTGTCTCTTTCAACTCGAAACATTTCCATAGACGTTGTCTTTTATGACATTGACATTTTCAAGCAATACAGTCCTCACCCTCCTCATTTTTTCAGTAGGACATCCTTTATTTGAGGTTTGCCTGACATTCAGGTGATGCTTTCTCAACTGAAATACTACAGAGGCAATGCTGGGTCCGTCTCAGGGTCTCACATCTGGAGGCACACACTGTCCATTTGTGCCTCTCTGGTGATGTTAATTTGATCACTTGGTCAAGATGTTAACCAATTTCTTCACTGTATAGTTATTTTTTTACTATGCAGTTGACAAGCAATTTGTGGGGTAATACTTTAAGACCATGCAAATACCCCACTCCTAATCAAAAGCCATTGATGATTCTTGTCTGATCAATATTTAACATGATGTCGATTTTCCAACTCAAGTACTTCTTTTGCCTTCACCAGTTGTACTCTACAGTTAACAAGATCCCTCCCTTTTCCTCCATTTATGTAGGCATGTACGTGTTTACGTCTATCTATTATTGTTATAGACTCATGGCTTTCTGTTTTTTCAGTTTCATATTTCATGACTGTACTTAGTTATTTGGGTTCTCAGTTTGTCACATATTTGGCCTATGTCCCTTTCAAGCTGGTTCTTGTTCTTGTGACATACCCCCATCATTTATTTTGAGCACTTCCTTAATTTCTGGCATAACATGTTCCAGAGTCATCTTGTTCCTACCTTGTCTAGCCCTGAAATCAGCCGTTTCTCCAAGGAGTTCTGTCACACCACAGTGAGTTCAGCCCTGCAAAGACCAAGGCTATACTTGGGGGATTTTTATGGAGAGGTGCACCTCTGGGGTACAGGATGATTTCTGGGGAGTGATGGGAAACAAAGCTTATCAGAAAGTTGTCCAGAGTATAGAATTTTTTGTGGTAAGCAAATGGAAATCAATGAAGTTCCTAATCAAAATTCTTGATTGGAAATCCCAGTAAAAAGAATGGGAGGGCTTCCCTGGTGGCGCAGTGGTTAAGAGTCTGCCTGCCAATGCAGGGGACACGGGCTCGAGCCCTGGTCCGGGAAGATCCCACATGCCGTGGAGCAGCTAGGCCCGTACACCAAACTGCTGAGCCTGAGCTCTAGAGCCCATGAGCCACAACTGCTGAGCCCACGCGCCACAACTACTGAAGCCCGCGCACCTAGAGCCCGTGCTCCGCAACAGGAGAAGCCACCGCAATGAGAAGCCCGCTCACCACAACGAAGAGTAGCCCCCGCTAGCCACAACTAGAGAAAGCCCACGCGCAGCAACGAAGACCCAACGCAGCCAAAAATAAATAAATAAAATTAATTTATAAAAAAAAGAATGGGAAAGGGGTGGGCTTGAAGATTGATATAGTAAAGATTGAATTTCTTAGCTGGGGGCAGACAGTATGGACAAGGCAAGTATATACTTGATTTCCTTATATTGAATAAAAAGAAAATCGTATAAAACACGTCTCTCATAATTTCTTCGTGTAATATAGGAGCACAATTGCTAAGAGAAATGAAATCAGCAGAAATGGCAATTCCATTTTTGTCCATGTAACATCAATTTCTTCCGCTGACTTTTGTTTTGGGGGGGGTGGGGTCCAGACTGACTGCAAAGAATACAAGCGTTTTGAGTTTCATCTCCTTTCTCTGGCTACCCTCTAGTGGAGGTGAACTGAAATTACACAATGACTTAAAAACAGATTGCTAAAGGAAAAATAAAAAACAACTAGGTGAAATAGGCGAGATCACCAGTTAGAGCAGGAAGGACTTGAAATATCTTTGTATTCAATCCCTTATTTTGCAGATAGGGATAATGAAGCCCAGGGAAGGGGGGAAGTTATTTGCCCAAAGTCATAAAGCTAATGACAGAGCTAGGACACACGCTGCTCCTGGAACGCACCATCATTTCAAAGAAATCCTTGACAACTTTCTATTAAAAACAGCCCATTTGAAAAAAAACAGCCCATTTGAATGCAGAAGAGTTTACTTAAATTTTATAATACTTTGCCATCAAATATATATTTTTCAGAACTTCATTTTTAGGAATGTGAGGGAAATCAGTGGTTATTCCATACATGCACCCCACCCCATTCCCAATTTTCTTTTTTCTTTTTTTTTTTTTGCGGTACGCGGGCCTCTTACTGTTGTGGCCTCTCCCGTTGCGGAGCACAGGCTCCGGACGCGCAGGCTCAGCAGCCATGGCCCACGGGCCCAGCCGCTCCGCGGCATGTGGGATCTTCCCGGACCGGGGCACGAACCCGTGTCCCCTGCGTCGGCAGGCAGACTCTCAACCACTGCACCACCAGGGAAGCTCTTAATAACAGCTTTTTAAAGATATATTTTACATGCCATAATATTCAACCATAACAATTCGACAGCTACCATCTTTCCTTTCAAAAACATATAGACAAGCTCCTCTTTTAACAGTTGAAAACTATCTATTATTCCCTTTTCTCCTTGAACATATAGTTCCATTCCTCTTCTCCCAGATTTTTATCCTAATGTAATATAGTTTCATTCTTGAAAATGTTTATATTTATCACCCTGTCATGCTTCTTTGCAGCAAATATACAGATACACATGTTAAACTTATATTTTTCATTTCCTGTGACCACAGTGCTCTAAATGTTAACACTTTTCTTCTGATTTGAGTTAGCCTTACAGTTATATGGCTATAAGGCTTGATCAAAATAAATGTACCAATTTTAGTCAATTATTAAACATGAGGAGTACATTTTTATTGGAAATACAGCTCTAAATGTGGTATATGGGGCCCTTTTCAATTAGTTCATATTTCTGTGGCTGACTAGTTCTTACTGCTAAAAGGACACAGCATTCAGCTTCAATTTTGTTCCTATTTTCTTTTCCATTTATAGACATAAGCATTGAGGAACCTTATTCACAAATTTAAGTATATGAGAATTTTGTTTTAGCAATGCCACTCAATTCTTTGAACCTTTCCAAGTATATAAAAAAATAGAAGTGATCTATTACCAAAGTTATTTTTTAATGGTTATCTGACAATTAGGTTCTCATTCAATTTTGTTGAAAGCAAAGAATCGGAAACCACTTAATTGGCAAGAAGATACGCTACCCCATTGTTGTAGTCACACATGTTCTCAGCACCGACACCAGTATTTTGAATTGTCCCTCTGTTTGCCTCTATGGTGGTTTTTACACCCTGGGGCCATTCCCTACATAAGTTTTAGGATAGATAAGTATGATTTTTTTTTTTTTTTTGGTCTGTCAAGGGAGATACAGGTGATCATGAAAGGCGAGGCAGGAAAGGAGATTCTGCAGGTTGCCTCTTTCTCAGGCAGATGGATTTTAGGAACTCTGAGGACATATGAAAATGGAGGATCTGGAAATTGATTCCTTTAAGACTATCTGTGCCTATGTATGCTTTGGAAAATCTTCATGTATCCTCAGGGGTATGTGTACATATCTTTTGTTGTTGTTGTTGGCCTCGCTGTGCATTTGTGGGATCTTAGTTCCCTGACCAGGGATCGAACCCTGGCCCCCTGCAGTGGAAGCGCGGACCTCTATAACCACTGGACCATCAGGGAAGTCCCTGTGTGTACTTATCTTTAACAACAGCTGCTCCAACCCAGGACTTCTAAAATGTTAGTGCTTATCAGAATTGCTTGGTGAGTTTTGTAAATATGCAAATTCCAGGGCCTGCCTCCCTTTGATCCTGATTCAGGAGGTTTGGGGCACCCTGGACTCTGCATTCTAAGCACACCTCCTCTCCCCTCATCTGATGCAGGTTGTATGTGCCTGACGCTCAAGAAATCCTGGGCTAGAATATAAGATGCAGAGGAGAGTTTTTGCCTGTGGGCTGTAGCATATACGCATACCCTTATTTTCTTAGCTCAGGCTCTAGATTGAAGGGAGAGGGCCTTGAGGAAGGAGAAACAAAATGTTCTGTTCTCGACATTAACGCATGAGAGTGAAATGCTTTCATGTATTTGTTTATTTATAAGCTTAAAATAAATCCTCTCCCTAATGGAGATGCACAGAAGCTTGGCTGACGGAATCCAGCCTCTAATGGTTTATTCCTTTGATTTAGCAAATGCCCATGTCAAGGCAAAAATAGAGCCAATGAAGTCACACATAATTCCCAATCTCTCTTCTGTTACTCTAGCCTTTTTCACATTGTACTCTGCACTGCAACAGACTCAATTGCGATTGAACATCTGTTGAGTATCTCATACTTGCAAGACCCTGTGATCAACTTTCACGTACATTCTATGGGTCAATTCATAATAATCAACCATGAAGTGGAATCATTCTCTTCTGTCTTCTGTATCTGTTTCAACTCGATTCTCAGGAGGTTTTAAGGCTTTCCATCACCTTCCGCTCCCATTGCCACCAGTGTCTATTCCAGCCTTTGCCGTTTCTGCAGTCTGTCTGTACCTTCCCCCCGCCCCCCATACTTAGGGGTATACTCTTGCCACACACAGAGTTTTACGAAGATCTGTCTTTTTTGCCTCATGCCAAACTCACCTTTTAGAAGATGCTCCTGATTATGGACTCTGATTTACCAAAGCAAGATTCAATTTAAGTTCTCTTTGGCCATTTTTGTAATAGTTAAGTTTTACGCATACTCAAATTTTTTAGAAAGTAGGTTCACTTCTGGTTTGTCCTGCTTTACCAAACACTTTGTTTTGTAAATAACTTAGGTTAGTTTCATGGTTCACTGAAATGTATGTGAAATTTCTTTGGGGGTTCAGCAGATGGATACAATTCATGTTTGCTTTTTGGTTCCCTCCGTTTGGTCTGGTCCCAGGAGAGGCAAAATACTGCCATCTGCCATCTGCTCCAATACTCCTCCCCACTCTCCCCAGCTAGCGACAGTGAAAAATCTAAGGCCTTTTGTTCTCCTAGCAATTTTAAGTTATGCTTTTGGTCTCCTTATCCAGATAATGAATAATACGCACTGCAGTATTTTAAATGTTGAGTACCGGCTAGAGGAGACAATATTTACTGATCCAGCTGATGAATGTGTTTGGGGAAAAACATTAGGGAAAATGCTTCTCAATATACTGATTTGGGGCATGGTTAGTTGTAATTAGAAATTCTAGGTGTAGAACTCAGTCAGACTGGGCCATTCTGGTGCTACAGGTCAGAAGTTATAATGTCAGCATGAACATAAACACATTAACACAAAGCCTGACTTGTCCTGGCAGTTGGGTGAGACAGGTGATGGGCTTGGCTTCACTGGGGTTCCTAGTTGCCATGCACCCAATACAGCGAGCTCCGGGAGCAGTTGAATTTACTGCAGTGGAGATCTCAGGGATGCTCTGACTTGGGACCACTAGTGCCCCCTCTGGTAGTTTTGGTTATTGTTGGGATTGGGCTGTGAGCCGTCAATTTATTGTCATCGACCTGGTGTAACATTCCATATGCCAGAGGTGAGTAACCTTGGTATGGCCTCTTATAGTGACGTAGTTTGGAATATCTTAGACAAAAATATGAGGCCCATAGCGTTTGTGTTGCAGTCTTCTTATCTCCCATATGTTTCCCTTTCTTCCTTCCTGGTATCTTGCAACATTTTTCCAGTGCACTATTTTTCTTTATACTCAACTATTAGTTTATGCCAACTGATAAGGAAAATTAACTGATACCAGCGTAACTAGTTATTCCTTCCCGGGGTGAAAAACCTTCAAGACCCAAACAAATGAAGCTATGGAGGTATAATAAAGGCAGAGGAGCTGATACACCCAGATGCGGTGGCTAGCCAACTCTGTTAGCCACCCTCCCTTCTCCTGCCAGCCAATTCTATCACAAGGAATTCCATCTCTGGAAGTGAGCTCCCCAAGTTGACTTCAACAGACTTCACATGGCTATGACTTTGCAGGTGACATAAACCGCGAGTGACTTGCATATCGCATGTCCTCTAGATATCTGCTAAGAAACAGGAAAGTGAGTAAATTCTTAGCTATACTGCCTCCGAAAGAATGCTGACCAGGCACATGGACCACTTGAGTTAGAAGGGCTCTTAATCTAAATACCTTATTTTGTTAGGCTCTCAGAGAATTCCTTAACTTTCCTCAAGTCACAAGGCCACCAGAACCAGGACTACAAACTGGGGCTCCCAATTCCTGTGCAGAAGATTTTTACAATCTATGATACTGCTTATCCTTAGGAGTTCATGCCTTATACTTTCATTTTAAGGATTTATCATCTTAAGTCAGTAATTAGAAATTCTGACAAAGATATTTGCCTCTATATCTTCCATTGTTATTCATGGTAATAAAATAAGGGTACACCCTGAGTGTTCCATACATTGCTTAAATTGTGTCCATATGATGGAACACTTATGCACCATGAAAAAACATGGAAACTGCCCGTGATGTGTAGTATGAATATTATTCAAATTATCTTGTTTAATTATATAAGCTCTTAAAAATATATATGCATAAAAAGAGTTAAATATCCTAAAATATCAATATCAGTTATCTCTGAATTACAGTATTATGGGTGATTATTTCTTATAATTTTTGGTATAAGTCAAGTTTCCTACACTGTGTAAATGTTAAAGTAGAATAATATTTTAAATTAGAAAGGATTTCTTATGAATTTGTGTCAGTTTAGAGATCAGGTATGTAGCAACCGAATTCTCTCTTCTACCTAAGCCTTGCTACTAGTCCCAGCCAGGAATCAGTGTATATAACCCAAGTCTGCTCCCACAAATGCTTCTCCAAGGGTAGTATTTTACATATAAATAATCCTTAAGTCATGGTTTCTCCACTGCTTTTTGCCAAATCCTCCTAAGATTTAGGTTTCCCACAAAACTGGAAATTGAATAGATGTGTAACAGATCCTCCTGTTATTTATGCCCTTGTACTAATCCGAAGAGGCTGTATTAACAAGTTCTAATAGTGGAAAAAGGTTTCTACTAATGAAGGGTGTTCTGATTGTGACCTTTGAAGGAAAGGGCTATACCTTATAATTTTTTATTCTTTACAGTACCCCATAGAGTAGGAACTCAGAAAATATGCAATAAAATGATTGAAATCATAATTGTAACTCCTTCATGAATTTCCGAGATCCAAAGCATATTACAAATGGTTCAAGGCAACGTAGGTGATTATCTGAAAAGCATTTGCTTTGAAATTTTTCCTATGTTGTTTAGCTTCAGCCAGCTGCTTCAAACTTGGTTCTTACAGACTTTTCAAATTCTGGTGAGCTCTTCAGCCATACATCAAAAATATCTTTTTTACTGGAGAAATTAGGGTTAATTTTCCTATCAAATTCCCACAGTTTTTGCAGAAATTGACAAGCTGATCCTAAAATTTATATGGAAATGCAAGCGACCGAGAATAGCTAAAACAATTTTGAAAAGAAAGAACAAAGATGGAGGACTCACAGTTCCCAATTTCAAAAGTTATTACACAGGTGCAGTAATCAAGACAATTTGGTATTGGTATATGGATAGGCATATAGATCAATGGAATAGAAATGAGAATCCAGAAATAAACCCTTACATTATGATCAAGTAATTTTTGACAAGGATGCCAAGATAATTCAATGGGGAAAGAATAATCTTTTCAAGAAACAATGCTGGAAAAACTGGATAGCCACGTGCGAAAGAATAAAGTTGGACCCCTCCCTTATACCATACATAAAAATTAACTCAAAATGGATCATAGACCTAAATGTAAGAGCAAAAACTATTAAGACTCTTAGAAGAAAACTTAGGAGTAAATCTCTATGACCTTGGATTAAGCAATGGTTTATTAGATATAACACCAAAAGCAAAAATGACAAAAGAAAAAATAGATACATCAAAATTAAAAAGACTTGTGCTTCAAAGGACACATCAAGAATATGAAACGACAACATACAGAATTGGAGAAAATATTTGCAAATCATATATCTGATAAATCATATATCAGGTATATCATATATGTGATTTGTATCCAGAAAAAGTACTAACACACTCAATGACAAGAAGAAAAATTACCCAATTAAAAAATGGGCAAAAGACTTGCATAGGCATTGCTCCAAGAAAACATATAAATGGCAAGCAAGCACATGAAAAGATGCTCAACATCATTTGTCATTAGGGAAGTGCAAATCAAAATCACAAGGATAATGGACTTTACATAACTAGGATGGACAACAAGTGTTGATGAGGATGTGAAGAAATTAGAGCCCTCATACATTGCTTGTGGAAATGCAGAATGGTACAGCCACTGCAGAAAAGCTTGGCGGTTCCTCAAAAAATTAAAAAGAGTTACCATATGACCCAGCACTTCTATTACTAGGCATATACTTAAGAGAAATGAAAACAAATGTCCCCACAAAAAGTTGTGCATAAATTTTAAGAATATCATCATTCATAATAGCCAAAGACAGGAAACAACACAAATGTCCATCAACTGATGAATGGATAAACAAAATGTACAACGGAATATTATTTAGAAATAAAATGAAGTACTGATATATGATACAACATGGATGAATCTTGAAAATATTAAACTAAATGAAAGAAGCCAGAGACAAAAGGGCACATACTGTATGATTCTACTTATATGAAATGTCCAGAAAGAAATTATATTAGTGGGGCTGGTACTGGATGAAGGGAAGTGGGAAGTGATTGCTAATGGGCACAGGGTTTCTTCTTGAGGTGATGAAAATATTCTAAACTTGGTGGTGATGGTTGCTTAAGACCATTGAATTGTACACTTTATTATTATTATTTTTGTTTGTTTGTTTTTTGCCGTACACGGGCCTGTCACTGTTGTGGCCTCTCCCATTGCGGAGCACAGGCTCCGGATGCGCAGGCCCAGTGGCCATGGCTCACGGGCCCAGCCGCTCCGCGGCATGTGGGATCCTCCCGGACCAGGGCACGAACCCGTGTCCCCTGCATCGGCAGGCGGACTCTCAACCACTGCGCCACCAGGGAAGCCCGAATTGTACACTTTAAATGGATGAATCTGACGGCATGTGAATTATATCTCAATAAACATGTTTAAAAGGTTTTATGTGGTGCATGTGAAGGAATGAGTTTCGATCTTAGACATTTACTTATCTGTTTATGTCTAAACATTTTATACAAACACACACAAGCCCTGCCTACACAGCCCTTTCTATGCTGTCAATTTGTTTCACCTTTGAGCTTGTCTAGTTTAGATGCACTTCATGTATAACCTTAAATGCAGGGCCTGAAAAAACATAGCCACAGGCTGAGTAATTAATTTGAGTATTTCCAATTTCCCTATTTCCTGCTGTTACTACAGTCTTATCACTTTTTAGATTTATTTAAAATAAAATGACTGTTGGGGGCAGTGTTAATGGAGTGAATTGTGTTGCCCCCAAATTCATATGTTGAAGACCTAACCCTCCAGTACCTCAGAATGTGACTATATTTGGAGATAAGGCCTTTAAAGAGGGAGTAAGTGTAAATGAGGCCTTAAGGTGGGACTTAATCCAATCTGACTGCTGTCCTTATGAAAAGAGGAGATTAGGACATACAGAGACACCAGGGCACATGTGCACAGAGGGATGACCCTGTGAAGAGGCAAGACGGTGGCCATTTTTAAAGCGTAGGAGAGAGTCCTGAGAAGAAATCAAACCTGTTGTTTAAGCCACTCAGTCTGTGGTATTTTCTTATGGCAGCCCTAGCAAACTAATATAGGCAGACTCACTGCAAACAAGTTATGGGGCTGTCAGGCTAGCTTCTATAAAGATCCACAGCATGAAACCAAATGACCTATGTACTCAACTTTCAGAGTATCCATCGGAACGGCTCTACCTCCGCATCTTTTCATCAGGAGAGAGAATTAAGGTATTCATAACTAAATTAGAAATGTCTTTTCTTTGAGAATGGACTTCATATATGCTAATGAATTACTAATTCCTTTAGATAATCACCAAATTCTGTATATGCTCGAATAAGTTTGCTTTTTGATAACTAAGAGTACTGCTTATACTTATAAGCAGTACTTATATAAACACAATCTTATATAAGCAAGGGGGAATCAATACCTGCTTGCACGGTAAATCAGAGAACTGGGTTTTGACTTAACCCAACGTCATATGTATATACATACATACATGTATATATATATATATATGTATCAGTAAATGGCTTGGCATTGAGAAGTAGGAAAATCAGATAAGACTACCCTTTAATCATGCTAAGAGTCTGGATGGAATCATCATTCTTGTCTGTTTCTTCTACTGGACACCCTCAAGGTCTTGACACAGACTAAGTGCTTGATGTTTGCTGAATAAGTGCAACCCCAGTGCAGCAACAGGACAGACTGTAAAACTGCTTTGGGATAATGCTAAGCATTTGAAAGCAAGGCAGGAAGTTGTCTACAAAAGAATTCCACTGCTTACTTACTAAATAAGTTAGTAAGTAAGGAAACCACTATTGGGATTTGTACATCATCAAATCCCAATAGATTTTTAAGTTTTAAAAATTTTTAAAAAATTTTAATTTTTGGCTGCGTTGGGTCTTCATTGCTGTGCGCGGGCTTTCTCTAGTTGTGGCGAGCGGGGGCTACTCTTCACTGTGGTGCACGGGCTTCTCTTTGTGGTGGCTTCTCTTGTTGCAGACCACGGGCTCTAGGTGCGCAGGCTTCAGTGGTTGTGGCACGCGGGCTCAGAAGTTGTGGCTTGTGGGCTCTAGAGCGCAGGCTCAGTAGTTGTGGCGCATGGGCTTAGTTGCTCCACGGCATGGGGGATCTTCCCGGACCAGGGCTCGAACCCGTGTCCCCTGCGTTGGCAGGCGGATTCTTAACCACTCTGCCACCAGGGAAGTCCCCAATAGATTTTATTAGAGGAACAGATAATGTAAATGAATCTAGTATTTTAAAAGGTGATGTCAGTGGAGAAAAAAGGCGCTGACCTTAGTAACTTCGAAAAACAGTGTTGTAACCAGAAATTACGATATAAAAGACGAAGGACTGTATGTAAAAACTGTATTCTAGTTGGTAAAGGTATTTCTCATGGGGGTATGGGTTAGCAATTCTGAAACTGCTGAATATGTTATGTTGTGATTGAACAAATAAGTAAATGGGAAGTAAATGGTGGAAACCAGGTGTCTCACTGTTGGAGAGGGAGGTTATCCATAAGCAAGAGGAGGAAACTAGAATAATCCATGTGTTAATGGATTACTCAGAGACATCAGCAAGGATTCACGTCTAATTTAATATAGAGATGGTTACATAGAAATTTTTATAGATGTGTGGAGATTAGTATACATGCATATATTTCTTTGCTCGGTCAGCTGAGAGGGCCTAAGAGAAACAATGCCCCAGTAGCAATGAGCACACCTGTCACCCAAATCTTAGTTTCTAATACCAGTCTCCAATAAAAAGGAACTGGGATAAATGGTTGATTATAGGGCTGGAGCAGGAAATACACAAAATGAACCTGGAGCATGTTGGGAGTGACAGAAGGTAAGGAAGTGCTCAAAAAAAAAAAAAACAGTCAAAGGGACACAGAAGCCAACTTGAAAGAACTCTCAATGGCTAAGGCTGGAACAAGTTGAACAACAAAATAAGGTAGTATTGTGCTGTAACTCAAAGTATAAAATAAATACCCCTAAGTCCATGCTGATATAAACAAATGGTTGAATAAATAAATAAGAGAGAAGAGACCTATCTCCTGTACTGAGCAATTCCAAATTAAGTTATACAGATACTTGCTCCTCAAGGAGGTGGGCCTTAACTCTTCCTTACCCCTTGAGTTTCGGCTGTGCTTAGTGATTCACTTCCAAAGAGAAGATTTATGGAAAGTGAGAAAAAAGTAACTTTATAATAGAGAAACCTGACAAACATTCCTCAGCCAGGTGATGTCATGTTGGTAGTATGTATCCTTTTTTTAAAAAATACTTCTTTATTGGAATATAATTGCTTTACAACGGTGTTAGTTTCTGCTGTACAACAAAGTGAATCAGCTATATGTATACATATATCCCCATATCCCCTCCCTCCCACCCTCCCTATCCCACGCCTCTAGGTGGACACAAAGCACCGAGATGATCTCCCTGTGCTATGCGGCTGCTTCCCACTAGCTAGCTATTTTACACTGGGTAGTGTATATATGTCAATGCCACTCTCTCACTACGTCCCAGCTTACCCTTCACCCTCCCCACGTCCTCAAGTCTGTTCTCAACGTTTGCATCTTTATTCCTGCCCTACCACTGGGTTCATCAGTACCATTTTTCTGGATTCCATATGTATACGTTAGCGTATGGTATTCGTTTTTCTCTTTCTGACTTACTTCACTCTGTATGACAGACTCTAGGTCCATCCACATCACTACAAATAACTCAGTTTTGTTCCTTTTTATGGCTGAGTAATATTCCATTGTATATATGTGCCACGTCTTCTTTACCCATTCGTCTGTCGAAGGCCATTTAGGTTGTTTCCATGTCCTGGCTATTGTAAATAGTGCTGCAGTGAACATTGTGGTACATGTATCTTTTTGAATTATGGTTTTCTCTGGCTAGATGCCCAGTAGTGGGATTGCTGGATCATATAATAGTTCAATTTTTAGTTTTTTAAGTAATCTCCATACTGTTCTCCATAGTGTATATCCTTGATGTGATGTAATGAAAAGAGTAATTCACCTCTGTGGTCTTCCTCCCCAAAGTTCATAGCCTGTTGAATCATGAGAAAAATACCAGACAAACCCAAACTGAGGGACATTCAACAAAATACCTAACCAGTACTCCTCAAAACTGCTGAGGTCATGGAAAGCATGAGAAAACGTCATGGCTAAGAAGAGCCTAAGGAGACCTGACGACCATGTGTAATGTTACATTCTAGACGGGAATCCGGGACAGAAAAAGGATATTAGGTTAAAAACTAGTGAAATCTGAATAAAGTGTGGAGTTTAGTTAACAGTAATGTACAAATGTTGGTTCCTTAATGTGAAAAATGTGCCATTGTAATGTGAGATGTTAACAATAGGAGAAATTGGTGCAGGGGATATGTGAACTCTTTGCAAACTTTTCTGAAAAATCTAAAACTATTCTAAGATAAAAAGTTTATTTAAATTAAGAAAGCACAATATGCCTAAATGCAATAAGGTATTCTGGACTGGATCTTGGAAGTGAAAAAGGACACTAGTGGAAAACTGGTGCAATGTGAATAAAGTCTGGAGTTTACTTAATAGTATTGTACCAATGTGGGTTTTAGTTTTGATCACTGTGCCATGGTAACGTAAGATATTAACATTAAGGGAAACTAGGTAAGGAGTATATGGGAACTCCGTATTTTCTTTGCAACTTTTCTGTAAATCTAAAGTTATTCCAAAATAAAAATTAAAAAATGTAATGCAGGGTAGCTGGACGTACAGGCAAACTCCATCTGCCTGGACCACCGTAGATCACCTACATGATGACATTTGATTTGCTGGGGACTCTGCAGTGGATCTCTCCCCTCATTTCCACACCACCCTTCACGCTGGCCCTGCTGTATCAACCTGAATTTACTTCATGTGCATGGGTCTACACCAGCCAAGTGGTTGTGGCTAACAGGGGGAACCTGGCTTCCCCAAAACCAGATGACTCAAATCTAGAGAACGAAAGAAAAATGGACCAAGCTTCAGAACTGAAGGGAACAGGAGAGCAGTTGCGGGGAAGGGGGGGTCTGTTAAACAGGAGTTAGCTCAAAATAGAAGACAGGTAAGAATTTAGAGGAAATAGACAATGATTTTAGTCTGGGAGGAGGGAGCCAGAGACCAGCGAAGATGTCGGCATGGTGGGTACTCCATTTTTTCCACCTTACCGGTATATGGCTTACACATAAGGTCTTTTACCCATATTATCCTTGCTATTTGTAATATTAGATGAACTAAGATGGGCCTGAGAATCAAGTGGCTGCCATGAGTTACTAGGAAGGGTAGAACAGACAGGGGATAGGATGAGAAGGGGCATTTCTAGGGCCACAGCCACAAGATAGTTCCAAGTCTCTCACTTGTTTCTGTGGCCATCTTCTCCATCAGACTGTGAGCTCCTCTGGCACATGGCTGCTGCCTTATTCTTTTCTAGTCTCAGCAGTGGTCTGTACATAGTAGGTGTTCAATAAACATCTGCTTAATGAAGAAGGCAGGAAGCTAGAAACCAGTGAAACTGGGAATGATTTTCTTTTGAAAACTTTATCTTGAATCCCCATAATAATTAAATAACTTAAAAACATTCTGATAATTTGATTTTTTCGTATCAGTGAGGAGAGCTGGCTCTCAAAATTATACAACTGAAACTAGAATTTTGGGGATGGATATATTAACGTTAAACATATATTTCAAAGAATAAAAAGCAACTGCCCAGCTGTATAATTTGAAGACCAGAGAAAATGGCATGCTAAATATGTTGAGTCATTCATATTTTAATTCCAATTAAGGTAAACAAGATGGAGGCAGGGGAAGGCTCAATATGACTCTTCAAAGAGTTTTTAATGAAATGTGGTTTTAAACTTGTCCAGGCAGCCACACCAAGTCTGTGATGAAATTTTCACCAAAGGAAAAAGGGAAAATAAGGTAATATGGTTACTTTTTTCAAAAGCTAGGTTTATTCACTTTAGACTGTTTGTTGCTCTAAGATAAGATTGTGTTTGACTTTTCTTAGTGACTGTTTTAGTATTAAGATGTTCTCTCTTTTATGATGAGGTGATAGTATACGGTGGCAGTTTTTAAAAGTGTTGCGTTGGCAGAAAAAGGCTGGTGTCCTATGTCAATCCTTAAAATACTATTTGTCCATGAAATCTCAATATCTAGAAAGCACTTGCACATCTTTTTTTTTTTTTTTTTGGTCTAGGAGGGTACTCAGGGATTCGGGAGAGGCAGTGAGAAATGTGTGTTTGTTGAGTACACCTACTGGCTAGGTACCAAGCTTTATACATACACGATTTCTCAGTAAATCTTTACAATTTCCATTAGATATTCTTGTACTACAGATAAGGACATGGAAATTAATACAGAATAACTTGCTCAAGGAAGGTGCTAACAGAGGAAACCAAATCTAAGTTTATCTAATTCTACAATCTGTGCTCCTTCCTATAATACCACACAACTTATTACAGTGAGTTTCTAATATTCATTTTAGGGAAAAATATTGTTCAGTTTTTCTTTGTATACATCTTCATGCTACCTTTTCAAACTCACTTTCTGACTTGTAACTTCACAGTGTATTTATATAGTGATAGCCAACAATTTATATAAAACGAAATTTACAAGTGTCAGTATTGTTCTCTTAAGCTTGCATCCCAACTATTTTTTGCCTTTTTGTTCAAGAAACCACATAAAACCTATCAGGAAATATTCATATTGGCAACACCCTGATTATCTGCAGTTGAAACATCCAGCACCGCAGCAGACTACAAGGCCTCAGGCAGAAGTCAGTGAAAGCCAAGAGGGTTGAAGACACTGAATTCTTTGACACGCTAGACCAATCACACTGCCATCCAGACCCTGAGACTACGAAAGTGACTGGTTAAAAAGCCAATGGCATAACAACTCGGTCTGTCAGGTAGAGTACAGAAAAGTGAGCAGAGGTGGGGAGAGAAGTGTGAGGGAGGTGAGAGGAGGGGAAGGACAAAGCAAAGCACTGGCAAGAGGAAGAAAGCAGCATAGGGGTAAAACCAAGGCAAATAATATGCAATGAACTAGAAAATCCACGACACCTCAAGACCATGCTGATGGGCTTCCCTGGTGGCTCAGTGATTAAGAATCCGCCTGCCAATGAAGGGGACACGGGTTCGAGCCCTGGTCCGGGAAGATCCCACATGTCGTGGAGCAACTAAGCCCGTGCGCCACAACTACTGAGCCTGTGCTCTAGAGCCCGCGAGCAACAACTACTGAAGCCCGTGCACCTAGAGCCCATGCTCTGCAACAAGAGAAGCCACCGCAATGAGAAGCCCACACACCGCAGCGAAGAGTAGCCCCCACTCACCGCAACTAGAGAAAGCCCATGTGCAGTAATGAAGACCCAATGCAGACAAAAATAAATAAATAAAATAAAATTTTTTTTAAAAGACCATGCTGATTGATAAGGATGTGATCACGGCTCCCCAGCTTCTCACCTATATACTGAAAACAAATGCAGTAAAGAACATATAAGCATACAGATGAACTGTTAGCAGTGTTCATTTTAGAACTAGAATTAAAAACTTTTTTTCTTAAAGGTATGTAGCTAATGCATTATAATTTAGGGGTCCAAAATTTGATCTCTGCTTGCTAAAAATCAAATTATAAAAAAGATTTTGGTTTTTTTACATTTCTCAATTTACCGAAGTCATCTGAAAATAAAGTCATATGTTTAACAAGTTTTGGCCACCAACTTTTAATAATACATATTTAATTTTCAGAAACATATGCTAACCATCAACAACATTATCAGGGTTCCATCACCCCAGATGTTATTTCATTGGTACATTATATCAATATTTACAAAGGCTTTCAAATTCAACAACACAAAACAGCTTAATTTTTAAAACTACAATGCTTTAAAAAATGTAAACTGTCCATTTTTACATTATTGTAAAAAAAGAAGACTCACTCCTTAATGTGGCTTAATTTTTTTAAGTGAGCAAAGCCTGGTGCTCATGGATAAAGAATGAAAAGAATTCTTTACATAGGAAACATTGTGCTCCAGTGTGGCAAAAAAAAAAAAAGAAAAGAATATATATATATATATATATATATATATATATATATATATATATGTATATATACACACACACACACATACAAAAAAAGAATCTTAAGTCCACAATTTAGACCACACACAAAAAAAGTCCCCAAATTGAGAAATTTATAAAAACCATTTACACATGGTTGTTGACCTATTGAAAACCTATATAACATTTTAAAAATATTAACTCAGTCAAAAGATACCACTTCTCTTAAAAATGAAATTTTGTGCAAAAGAAATTATTTAAGCTAGAAACAAGACACTCCCCCTCAGTAAGAGGCCAAAAGAGCCACTGAAATAATTTAACTCTGTTAGATTTAGTGCATGTAACCAAAAGGCACACACATGTGATTAATATATTAATATATTTTCATGCAGAAACCTGTGCATGTTCACAATTATATAACAAAAACACAAACATAACAAAATGTAAAGCCTAATGTTTGGCAATGTTATTCTAGCTACATTCCTTTCTAGTCTATCAGTCCCGGGTTTACTAGATCATTAACGTTGCCTCTCAAAAAATATATTATATTTGAACAACTTCCAATAAAAATTAAAAAAAGGATGTTGGCCTGAAACACTATAACTTTTTCAGTTCTGATACATATAGAAACTTACTGATATGTTTATTTTAAATGTCATTTCAAATTAAGATACATTTTTCCTTTTGTTAATAAACACTTTGATTGCGCCAGTGAAGTCAGCAGAGAGAAGAACTTCTGTGTTATCTGTCTTCATAATACCTTAAAAGCATAAAAGAAAGTTTTTAGTTGATTTTAAAGGAATATGAAGCCTGCTGCCACAACTGTCACATGCCCATGACCCTCTACCTTTGGGGCGGAAGAACCTCTCCCAGCCTTCAGTCTCTCTTTTCTGGCTTGCTCCTGTGATCCTTTCATCCTCCTATACCTCTCCTCTCTGAGGCTCACTTCCACTTACCTTGTCTTAGCTGCTCTTTTCCTGGCAGCTAAGGAGAGATTATGGTCCCTTGGGGCCAGGATGCCTGGATTTACTCCCAGACAGCCAAGGCCTCTAAGTTGTCTAATTCTTCATTTCGCGACAAGAGGCTAGCATGTTATTCAGCCCCAGGACTGGAATGTTGGCGGGATGGGACCAGCTGGGCAAGTCTTTTGCCAACAGGGTTCACTAATGAGGTTGACAGTAAGGTTTACTGTACAGCAGACATACTGGAACTGCCATGAAATGAAGCACACACGATCACTCTGTGAATGCTGAGAGAACCTTTTGCCTTTCCAGTCCATACTGAAGAACCATGTAGCTACTACGCTGAATGGCAAAAACGCTTACCACTTACATTTGCTGGTAAAAACATTTAACGAACAAAATTCAGTGTTAACTATTATGCATAGGCAAAAATTGTGGGTTTAAGAAGGAGTGATTAGTAAGGAAGAAAATAATCCAAACTTTAACTGGGAAGTTGTGTACAGGATGAGTTAGACAAAATGGTTTCATATATATATATATATATATATATATATATATATATAAATGCCTTATAAGATACAATATAATGAAGATGATAATGTCTATTGCATGCCAGGCATTTTGCTAGACACCTTACATGTGTTTAATTCTTCTCACAACCTTGTTTTGTCTTTTTTTTTTTTAGTTTTCAGCTGTATTTTTTTTTTAATTGAAGTATAGTTGATTTAAAATATTGTGTTAATTTCAGGTGTACATATGGTAGCCGTAAGTTTGTTTTCTATGTCTGTGAGTCTGTTTCTGTTTTGTAAATAAGTTCACGTGTACTATTTTTTAGATTCCACATATAAGTGATATATTTGTCTTTCTCTGACTTACTTAATATGATAATCGCTAGGTCCATCCACATTGCTGCAAATGACATTATTTCATTCTTTTTTATGGTTGAGTAATATTCCTGTGTGTGTGTGTGTGTGTGTGAGTGTGTGTGTGTGTGTATACACTGTAGTTTTGATTAGCATTTCTCTAATAATTAGCGATGTGGAGCATCTTTTCATGTGCCTGTTGGACATCTGTAGGTCTTCTTTGGAGAAATGTCTATTGAGGTCTTCTGCCCATATCACAACCTTATAAACGAGGTATTATCACCATTTTAAACATGAGGAAAACTGAAGCTTAAGTTGCCAAATATGTCAGAATAAAGAGGAGGGCAATCAGATATATTTTATGATCTCATACCCCAAGTTTAAGAGTTTATTCTTAGAGTACACCTACACAGGTACAAAACAGCAAACACAAATCTGAGTATGATCCAAAGTTGTGCCTCTTTAAAAAGGAGGCAGTGAAGTAATAACTGAACCATGTTAATATGGTGTAGTTTGAGAAGTTTAAAAAAGGTACTTTTCATTTTTCCTCAAATGGTTTAAAAAGCTAGAATTTTCTGTTCAATGTGTAGGGAAAATGTGCAGAGTGTAAAAAGGTATTGGGGAAAAAGAAAAGGAAAAAAAACCAACCAAATGACTTAATTTAGAAGAGAGAAGTAGGATTTGACTGTGAGAAAAAAAAAAAGAAAATGAAAAGAAATATTTCCAAACAGGCATTTAGTAAAGGTGTAATAATTCTGAGTTGGTTGATTTTTAAATCTGGTAATTGAAAGAAGTGGTAGGGACTTCGCTGGTGGCACAGTGGATAAGACTCCACGCTCCCAATGCAGAGGGTCTGGGTTCGACCCCTGGTCAGGGTTCGACCCCTGGTCAGGGAACTAGATCCCACATGCCACAACTAAGGAGCCTGCCTGCCACAAGTAAGACTCAGCACAACCAAATGAATAAATAAATAAATATTTAAATAAAAAAGAAAAAAGAAAGAAGTGCTAGACTGAAGTTCATCTTTGCTATCAAAATTTTTCTTCACAGACAGAAGAAATAGTGTATTTAGTACAGTGTATAGTGCAAATAATGCCACAAGGGAAATTACTTGATATTAAATGAGAAAAATGCTTGAGAACTTTTTAGTATTCAAATACTTTTAGAAGCACTCTTACTACATTGTATCTATTGTTGTGACTTTATAACTCTCTACAAGGCCTGGGTATAGTCTCTAAAGTGAGAAAACACATTTAATAAAATATTCTGCAATAGATTTTAACAATACAAACTTGTTTTCATTAACAACTGGTCCAAGTTTCCATGTTTTTACCTTACTCTTAAGAATTAACAGGGACCATTTTTATATAATTGGCACTCAATACTACTTGACGGTTTCTTTTTACTTCCTAATCTGAGCATTTTATATAATTGAAAGTACTATTCCTTCTCGAAGTATTTGCTGCAAAGGGCAAGAATTACTGGCTTGTAAATAGCTATCTATGAGAAGCTGTAAATTTGTGGCAATTAGAAAAGAACACTGCTTTCATTTTGGTTTAATTCACTTATTCAGTAAATGTTTATTAAGCACCTACTACATGCAGGCAAGCACTGTGCTAGGCACTGGCCCTACAACAATAAATAAAACACATAAAATCTTTGCCCTCACAGAGATTATAGTGCAGCAGAGACAGATAATTTATCTTGTATGTATTTATGTCTGGTTTGCATTTCTCTAAAGAGAATAGTTGTCCATAAAAAAAATTACCAACTTTCAAAAGTTTCAGTTTTAATTCCCAGGTGAATTTAAAAGAAGAAAAACTCGCAAGAACTATATTACCAAAATGTTCAGAAATGAACATCTGACAACCATTATGTTGCACAAAGGAAATATTCTTCATACTCATGATGAAGACCTCATAATACCCACAGGTCAATGAGGCTACTAAAGGCTGACTAGGGAAAACGAAGGACAAACAAAATATGAATACCTACCAGAGGGCATGTTATCCAAAACTTCAGCATCTTCACCTTTATCGTTCCCTTCTGATTTTTCAGACTGCACATCCAAAGACAACATCAAACTTGGGTTTGGAGCAAAGATGGCTGATGTAACAACTGCATTATGGGCTGGGGAAAAAAATTTTACTTTAAGACAACTAATAAACTTGATTCTAAACATCAAGACAAAAAGCATAATATTTCAAAAAACATAATAGTGTAGTTATATGCAAGTACCTTTAAAAACTAACATATAAGTAACTAAGAACTATTTAAAACCCAAAATATTTTCTTAAAAGAAACCAAATCCATCATAGTAGGGGACTTTTAACACCCCACTTTCACCAATAGACAAATCATCCAAAATGAAAATAAATAAGGAAACACAAGCTTTAAATGATACATTAAACAAAATGGACTTCATTGATATTTATAGGACATTCCATCCAAAAACAACAGAATTCACTTTCTTCTCAACTGCTCATGGAACATTTTCCAGGACAGACCATATCTTGGGTCATAAATCAAACCTTGGTAAATTTAAGAAAATTGAAATCGTATCAAGTATCTTTTCTGACCACAACGCTATGAGACTAGATATCAATTACAGGAAAAAATCTAAAAAATACAAACCCACGGAAGCTAAACAATACACTACTAAATAACCAAGAGGGAGGTCACAGAAGAAACCAAAGAGGAAATCAAAAAATACCTAGAAACAAATGACTATGAAAACACGATGACCCAAATCCTATGGGATGCGGCAAAAGGAGTTCTAAGAGGGAAGTTTATAGCAATACAATACTACCAAAAGAAACAAGAAATATCTCAAATAAACAATCTAAAGCAATTAGAGAAAGAAGAACAAAAAACTCCCAAAGTTAGCAGAAGGAAAGAAATCATAAAGATCAGAGCAGAAATAAATGAAAAAGAACTGAAGAAAACAACAGCAAAGATCAATAAAACTAAACCCTGGTTCTCTGAGAAGACAAACAAAACAGATAAACCCTTAGCCAAACTCATCAAGAAAGAAAAGGAGAAGACTCAAATCAACAGAATTAGAAATGAAAAAGGAGAAGTAACAACTGACACTGCAGAAATACAAAGGATCATGAGAGATTACTACAAGCAACTCTATGCCAATAAAATGGACAACCTGGAAGAAATGGACAAATTCTTAGAAAAGCACAACCTTCCGAGACTGAACCAGGAAGAAACAGAAAATATAAACAGACCAATCACAAGCACTGAAATTGAGACCAGGACCAGATGGCTTCACAGGCGAATTCTATCAAACATTTAAAGAAGAGCTAACACATAATGTTCTCAAACTCTTCCAAAATATAGCAGAGGAAGGAACACTCTCAAACTCATTCTACAAGGCCAGCATCACCCTAATACAAAAACCAGACAAAGATGACACAAAGAAAGAAAACTACAGGCCAATATCACTCATGAACACAGATGCAAAAATCCTCAACAAAATACTAGCAAACAGAATCCAATAGCACATTAAAAGGATCATATACCATGATCAAGTGGGGTTTATCCCAGGAATGCAAGGATTCTTCAATATACGCAAATCGATCAATGTGATACACCATATTAACTGAAGGAGAAAAACCATATGATCATCTCAATAGATGCAGAAAAATCTTTCGACAAAATTCAACACCCACTTATGATAAAAACCCTCCAGAAAGTAGGCATAGAGGGAACTTACCTCAACATAATAAAGGCCATATGTGACAAACCCACAGGCAACATCGTTCTCAATGGTGAAAAACTGAAACCATTTACTCTAAGATCAGGAACAAGACAAGGCTGTCCACTCTCACCACTATTATTCAACAGAGTTTTGGAAGTTTTAGCCATGGCAATCAGAGAAGAAAAAGAAATAAAAGTAATCCAAATTGGAAAAGAAGAAGTAAAGCTGTCACTGTCTGCAGATGACATGATACTATACATAGAGAATCCTAAAGACTCTACCAGAAAACTACTAGAGCTAATCAATGAATTTGGTAAAGTAGCAGGATACAAAATTAATGCACAGAAATCTCTTGCCGTCCTATACACTAATGATGAGAAATCCGAAAGAGAAATTAAGGAAACACTCCCATTTACCACTGCAACAAGAAGAATAAAATACCTAGGAATAAACCTACCTAAGGAGACAAAAGACCTGTATGCAGAAAACTATAAGACACTGATGAAAGAAATTAAAGATGATACAAAACAGATGGAGAGATATACCATGTTCTTGGTTGGAAGAATCGACATTGTGAAAATGACTCTACTACCCAAAGCAATCTACAGATTCAGTGAATTCCTATCGAACCACCAGTGGCATTTTTCACAGAACTAGAAAAAAAAAGTCACAATTTGTATGGAAACACAGAAGACCCCGAGCAGCCAAAGCAATCTTGAGAAAGAAAATGGAGCTGGAGGAATCAGGTTCCTGGACTTCAGACTATACTACAAAACTACAGTCATCAAGACAGTATGGTACTGGCACAAAAACAGAAATATAGATCAATGGAACAGGATAGAAAGCCTAGAGATAAACCCATGCACATATGGTCACCTTACTTTTGATAAAGGAGGCACAAATATACAATGGAGAAAAGACAGCCCTTCAATAAGTGGTGCTGGGAAAACTGGACAGCTACATGTAAAAGAAGGAAATTAGAACACTCCCTAATACCATACACAAAAATAAACTCAAAATGGATTAAAGACCTACATGTAAGGCCAGAAACTATCAAACTCTTAGAGGAAAACATAGGCAGAACACTTTATGACATAAATCACAGCAAGATCCTTTTTGACCCACCTCCTAGAGAAATGGAAATAAAACCAAAAATAAACAAATGGGACCTAATGAAGCTTCAAAGATTTTGCACAGCAAAGGAAACCATAAACAAGACAAAAAGACAACCCTCAGAATGGGAGAAAATATTTGCAGATGAAGCAACTGAGAAAGGACTATTCTCCAAAATTCACAAGCAGCTCATGTAGCTCAATATCAAAAAAACAAACAACCCAATCCAAAAATGGGCAGAAGACCTAAATAGGCATTTCTCCAAAGAAAATATACAGATTGCCAACAAACACATGAAAGGATGCTCAACATCACTAATCATTAGAGAAATGCAAATCCAAACTACAATGAGGTATCACCTCACACCAGTCAGAACGGCAATCATCAAAAAGTCTACAAACAACAAATGCTGGAGAGTGTGCAAAGAAAAGGGAACCCTCTTTCACTGTTGATGGGAATGTAAATTGATACAGCTACTATGGAGAACAGTATGGAGGTTCCTTAAAAAACTAAAAATAGAACTACGATATGACCCAGCAATCCCACTACTGGGCATATACCCCGAGAAAACCATAATTCAAAAAGTGTCATGGACCACAATGTTCATTGCATCACTATTTACAATAGCCAGGACATGGAAGCAACCTAAGTGTCCATCGACAGATGAATGGATAAAGAAGATGCGGCACGTATATACAATGGAATATTACTCAGCCATAGAAAGCAATGAAATTGAGTTATTTGTGGTGAGGTGGATGGACCCAGAGTCTGTCATACAGAGTGAATAAGTCAGAAAGAGAAAAACAAATACCGTATGCTAACATATATATATGGAATCTAAAAATTAAAAAAAAAAAAGGTTCTGAAGAGCCTAGGGGAAGGACAGGAATCAAGATGCAGACGTAGAGAATGGGCTTGAGGACACGGAGAGGGAGAAGGGTAAGCTGGGACGAAGTGAGAGAGTGGCATGGACATATATACTCTACCAAATGTAAAACGGATAGCTAGTTGGAAGCAGCCGCATAGCACAGGGAGATCAGCTTGGTGCTCTGTGACCACCTAGAGGGGTGGGATAGGGAGGGTGGGAGGGAGACGCAAGAGGGAGGAGATATGGGGATATATGTATATGTATAGCTGATTCACTTTGTTATAAAGCAGAAAGTAACACACCATTGTAAAGCAATTATACTCCAATAAAGATGTTAAAAAAAAAACAACCCACCAAAACCACATACAAGTTCTGAGATTCCATGACTTCTCAAATTTTAGACAAGTATACGTTCTTCCTTGGTACAGAAAAATCAAACAAAGCCAATACAATGCGAAAGCACTTAAAACTGCCAAACTATCTCTCTGAAATAAAGCCTATACAAATTTACTTATAATACATCTCCATTTTAACTTTATTCACTTATAAGACACATAAAAGTATGCATTTACTTACCTTTAATACCTTCCCAAAAGTCATTACGATCTCTCCTCACTGAAGTAAACTTGCTTAAGTCATGGTAAGTACTCCAGATATAAACATACTTATCTTCTGAGCCACTAACGAGGTAACTAAAATCATGGCTACATTTAGTGAAGAAAGAAAAAAAAAAATCAAAGTTGTGGGTTTTTTTAGGTTTCCCTCTATCTATCAGAGCTTCCTAGTTTGAAACACCTAAGAAAACAGCCAAGAGAACTTGTTGAAATACAGACTCCTAGTCTCACTCCAGAGGTCCTGAACGTGTAGGTTTGACATGGGTGGCCAGTGGCATTAGTATTTTCATCGAAGCTCTAGGTAACTGCTGCTGGGTTAACCCACACTGGGATGAGTGCCTACTTAAGAGGTAAAAGAGAGAAGCAGAATGCTTTACCAATTAAATTACTGGGTAATTCAAGAAGAAAGGAGAACTGGTAAGAAAAGAGCTGAAATAAGGACGGCTACAAAGGAAGGAAAGGTAGGTATTTCAGGAGAGCCTGCAGATCCCAAACTAACAGTTCAAATAATAATGATATGCAAAGGTGTAAGTACAGGACACTGTACTTTAGGGTCTCGAAATGCTTTATTAGCTTCTGCACCTAAAAGGATCAAGACCATGGGTGGGGTGGGCGGTGGTGGGATAAATCTCCTCTTAGAAAGCATACATGAAAGTACAAAAGCACAAATTCTGGAGCTGGGTCTTCTAATCCTGGTTCTGCAACTACCAGTGTGACTTTAGGCAAATTACTTAATTTTCTGGGTGTTGGTTTCTTCATCCTCAGAGCAAGGGCAATTCGAACTCTACCAAACAGCTGGATAATGTAAGTAGGACTGATAATATGAGATACCAGTTGTAAAACTGCAAAGTAACTAACAGCACCATATAAACATAAGCCATAGATCAATGGAAAAATGGGAGTAGGGGAGAAATGTTCTGATCCCTTTTGGGAATTCCTCATTGTCAATTTACCTGAAACTTGCTTTGATCTGGCTGCTGCTGTTGACATAACCCTTATACTTCATGGACAGTGACAAATCTCTAAGATCATATAGTCTGATTCTGGAGTCATTTGAAGTTACCAGTATCTAAAAACAAATCAAAGGAAAAGTTAAAAATACCATCTTTTAATCTGTGCTAAGGTACAACCAAAAAAGGGTGTTAGACACATACAGAATATATCTCAAAACTAGAAAAAGCAATATTCCATAGGAAAGGAAATATATTCTTAGCTAAGATATGAAGAACTTACTTTCAGGAGTCTATATATAGTGTGGAGACAGATGGTTTTGAATACCTAGTACCTTATTTTCTCCAGGTAAAGGTTCAATGCCAGTAATTTTTCTTCCAACCTTGTTGCGCCCTCTGGTAGATCGGACATGTATCTGTGTGTGGTATTTCAAATGCTAAAAAAAAAAAATCACAATTTAAAAAGATCAGAATTAGAAAGAAACTCAAAGATCATCTGAGCCAACTCACAGACAAACATGGTATTATTTGTCCCAATTACAGATAAGGCAGTTAAAGCCCAGACAGGATACACCAACTTATTCCAAACCACAAAAGTATCTAAGTATTCAAGTATGTAATTTATACAAGACAGTCATTTACCTCTGTATCATAGAAAATACACCTGCCATCATATGTCCCAATCACTGCATATTTGCCATTCTGACAGAAATTTGCAGCTGTGATCAATTTTGTTTGACCATCTACTTCATTCCACAAAGCCACTTTTTTGTCAGGTATGTTCCAAAGGCGGAGCTTTCCATCCAATGACCCACTTAGAAAATACCTGTCATCCTAAAAATGTGACGAAAGAGGAAGCTTTCATTTTATCACATGAAGAAAAACTCATTAGCAAATCAATACATTAAGTCTATTAGAAATAATGTTAAAATATATAGATTTCATTTTAAAAGTATTAAAGTAAGCATTATTTCAGTCACTAAAAATAACAACAATTAGAAACCTCAGTATTCATTTTGGAGAAATGACCTTCTAATCACTTTATCATATCCTTAAACTGCTTTTCCCAAGGTATAGATGTTAATAGATAATGTGTTTGAGTATACATTGTGTAGAAGGGTTCTGTGGTCAAATAAGTTTGAGAAATTCTGGGTTACAGAAAGTTAAACAGGATTCTCAGTTAACACGCACTCTGAATCTTTAACGGGCGACTTTTTTGGGGGTCAGGTAGGGACATCTAGCAGGGCTAGCAATTCAAGGAACATGCTTTGGGAAACACTATCCTAAAATGGTACATTTGCCCATACCTTCCTTGGGATACATGTAACAGATGGATAAAAGAGTAACTAATGCCAGTTAGCCCACAGAACCAGTCAATTTTTGGAACTCTGATACCCTGTCAGCAGAGAATTGCTTCACTGTTTAAATTCTCAATCTCAAACCAGGGGTTCTCAGCTGGGGGCAACCTGGCCCCACAGGAGACATCTAGCAATGTCTGGAGACAGTTTGGAATTGTCACAATTTAGAGGGTGGGGCGCTACTGACATCTAGTGGGTAGAGGCCAGGAATGCTGCTAAACAGCCTACAATGCACAGGACAGCCTTTTCTCTCTCTAAGAAAAAGAATTATCCAACCCCAAGTGCCATTAGTGCCAAGGTTTAGAAACCCTGTTCTAAACTAAACCAAGCCTACCATGAAGCTGCTCTAATTTTTGGTAACATAAGAATTAAAAAGAAAATAAAATAATTGGGATGCCAAAACAAGAAACAGATTTTCTTCTCCACTCAAGATTATTATTCTTACCCACTTCTCAAGCCCGTCAAGGATAACCTTCATAGAATAGGCATTTTTATGGCTATGGTACAGTAGGCTCAACTCAATGTCTACCAGCAGAAGTGCTGAACAAATAAAAATACTTCATCTTGGTCTTACAATTCAGAATTTTATTTACATACATATATACACGTGTGTACATGTGTGTGTATCTCCATTTTGCTATTTCTTTTATGACTCTGCTTCGTTTCTTCTAGGTAACATTATTTGATAGAGTCATATTTCCTAGGAAAATGTCAACACCACCCCACTCTTCCCTAGCCCCTCTCATAAATTCTCCAGGTCAGTAGAATTTTTAGAAATAAGGCTTTTCAGTTTCCAAAATAAAACCAAATAAAAGTATAGGAAAATTATTGACTGAACAGAAACCTTAATAATAAAGTACTACATAGATAACTATTACCACCTAATAGCCCTCTCTTTCCATCTTGATACATTATAGTTAAAATAGAGGTGGGGGGATTTTGCTCTCAGGTGCTTGACAGGGGTAAAATCTACCCTTTTGTTGCACCCTTAGGTGACAGGATGGGGATATTATTTAGAAAGAAGCCTCGAAAGCTTGATGGTCAAAACTGATACAGTATTAACATAGATTAAGCATTTTTAATTTTCAAAAGTTCTTAATAAAATCTTCTCTAAGGGTTCAGAATTATTACTGCCTATGTTATAAGCCTGCCCAGGGAGGGAAATTATATTGAGAGAAAAAAGTCATTCTTCTCTCTTAATTTGGGGAATGAGAGAAAGAAATGTCAATATAATTGAAAGGTTGCATTAAAAAGACAATGGGTACTAAACACAGAGAGATGAGGACATGATTGGAAATGTAATCATACACAAATGTAGTGGAGGGAAAGTCAATGAGGGTCAGCTCAAGCCCTCCACTTATTTCAACCTAGCTAGTGAAGCAGTGCCAACAAGTGACATCCCTTGTGCTTACAGCTGCAAAGAACTAAAACTACTCTAGCCTCATGCATTTGGTGGCTCTATCCTATAAGGGCATAAGATAGCTCTGGAGTCCATGATGGTAGATTTTTCTCCTTTAGTTGAAATCATATGAAATTCTTTCTAGAGGAAAGATATTAAAGGATTTTCTACATTGAAAATGAGTATGAAGGGATCTCAAGATTAACAATGTTTTCAGACCTGAAATAGGAATTCAGTCTATCTTGTAATGAATTTTGGTCTTTGCCTCTTTCAACCTTTTCCTCTTTGTCTCTTCCCTTCCTGACCCTCCTACAACTATTCCTGCCTATATGCTTCCCTTTCTCATTTATTTACCTGCCGTCTTTTCTTCTTCCACTGTCTCCAACCTCTCTCCTCTTTAATAAGATATTTTATTTCTTTATTTATACCCTGCAGGTCTTATTAAAGATTTGGGATGACTTTTCACTGTCATATTTAGACTATAATATTTCCAGCTCTTCTAATGAAGATTAGTACAATATTTATTTCCTTTCTTATTTTTAAAGCAGAATGAAACACTAAATTAAGCTGCTCTTAACTATGTGGATATTAATAATTTTTTTCCTGTAGTCCAATTACCCTCCAGAGAAACCTGGTTCCATCACCTTCCTCATAGTATAACAGAAAAACATGTAAATACTTACTCTTGGATGGAAAGCTATGGCAGTGACAAAATCTATGTGCTGAAAACAGCAAAGGCATTCTCTTCTGGAAATGTGCCATAACCTGACTGTTTTATCCATTGAAGAAGAAAGCAGAAAGTAGTTCTACGGAGAAATTGACATTGATTATCTTATCACCATATGAAAAAAAACACTTACACCATAAAAGAGAACTTTTAGTTTTAGGTATCTCAAGAGTTTTGTCATTACTATTGTTATATGCAGCATCATAAAGTACAAAGATATCCAATCCACTTGGACAATCCCATTTTTTTCCAAATAGTTAAATACCATATTTCTTTGATTCTAAGACTTTTTCACATTACCTATTCTGAAATGAGGATGAATCTTATGACTTCTGTTGAAAGAAATCTGCCAGATGCCGACAGAGGACTAAGGTGTGCCTTGGTTGTTGGAGCCTGCATGTACTAGAAGTTAGCTATGAATGTAAGGCATCTATTCATTTGATCGTCACTTCAGTTATTTTCACATTGATAACACTGGTGAATTTTAACTCCCATGAATTCCCTAATTGTCACTTAAAATGTCTTGAAACGAAAAGTTCTTGTGCACCTGTCACACCTTAGGCAAGCAAATGAGAGAACAGAAATTGTCAAATGTCTCAGAATAGAATTTTCAAAGCTAGAAGAGGGTAGTGTAACTGATTTAGGCATTATGATGGCCCATCACCCATAAACCAAACATCTATCTGTCAAAAGCTTCCAGATGGATACATAAGGGGATAGGATTCCCAGGTGCTCGGCCCTACCAGGCGCCGGATGTGCCACTGCGCAGGGGCGCGAGACCAGATTCTGTACGTCACTCCCTCTTGTGAGAACACCGGAATCACAACTAAATGCTGAACAATCATCAACAGGAAGGCGCTGGAACTCACCAAAAAAGATACCCCACATCCAAAGACAAAGGAGAAGCCACAATGAGACAGTAGGAGGGGGGCAATCACAGTAAAATCAGGGGCTTCCCTGGTGGTGCAGTGGTTGGGAGTCCGCCTGCCGACGCGGGGAATGCGGGTTCATGACCCGGTCCGGGAGGATGCCACATGCCGTGGAGTGGCTTGGCCCGTGAGCCATGGCCGCTGAGCCTGCGCGTCTGGAGCCTGTGCTCCGCAGCTGGCGGGGGGGGGGGGCGCGCAGCAGTGAGAGGCCCGCGAACCGCAAAACAAACAAAAAACCAAAAAACCAAAAAAAAAACCCCAAAAAATCAAATCCCATAACTGCTGGGTGGGTGACTCACAAACTGGAGAACTCTTATACCACAGAAGTCCACCCACTGGAGTGAAGGTTCTGAGCCCCACATCAGGCTTCCCAAACTGGGGGTCCGGCAATGGGAGGAGGATTTCCTAGAGAATCAGACTTTGAAAGCTAGCGGGATTTGATTGCAGGACTTTGACAGGACTGGGACAAACAGAGACTCCACTCTTGGAGGGCACACACAAAATACTGTGCACATCAGGACCCAGGGGAAGGAGCAGAGACCCCATAGGAGACTGAACCAGACCTACCTGCTAGTGTTGGAGGGTCACCTGCAAAGGCAGCAGGTGGCTGTGTCTCACCGTGAGGACAAGGACACTGGCAGCAGAAGTTCTGGGAAGTCTTCCTTGGTGTGAGCCCTCCCAGAGTCTGCCATTAGCCCCACCAAAGACCCCAGTGTTGGGTCGCCTCAGGCCAAACAACCAACAGGGAGGGAACCCAGCCCCACCCATCAGCAGGTAAGTCTATTAAAGTTTTACTGAGCTCTGCCCACCAGAGCAACAGCCAGCTCTACCCACCACCAGTCCCTCCCATCAGGAAACTTGCACAAGCCTCTCAGATAACCTAACCCACCAGAGGGTAGACAGCAGAAGCAAGAAGAACTACAATCGTGCAGCCTGTGGAACAAAAAACACATTCACAGAAAGACAAGACGAAAAGGCAGAGGGCTATGAACCAGATGAAGGAACAAGATAAAACCACAGAAAAACAACTAAATGAAGTGGAGATAGGCAACCTTCCAGAAAAAGAATTCAGAATAATGATAGCGAAGATGATCCAGGACCTCAGAAAAAGAATGGAGGCAAAGATCGAGAAGATGCAAGAAATGTTTAAGAAAGACCTAGAAAAACTAAAGAACAAACAAACAGAGATGAACAATACAATAACTGAAATGACAACTACACTAGAAGGAATCAATAGCAGAATAACTGAGGCAGAAGAACAGATAAGTGACCTGGAAGACAGAATAGTGGAATTCACTGCTGCGGAAAAGAACAAAGAAAAAAGAATGAAAAGAAATGAAGACAGTCTAAGAGACCTCTGGGACAACATTAAACACAACAACATTCGTATTATACGGGTCCCAGAAGGAGAAGAGAGAGAGAAAGCACCCGAGAAAATAAATGAAGAGATTATAGTCGAAAACTTCTCTAACATGGGAAAGGAAATAGCCACCCAAGTCCAGGAAGCACAGAGAGTCCCATACGGGATAAACCCAAGGAGAAACACGCCAAGGCACATAGTAATCAAACAGGCAAAAATCAAAGACAAAGAAAAATTATTGAAAGCAGCAAGGGAAAAACGACAAACAACATACAAGGGAACTCCCATAAGGTTAACAGCTGATTTTTCTGCAGAAACTCTACAAGCCAGAAGGGGGTGGCATGACATATTTAAAGTGATGAAAGGGAAAAACCTACAACCAAGATTACTCTACCCAGCAAGGATCTCATTCAGACTCGGAGAAATCAAAAGCTTTACAGATAAGCAAAAGCTAAGAGAATTCAGCACCACCAAACCAGCTCTACAACAAATGCTAAAGGAACTTCTCTAAGTGGGAAACACAAGAGAAGAAAAGGACCTACAAAAACAAACCCAAAACAATTAAGAAAATGGTAATAGGAACATACATATTGATAATCACCTTAAACGTGAATGGATTAAATACTCCAACCAAAAGACACAGTCTCGCTGAATGGATACAAAAACAAGACCCATATATATGCTGTCTACAAGAGACCCACTTCAGACCTAGAGACACATACAGACTGAAAGTAAGGGGATGGAAAAAGATATTTCATACAAATGGAAATCAAAAGAAAGCGGGAGTAGCAATACTCACATCAGATAAAACAGACTTTAAAATAAAGAATGTTACAAAAGACAAGGAAAGACACTACATAATGATCAAGGGATCAATCCAAGAAGAAGATATAACAATTATAAAATACATGGGGCTTCCCTGGTGGCGCAGTGGTTGAGAGTCCGCCTGCCGATGCAGGGGACACGGGTTCGTGCCCTGGTCTGGGAAGATACCACATGCCGCAGAGCGCCTAGGCCCGTGAGCCATGGCCACTGAGCCTGCATATCCGGAGCCTGTGCTCTGCAACGGGAGAGGCCACAAGAGTGAAAGGCCCGCGTACTGCAAAAAAAAAACAAAAACAAACAAACATACACCCAACATAGGAGCACCTCAATACATAAGGCAACTGCTAACAGCTATAAAAGAGGAAATCGACAGTAACACAATAATAGTGGGGGACTTTAACACCTCACTTACACCAATGGACAGAGCATCCAAACATTCCATCCAAAAACAGCAGATTACACTTTCTTCTCAAGTGTGCACGGAACATTCTCCAGGATTGATCACATCGCGGGTCACAAATCAAGCCTCACTAAATTTAAGAAAACTGAAATCACACCAAGCATCTTTTCTGACCACCATGATATGAGACTAGAAATCAACTACAGGGAAAAAAGCGTAATAAAGACAAACACATGGAGGCTAAACAACACATTACTAAATAACCAAGAGATCACTGAAGAAATCAAAGAGGAAATAAAAAAATACCTAGAGACAAATGACAATGAAAACACAACGATCCAAAACCTATGGGATGCAGCAAAAGCAGTTCTAAGAGGGAAGTTTATAGCAATACAATCCTACCTCAAGAAACAACAAACATCTCAAATAAACAATCTAACCTTACACCTAAACGAACTAGAGAAAGAAGAACAAACAAAACCCAAAGTTAGTAGAAGGAAAGAAATCATAAAGATCAGAGAAGAGATAGATGAAATAGAAATGAAGAAAACAATAGGAAAGATCAATAAAATGAAAAGCTGGTTCTTTGAGAAGATAAAAAAAAATTGATAAACCATTAGCCAGACTCATCAAGAAAAAGAGGGAGAGGACTCAAATCATTAAAATTAGAAATGAAAAAGGAGAAGTTACAACAGACACCGCAGAAATACAAAGCATCCTAAGAGACTACAACAAGCAACTCTGTGCCAATAAAATGGACAACCTGGAAGAAGTGGACAAATTCTTAGAAAGGTATAACCTTCCAAGATTGAACCAGGAAGAAATAGAAAATATGAACAGACCAATCACAAGTAATGAAATTGAAACTGTGATTAAAACTCTTCCAACAAACAAAAGTCCAGGACCAGATGGCTTCACAGGTGAATTCTATCAAACATTTAGAGAAGAGCTAACAGGCATTCTTCTCAAACTCTTCCAAAAAGTTGCAGAGGAAGGAACACTCCCAAACTCATTCTATGAGGCCACCATCACCCTGATAACAAAACCAGACAAAGATACTACAAAAAAAGAAAATTACAAACCAATATCACTGATGAATATAGATGCAAAAATCCTCAACAAAATAGTAGCAAACAGAATCCAACAACACATTAAAAGGGTCATATACCATGACCAAGTGGGATTTATCCCAGGGATGGAAGGATTCTTCAATATACGCAAACCAATCAATGTGATACACCATATTAACAAATTGAAGAAGAAAAACCATATGATCATCTCAACAGATGCAGAAAAAGCTTCTGACAAAATTCAACACCATTTATGATAAAAACTCTCCAGAAAGTGGGCATAGAGGGAACCTACCTCAACATAATAAAGGCCATATACGACAAACCCACAGCAAACATCATTCTCAATGGTGAAAAACTGAAACCATTTCCTCTAAGATCAGGAACAAGACAAGGATGTCCACTCTCACCACTATTATTCAACATAGTTTTGGAAGTCCTAGCCATGGCAATCAGAGAAGAAAAAGAAATACCAGGAATACAAATTGGAAAAGAAGAAGTAAAACTGTCACCATTTGCAGATGACATGATACTATACATAGAGAATCCTAAAGATGCCACCAGAAAACTACTAGAGCTAATCAATGAATTTGGTAAAGTAGCAGGATACAAAATTAAGGCACAGAAATCTCTGGCATTCCTATACACTAATGATGAAAAATCTAAAAGAGAAATTAAGGAAATACTCCCATTTACCATTGCAACAAAAAGAATAAAATACCTAGGAATAAACCTACCTAAGGAGACAAAAGACCTGTATGCAGAAAACTATAAGACACTGATGAAAGAAATTAAAGATGTTACCAACAGATGGAGAGATATACCATGTTCTTGGATTGGAAGAATCAATATTGGGAAAATGACTATACTACCCAAAGCAATCTACAGATTCAGTGCAATCCCTAACAAATTACCAATGGCATTTTTCACAGAACTAGAAAAAAAATGTTCACCATTTGTGTGGAAACACAAAAGACCCCAAATAGCCAAAGCAATCTTGAGAAAGAAAACGGAGCTGGAGGAATCAGGCTCCCGGACTTCAGACTATACTACAAAGCTACAGTCATCAAGACAGTATGGTACCGGCACAAAAAAAGAAATATGGATCAATGAAACAGGATAGAAAGCCCAGAGAGAAACCCACGCACATATGGTCACCTTATCTTGGATAAAGGATGCAAGAATACATAGTGGAGAAAAGAAAGCCTCTTCAATAAGTGGTGCTGGGAAAACTGGACATCTACATGTAAAAGAATGAAATTAGAACACTCCCTAACACCATACAAAAAAATAAACTCAAAATGGATTAAAGACCTAAATGTAAGGCCAGACACTATAAAACTCTTAGAGGAAAACATAGGAAGAACACTCTTTGACATAAATCACAGCAAGATCTTTTTTGATCCACCTCTTAGAGAAATGAAAATTAAAACAAAACTAAAGAAATGGCACCTAATGAAACTTAAAAGATTTTGCACAACAAAGGAAAGTACAAGCAAGACAAAAAGACAACCCTCAGAATGGGAGAAAATATTTGCAAACGAGTCAACAAAGGATTAATCTCCAAAATATATAAACAGCTCATGCAGCTCAATATTAAAAAAGCAAACAACCCAATCCAAAAATAAATACTTAATAAATAAATGAAATTAAATAGCGTTCTTGAACCAAGCATGATCTTACAAGTCAAAAAAATTAGATTCAGATCTAAGTTCTACCCATAACTAGTTTTGTGATGGGTCAGAGGCCCAGTCTTCTAATCCACAGTATGGAATATCAACTACCTCACAGCATTGTTATTTTCAGTATTAACAAGGTAATTCCTATTACGTGGCACAAAATAAGTCTTCAACAAACAGAAAACCCACTATAAACATCAACTGTGCTAGATACTCAAGAGAAACAACAGTGAAGTAAGAGCTGATCCCTACTCTTGAGGGGCTTAGAATCTTGTTGCCAATAAGATGTGGAAATGTACATAGATAAACAGTTAAGTAAAAAAGAAAGTTTAAGAAAAGAGCACAGAGACAGATGAAGGCGTTAAGAACAAAAACTGAGGTTTCCTGGAGAAGAAATTCTGCCTTAAGACTCCAGCATGAATGTACAACAAGGTGACTAGAGTTAACAACGCTGTATTATATACTTGCAAGTTGCTAAGAGAGTAGATCTTAAATGTTCTCACCACAAAAAAAAGGTAACTATTTATGGTGATGAATGTGTTAATTACCCTTATTGTAGTAATCATTTCCCAATATGTAAGTATATCAAATCATCACTGTGTACACCTTAAACTTACACAATGTTTTAATTACATCTCGATAAAGCTGGGAAAAAAACCCAAAAAAACTTCAGCGTGACTCCAGCTGAGTTTTCAATGCCTGCCCTACAAATTTCAAATTTGCCTGCCCCCACAACTGTGTGAGCCAATTCCTTAAAATAAACCTCCCATGTATGTATTTCCTCTTGGTTCTGTTACTCTGGAGAACACTGACTGATACAGTCATCAATGGAGGATTAATATCTTCAGTTGGTGCTACATTTTACAAAAAATATTGGTTTGCTTTAAGAAAGTAAAATGAGTGCAGGGTTCCCAATAAGGTGCTTTGTACTTTTTATTCTAGATGAATACGATTATCAGATTAAGGACACTTTAAATTTCCATCTTCCAACAACTCAGATTTCACACAGGGTGGGGAGAGAGTACAAAGATACAACTGTGGCTCAATTTAAAACCAGACTACCAGGTGAGGCCCAAGCTTGTTCCAGGAGGTTAGAGAAAAACGTTATGAAATGCATCCATAACATCTAAACAAATATGATACGAGCATAATTCAAAAATGGAGTGATTCAAAGCTGGAGCTCAGGGAAAGGCTGACTTGCCAATATATGCCAGTGATATCTTTGTGATATAGTTAAAATATATGGGTGTCACTGGTATCCTTGCTAGTATTTTGTTAACTCAGATGACTTTTCTCAATTTAAAGCTTTTAAATATCACTTTCCCCCACAAATTCTTAATATATTTTAGATTTTGATTACTGACAAATTTTAATACAAAGAAAGTATAAGGAATCATGCAAAAATTCCAAAAAACTGCTTCATGCTTCAAACACCTTAAATAAAATTTTAAGTATCTCTTAAAAATTTTGCAAACTTCTAAGATATTTGATCGGTGGCAAAATAGCCCCTCTACTTCTAAAATTTTGCTCTAAGGAAAAAAAAAATTACAAAATGAAGACTTACCATTGATCTGCAGAATATAATTATTAAACCTAAATTAATAATTTCATGAATATAGCAGATTATCCCCAAAACAGTCTTGATTAGATAGGTCAGACTTCACCTTTGTAGCTGAAGTCATATCCATTTTGCTGAGGATAGTTACTTTGCAAAACTATTTTATAAAAGAAGCAAATACAAGTATATAGACAGATCCAGATAGAAGCTGTTAAGTAATATAAACATTTTATTAGCCTAATCTGACATTTCTCTTTTTTAACTTTGATTAATTTGTAACTCCCACAAAGTATATACAAACATTCAAACACCTGACTGTGACAATCATACAAATAAAACATTTGCTTATATCCTAAAATAGTTACATAGAATACAAAATTCAAATAAGAATTTCTTACTTTAGGACTTTATGATGGCGCAGTGGTTAAGAACCCACCTGCCAATGCAGGGGACATGTGTTCGATCCCTGGTCCGGGAAGATCCCACATGCTGCGGAGCAACTAAGCCTGTGTGCCACAACTACTAAGCCCACATGCTGCAACTACTGAAGCCTGTGCACCTAGAGCCTGTGCTCTGCAACAAGAGAGGCCCATGCACCGCAACAAAGAGTAGCCCCTGCTCGCCGCAACTAGAGAAAGCCCGTGCACAGAAACGAAGACCCAACGCAGCCAAAAAAAAAAAAAAGATTTCTTACTTTAGACCATGAAAGATCAAGGAGATCAGCAGTATGTCCTTTATATTTGCAAAACGGCCGTTGTCGAAATGGTGCATTTTTATCATCTGGGTCTTCATCAGCTCCACTGCATACCTATTTAGACATGAAAACAAATGTTAAAACTAGAAAAACAAAAGCTTCATACTCTTCCCACCCATTTATTCTCTCATTTTATATGATGCCTGATTGAAATCTTGATCCACTAAAAGCTGACTCCCCTTTATGCTGAATCTACTACTTATTACTTCCTCACCTCCTTGTCCTAATAAGCCAGGATCATCCCTGAAGACATCATGCTATCACAATCTTTCCCTCCCTAACAGAGCCCCCACTTTGTCCTTTTTTGAGCATCTCTTCCTTTAGGAGAGGTGGGAGCCAGCACCAGGGGGTGATCACGATTAGGTCCAAGCTAATTAAGATGAACTAACTCCCCTTTCCAGTGATGACTGGTTTAGGCATGGGCATATGTTATAATTTTCATCAAACAGACATGAGGGCAAGTCCATCTGGGGGATGAGGTGATAGGGGAGGCTTCTAGAAAGATTTCCTCACTCTTAAAAAGGGGTATACTAAAGGGACCTTCCTCTTTCCTGCTTCTGAACATTGTTGTCTGCATGTGACACCTAAGACAGTAGTAGTCATCTTACTACCATGAGGGCACCAAGCCCAGGAGAACAACAGATAAAGAACAGCAAAGCAAGAGGATGGAAGGACCTTGTGTTCCTGATGACACTACTGAGCTGCTGAATTAAGCAACCCTAGAGCCGCCTTACCTCCAGACTGGCTTCCTCATTGTTAAGCCATTTTCAGTTGGATTTCTATTATTTGAAGTCAAAAGCATCCTGACAGGTAGAGGTAGGTAGAAAATAATGCCATACACATGTGCCATGCATTTAGTTTACAACATGCTTTTGTATTCATTATCTGAATGAATCCTAACGACCCTGTGAGGTAGGTATTACCATTATGAGGATGAAGAAATTAAGCAAAAAACCTGAGAATCAAAGAGGTCAAAACAACATATTAAAAGTCACGCAGCCACCTGTAAACAGCAGAACCAAAGCAAAGGTACAAGTAATCTAACTAAGTCCAGAGGTTGTTCCTCAAATGTTTTAGAGGATGTCACTTGAGCAGAAATATGGAATGTTAGCTAAGCCTTGCATATTTAGGGAAGGGTAGGTAGGATGATGAGGATGGAGAAAAACGTATATGGAGATAAAGCAGGGGATTAGGGTAGAAAGGTACTTTGAGACCAGATCATAAAGTGGCTTAAAAATTCAGACATTCTAAGGCGATGGAGAGCCAACAAAGGTTTCTGAAAAGGAAAAATAACACAATCTGACTGGGGCTTTAGAAAGAGAATGCTGGGCAATAATGTAAAAGATGGTTTGGAAAGAGAGTCGGGGCAGGAAAAGCAGTCAGTAAGTTTAAGTAAGACTAACGAGGGCTTAAATAGGACAGTGGCCATGGGGATAGATAAAAACTACCACTATCTGTTAACAACTTTACAGTTTATAAAAACATCTTCACATTCTCTGTGGAGGTAGACCAGCAACACAGATGCCCTGACCCTTTGCCAAACACTCCTCATCCTAGATGATTACAGCTACTTCCCCTAATTTTACTGCTAGATTAGTGAGCACTGCTGGAAGACAAAACTAAACAGGCTTCTTGCCCTGTTACATAAAATTCAACTTTTTGTTTAATAATAATTTTCATTTTATTAACTCCTCAGCATATTTCCCCTAGCTGTGATCCCAGATCTTTTTTTCCTCCTTAACCATCCATTTTCTTTTCATTGTACTCTACATATTTTCAAAATACTTAAATAATGTATTTTTGATTATAAAGTAATATACATGCTCAGTATAGACAATTCAGAAAACATAGAAAGTAGAAAAACTAAAATTAAAACCACCTATAATCTGCTCAAATTTTGGCCACCTTCAATCTTTCATTTTTTAAAAACATAATTGAAATCACATTGTACACATGATTCAGTATCTTCCTTTTTATTTTACATGAGCACTTTCTGTATTTCACTCTTTGGAAACATTTACTAGCTGCATATGGATGCACCATAATTTAATCATTTCCAATTTGTTGGTAATTTCGACATTTCCAATTTTTTGCTAAATAGCAATTCAACAAACATCCTGGAGCATGAACCTTTATCCCTATTTTATCATTTGCTTATCCTACTAGAAGGGTCAAAGGCTTAAACCATAGACTTTTATAGTATCTTCTGTTGTTTGTCTTAATAAAATCAGGTAAATTTATTACAGAAAATTTTAGCTAAAACCCTACCAGCTAGTGATAACTACTAGTTATAATTTAGTGTATTTCTTTAAAATTTAAAAATCTATATTTATAGATATTTTTAGTTAAGATTAGGATAATATTATATCTGTTTTTTATTCTGCTATTTTCACTTTACAATTTATTTAGAATATTTTAAATGTCATCAAGTAGTCTTTGAAAAGAATTTAAGGACTGCATAGTATTATACTGTATGGATTATACCATAGTTTTTATTTTTCAACTATTAAAAATTCAGGGCTTCCCTGGTGGCGCAGTGGTTGGGAGTCCGCCTGCCGATGCGGGGGACGTGGGTTCGTGCCCCGGTCCGGGAGGATCCCACATGCCGCGGAGCAGCTGCGCCCGTGGGCCATGGCCGCTGGGTCTGCACGTCCGGAGCCTGGGCTCCGCAGCGGGAGAGGCCACGGCAGTGGGAGGCCCGCGTACCGCAAAAAAAAAAAAAAAAAAAATTCAGTTTGTTTAAATTTTAGCTACTGTGAGAACATTAATATGAAAATCCTCTTACATCTTTGGGCATACATGATCATTTCTTTATGATAGATTTTTAAAGGTAGAATTACCAAGTGAAATGTTATATATTTTATCTATATCTCTCTAGATATCTATATGTAGAGAGATATTTATATCTCTATGTAAATATAAAACTTTATTATGAACATTTCAAATATACACAGAAGTAGACAGTATAATGAAACCCGTGCATCCGTCACCTGTTTTAATGATTATCAACATTTTATTCACCTTGTTTTTCAATCCTCCCACTTTTATGTATTTGCTTATTTTTGCTGGAGCACTTAAAGCAAAATCTAAACATCATTCATTTTATCAGTAAATATTCTATATGTATCTCTAACTAGTAATCTTTTAAATTTAACTACCATTACATTATCATACCTAAAAAAATACCATCTGTGTCATCAAATACCAAATCCATATCCAAATATCCAGATTATCTAAAAATGTCATTTAAAGTTGGATTGCTTTGAAAACTTGTAAGCCTTTTGATATTTATTAACACTTACTATATACCAGATATGGTATGCTACTTGAAATACCAAAATAAATATTTCTTATCTGTTTATAATCTATTCTCAGTATTTAAAAGCCAGAATAAAATATGTCAGATTGTCATTCTCTGTTCAAAAACCCTCCATTGGCTTCTTTCTCAGAGCAAAAGCCGAAGTCCTTGCAGTGTCCTACACCTTATGACTGGCCCATCTACACCTCCGTGACTTCATTTTCTTTTTTTTTGTTTTCATGACTTCATTTTCTACTACTCATCTCCTTGCTCACTGGCTCCAGCTACCCAGGCCTCAGTGCTATTTCCTGAACATACCAGGACTCCTGCCTTATCACAGTTTCACTTGCCTCCACTTGGAATGTTCTTCTCCTCCAGATAGCCAGATGATCCCTCTCTCACCTCCTTCAGATTCTCCTCAAATGACTTCTCAGTGAAGCTTTGCTCGTCCACCATATTTACCTCCTGTCACCCCGCTTTATCTGCTTTATTTTTCTCCACAAAATTTATCACCTTCTAATATATTACAAAATTTACTTGTTTTGTTTCTCTGTCTCCCACCACTAGAATAAGCTTCATAACAATACATTTTTTTTGTTTCTTCTGTTCACTACTATATCCCCAACTCTTAGAACAATGATAAATACACAGTAGACACTCAATAAATATTTGTGGACTAAATGAAGACATAGTGCCAGACCTTCAGATGTCAACTAGCAGAGCATAATGGTTAAGAGCATAAGCTCTAAAGACACATCAGAGCTGGGTTCTAATTCTCTTGCTGTATCTACCAACTGTGTGAAACTGGTGTTACTCAATATCTCTAAGCATTTTCTTCATCTGTAAAATAGGGTTCTTAATAGTACTTCACAGCACTACCAGGGCTGTTGTGAGGTGAAGTAAGACATAAAATGTACTTAGCAAAGTACATGGCACATAGTAAGGGCTCATAAAATGTTAGCTGTTGTTACATAAATTGATATAGTATACAGTAAGTGCTTTTAACAGAACTATGGGCAAAGTACCATGGGAACAGTGAGGGAGCACATGAGTAAATTACTAGGTGAAGCAAGGAATGCTTCAGTGAGGGGACGAGTCTTAAATGAATTTGCCAGGCAAAGGGGAACTGCACATGTATTGTTAAGTACAGGGAATCAACAAAGGGTCTGACATTTTTGTTGGGGCATGAACAACCAAGTGGTTCAGAACATAAGGCCTGAGAGAGGGAAGGGTGGGAAATAACGAGAGCTGAGGTCAGGCTGATCTCTGAAAGACTGGGTCATCTAAGGAATTTAGACTTAATTCTATAGGAAAAAAGAGAGCCAAAAGGAGTGCTTAAAACAGGAGAGTAACATGATGAGATTTGTTTTACAGGAAAGTAATTCTGCTGGCATAATTTTATCCATAATTCTGTGGATAAAAGACTGGAATCTGGGAGAACAGCTATAGTGGTCCAGGTAAGAGATAAAGGCCTGGATTGTAACAGTGGAAATGAAAGAAATGGCCAGATTCCAAAGACATTTCTGAGATCAAGCGGGCAGGATCTGGTAAATGAGCAGACACTGAAGGGAGAGGAGACAGTGAAAAGTGATCACAGTTTCTAACTCAGGAGATGGTATGGGTGTTAAATAATGAACTGATATCAAGTATGCATACCATCAAAGGAGTGGTTTTCTCAGGAAAATGATACTTAATTCTGTTTTGGGCATATATTATCGGGTTGGCCAGAAGGTTCGTTTGTTTTTTTCCGTAAGATGGCTCTAGTAGCACGTAGTTGTCTTTAACTTCATTTGAAACAATTTTATTAGATTGTATGTGACAGCTGTCATATCAGCGTGCATTTAAAAAGAGACTTATCAAAATTGGTGAATTTTTGTGTAGCCATTTTAATATTGAAGATGGAAGAGAAAAAGCAACGTTTTTGGCATATTATGTTTTATTATTTCAAGAAAGGTAAAAACACAACCGAAATGCAAAAAAGGATTTGTGCAGTGTATGGAGAAGGTGCTGTGACTGATCGAGTGTGTCAAGAGTGGTTTGCGAAGCTTTGTGCTAGAGATTTCTCGCTGGTCGATGCTCCAAGGTTGGCTAGACCAGTTGAAGTTGATAGTGATCAAATTGAGACATTTATTAAGAAAAATCAACGTTATACCACGCGGGAGATAGCTGACATACTCAAAATATCCAAATCAAGCGCTGAAAATCATTTGCACCAGTTTGATTATGTTCATCGCTTTGATGTTTGGGTTCCATGTAAGTTAAGTGGAAAAAAAACTTCTTGACAGTATTTCTGCATGCAATTCTCTACTTAAACGTAATGAAAACATTCTGTTTTTAAAACAAATTGTGACAGGAAATGAAAAGTGGATACTGTACAATAATGTGGAATGGAAGAGATCGTGGGGCAAGCGAAATGAACCACCACCAACCACACCAAAGGCTGGTCTTCATCCAAAGAAGGCGATGTTGTGTATATGGTGGGATTGGAAGGGAGTCCTCTATTATGAGCTCCTTCTGGAAAACCAAACGATTAATTCCAACAAGTACTGCTCCCAATTAGACCAACTGAAAGCAACACTCGACGAAAAGCGTCCAGAATTAGTCAACAGAAAATACATCATCTTCCATCAGGATAATGCAAGATTGTGTTTCTTTGATGACCAGGCAAAAACTGTTACGGCTTGGCTGGGAAGTTCTGATTCATCCACCATATTCACCAGACATTGTGCCTTTGGATTTCCTTTTATTTAGGTCTTTACAAAATTCTGTTAAAGGAAAAAATTTCAATTCCCTGGAAGACTGTAAAAGGCACCTGGAACAGTTCTTTGCTCAAAAAGATAAAAAGTTTTGGGAAGATGGAATTATGAAGTTGCCTGGAAAATGCCAGAAGGTAGTGGAACAAAAGGGTGAATACGTTGTTAAATAAAGTCCTTGGTGAAAATGAAAAATGTGCCTTTTATTTTTACTTAAAAACTGAAGGCACTTTTTGGCCAATACAATATCATTGTTGATGTCTGTCTTCTCCCATGCATTGCTCGTTGGTATGAATTATCCACTGCATCTTTATATTTTCAGTGCCTAACACACTGTCGACGTTTAAAAATTGCTTGTTGATTGAACCAAATCTAAATCAGTGCATATTTTTAATACATACCGCATATGTACAGTTTCATAAAAATTCCCTCTCATTCCCTTACAGTTAAGGCCTTTCATCCATTTTAGACTCTAATGATTTTGAAGGGGATCAGAATATGTCACCCCCAAATATGCCCCTTTGCCTAAGGATTATTTTGAGCTGAATGCAACTAAGAGGAAACAGACACAAGAAAAAGTCTCTGCCCTCCCCCTTTCTACCTGAAAGCAGAGCATAAAGTGCCCTTTGTGAAGGTGTCTCCCCCTCACCTCTCCCTTACCAGGAAGGGGAGAATCAATCTTAACTGCCTAAACAGAACCTTACTAAATTACCCTTATCTTCCATTAGTTTCCCCCAGTTGATTTACCTTCCCACAATTTACCACCCCTAAAAGCCTAAACTTCTTTTTCTTTATCTTGTCACTTTTCCACAAATTTCTTGCTCTTTGTTAAAATGATATATAAGTGCCTAAGTCTAATAGCTTCTTTGGGTCTTCACTATTCCTCTAGGAAGGCCTCTATATGCATACGTAATAAACCGTTTCTCCTCTTAATCCGTCTTTTGTTAGGTTATTTCGAAGTTCCCAGCCACAGAACCTAAGAAGGTAGAGGAAATTTTTTTCCTCCCCTACAATCTACTCTCAAAAATTCTAAGCAGAAGTTAAATGCTGTTAACACCCATATTGATATTCCACTAATCAAGTGCACCAAACAGATTTATCCAAGAAAAACATTAATTTTTAGGTAGATAGCATATTTATTCGTGTCAAGCAGAAATGTTACAAGTCTGTAGCATGATGGAGCAAACTAAATACGCTGCTCTTCCTTACATTTACTGAGCTACTTTTGGAAATCAATAGAAACAGAGAGCATAAGGGCCAGAATTCTAGGCTTGGCATGACCAACGAGTAGGTGAGTGATCTTGGGTGTGTCACTTTGTATGCCCAACTGTACAATAGGTACTTTTATGTATTCTATTTTACATGGATGCTAAGAAGGCAAGAGTAAAAATGTATCAAAAGAGATATATATAAGATATCACTGTCATGAGAAAAAAGAAAAAAAGAACACACATATCAGGGAAATAAACTCCACTGTGCTTACTGTGCCTCACTGCAGCGAGTACTAGGTTAAAGACAAAGGCATATGAAACAGAGGCTTCTTTTAACTGTCCCCATATAGAATAACAGAAGTGAAAGGAACCCCAAGGTATCTTTTCCTGAAAACAATAGATATAAATGATACTCAACTACTCCAGAAAAAAGGCTCAGTACTCCAGGGGCTCAGTACTTTTTGGGTCAAAGAACTACTATGCTCATTTTTTTTTTTTTTTTTGGCCACACCAAGAGGCATGTGGGATCTTAGTTGCCCGACCAGGGATAGAACTCATGCCCCTTGCATTGGAAGCACGGAGTCCCAAGCCACCGGACCTCCAGGGAAGTCCCTATGCTCCTCATTTAAAAGGTCTTCTATTCAAACAAGATTGGGAGTTACTTAGGGTTTTTTTTTTGGGGGGGGGGATGGAAGTAGTTAAGAATCTGTAAGTAGGATTGTTAAAATAAGCATAATATAAGATAGTACAAATAGTCTCTGTTTTTTTTTTTAATAGTCTCTGTTTTTAATAGTAATCAAGGCCTGGAAACTTTATGGTAAATTAAACTAATAAAAGCAAATCCTTTTCCCCTAAAGCAAAGTGGTTAAAATTTTCACTGCTACATTAGTCAGTGAAGGCTTTATGGAGGAAGTGGGCCTTCAAGAATGGGCAAGTTTTAAGTAGAAAAAAGGGAGACCACAGGCATCCAGATAAGGGGAATAGGAATGAATGAAAGGCACAGAAGCAGGAATTCAACACTGATTTAGGTCTACCACAGTCAGGCATGGGGTTAGGTTCCAAGGATACTAAGATCTGTGAAGTACAGTTCTTTGCCTTAAATCAGCCCTGAGCCTAGCCAGAGGGACAAACTGCCAAGGAAGGCATGGTAAATAATATCAATGTCAAAGTACATATGATGTACTGTCAGAACACAAGTGAGGAACAATTCTGTCTGCTTGATTCAGGGAAAATAATAAGAGAAGATAAGATATTTGAGCTGAATCTTGAAGGATGAGTAGGGCTTTGCCCTGTAAGAAAAGGGGACAGGGAGGGAATTCCTGGCAAAGCAAACAACATGAACAAAGACATGAAAGTGAAAGAGTGTTTAGGATACAGACCTATATTTGGCATGGCAAGTAGGATGCACAGGTACTAGGGAATTAGAACTGAGTTAAAAAGGTAAGATGAGGTAATATCAGGAAGAATGGTGACAAGGAGCCACCAGAAGACTTTAAATCACAAAATGGCACAGGTCTGTATTTTGACAAAAAAAAAAAAAAAAAGGGAATCTCCTGGAGGTCCAGTGGTTAGGACTCCATGCTTTCACTGCAGGGGGCACAGGTTTGATCCCGCAAGCCACGTGGTGTGGCCAAAACAAAAAGCTGGTGGCAGTAGAGACCAGCGACAGAAAAACCAACTAGGAGGCTACAGCAAGCATTTAAATGAGTGTCAAGGACCTAGACGAGGTGAGTAATGAGGGGTCAGATTCCATGGGCATTTGTAGGAGGAGGTGGAGCGGATAGAATTTTTAACTAATTTGGTATGTGGGTAAGGAAGAAAAAGTAATGAGTGTTTCTGAGTTAAAAAGGTAACTTATGGATGTTGATACCGTTAAAGAAGGCTCAAAACAGGAGAAGCAGGGTTGTGGGTAGATAATAATAAAACTATTTCCGTGAATGACCATTAATATCTAGCCAGTTGCTCAAGCTGGACACCTGGGAATCATCCTAGGCTACTCACTTACTACCCCAGGTAGTCTAGTCATCAAGTCCTTCTTTTATATTTCTCAAATTCAGCTCCTCTTTATGGTTTCTAGACTCACTGCTATCATAATCTACCATAATCGAAGTACCCATTTATCTCTGGGGTTGAGAGCCTCTTAAGTGGTCTCCCTGTCTCTAGCCAGGAGCCCCCATCCAATCTATCTTTTACACTGCTACGAGAATGCTCATTCCAAAACAAAAATCTGAACATTTTAATTCAGCTTCTGACCCAAACCCCTCAAAGCCCATCTTCCCCTAGTACCTTGAGGATAAAGTTCATATGTTTTGGTTTAATAGAAAAAGCCACTGAAAATACCAATCCTGCCTACCTTTCCTACAACTCTCACACATGCACCCTTTGCTCCAGCCAGGTAGTACCTTTAACATGCCATGTCGTTTCAGCCTCCATGCCTTTGCCCTTGCTATTTGCTCTGATACGCCCCTTCCTTCCCTCACATAGTTGATTCCTCGTTCAAAGCCTCCAGAAGCTTTTCCTGACACACTAATTCATAAGGCTAACTTGTATACGTGTGTAGTATCTTCTATAGAGTATTACCATCCAATACTATAATTGCAGATATATCTATTTCACTAGATTTCACAGTTAGCAAGGTCCCTGAGGCCAGAAAATAAGTCTCATTTGATTTTGCAGAATCTAGCAGTGTCTGGCACATGTAACAGGCACTCAGAAAACATTTGTTGAGGGAGTTTAGTTTCAGACCTATTAACTGATGTGCTTAAAGAACGTGTAGGTGGAGAGAGCCTATATATATTATTATGTGAAAAGGGTAGCATGCACAGTAAGGTTTCACTGTTGTTTAAAAAACATAAAGCTATTGAAAGGAAACAAGAATTATGGAGCTAAAGCCAGTTCAGGATTGGAGGTAGCGAGTGAATATGTCAACTGAGAATAGCCAAAGGACAAAACCCAGAAAAACAGCAACATTTTAGGGGGTGGAAGAGGAAGAGACAGCAGGGATATAGGAAGAGAACAAGGAAAAACAGAACCATGGAAAGCTGAGAGGAGTATGTTTAGAGTAGGGAAAAATTAGTGTCAAATACTATAGAGCCAATGAAATCCCAGGAAAATACTGTTGAGCAGATGGACATTTTAGGTTCTATTTGTTTACATCACCCTTGCCTTGCTGAATACACAAGAAGCACAGGGACAGCTTAGAATAATATTTTGCATTCCGCTTCTTAGGTTAAAACTAGTTATATTTAACCTTCCAGCTCTGAAACCAAATGAAAATCATTAAGATATTTTAAACCACCTGACACTGGGATAAAACATTTATTAAACCAAGAAGATGGAAAAATGAAAATATTTCAATATCTTTTTTCTTTCCTTAATTATCTTTAATTCAGGTGTCCGTTACTATTATTATTTGTAAAATATCTAACATGGATTTGAGGGGAGGGAATTTTTAAATTTAAGTTTACATTAGTATAGTAGCTTGAGTAATATTAGTTACTGTCTGACAATCTTTAAACATCACAATTTTTCATTTAACAATTCTAACAGAAAAAACCTAATGCATCTCAATTTTAAATGCTTTCATGTACCTGTAATATCTGATAAACAAGGTACTTTATGGTAAAAAATCATAGTATGTAACAATAGTAACCATAAAATAATAAACATACCCCTGTATCTGTATCAGATTTTGATGAATTTAGACTTTCCTGAGAAGGTGATGGGGACACACGTCCTAAAACAACATAATAATTGTAAAAAGGCACGTATATATACAAGTGTACACACACACACACATCAATCAGAAATAATAATACAGTAACACCTATTTAAAAGTCATAGAATACATCATTCTGGAAAAATACATTTTTCTAAACAAGCGAAGCGTTAACTCTTACGCACCAAAATATTTGTTTTTATCATTTTTATATAAAATATTTATAAGATGGCTTAACCATTTCCCCAATTAAAAAAAATACTGTTAAGTCCTCATTATTCATCGTGAAGACATCGTGAAGACATTCTTGTCAATCCTAACAGTTAGGAAGATGAATACAGGGGCAGGAAGGGTCTGGGCTGGGGTAAGTCTCAATGGCCACTGAAAATAGTCTTTCTGCTCCAGGCAGGGCAATAAATGTATAATAAACATAGTTTTACTTTTTGTCAACTCATCATCATCTTGAATTATGTATTATAACATATTGCAAACAACCCCATGGGGCTACTAAAGTATATGGGCCTCGCTGGCCAGTTTAGTGGCTCTCCCTAGATTTCTATGTTCCTCAAACTGCTGCTTCAACTACAGTCTATACTCCTGCCCATACTACCTCTATTCTCCTTTCTCCCATCCCTTAACTTTTGTGTTCAGCCTTGGATGATTGGGTGGTGAGGGGTTTGTGGAGAAAATGTACTGCAGTTAAATAATGACAATAATTACAAGAAAAGAATCCCATAAACTTAAAGCTCCTATTTACATCAATCTTACACACTTTGCTGATAACACAATACAAAAATATTTTACATAGTTGTAATCGTTGCGTATACACATCATGTTCTGGGGTTTCTCCTTTCCATTTAACCTAGTTTCATATACCCTTTGATGTACTGACAAATCACATTTACTTTCCATGGCTATGTTTCCTTAATCATTCTTTACTTACTGGATGTAAACATTATTCTCATTCTTTTTCTAGATTAATCAGATATTTCATTTTAACCTAAGATAGAACTGAAAGTTACCAGGGGAAACCAAATAACTTTGTTCTCGGTAGTTGATGAATTTAACTCTGCAGTACACCTAAAAAGAGATAAAGTCAAAAACTTTGTGGTAGCTTTTTTCACTGGGTTTAGATGCTTTCTGCTGTTGACTTCTGTTTTAAGTTTGTGGCTTTTATGGAAAGTAGTGCTTGCTGCAAATGATTGCCAGATAAGAGGGTATCATTATACCTAAAATGTAAAAATGCCAGATGTCTCCAGATATTTTAAAACCCACCAATAAATGAAAAATACCTTCAGTATTGTATTTCATCCGCATATTGTTGAAATAGTCGAAAGCATTTTTTAAAGCCCATATTCTTACTACATTGTCTTGTCCAGCTGAGGCAAGTAATCTGCCACAGTGAGAAAATTTCATGGTCCAAACAGCACCCTGTGAAAACAAAGGAAGGTTCAAAGTTATTACTTTAGAAGTTGAGACATTGTTTTTAAGCCAAAGAAAAAAGTTATGCCAAATTACACATACAGTAAATCCCCTACATATGAACAAGTTCCATTCCGAGAGTGCGTTTGTAAAACGTCAGCCTAGGTACCCAACTAACACAATCAACCATACAGTACTGTACTGTAATAGGTTTATAATACTTTTCACACAAATAATACATAAATAACAAACACAAAAAATAAAGAAAACATTTAAAATCTTACAGTACAGTACACCTTGAAAAGCATAGTACAGTACCAGCTACATCAACCTCTGCTTTTATGCCTGTTTCTGGACATCTTGGGCTTGAAATAAAGATACTGTACTACTGTACTCTATACAGTACTTACTGTACAGTAAAGTACACAAAAACACAACCACTTGTAGAGGATGCACACACGTGACAATGTACGCCAGACACGTGAACTAACTTACGTGACTAGACATGTGAACGCACGTTCGCACCTTTGAAAGTTCACAACAAGGGTCGTATGTAGGGGACTTACTATAAACTAAGATAATGCTCACATAACTAACACCACTTAAGGCCAATAGTCCAATGGTGCTATAATACCACAAAAAGGGACTTTTAGAAGAGAGGGAAAAGACAGTTGCAGTTTGCATAATCTAAACTAACAACTTCAGGCTTCCCTGGTGGCACAATGGTTAGGTATCCGCCTGCCAATGCAAGGGACATGGGTTCGAGCCCTGGTCCGGGAGGACCCCGCATGCCATGGAGCAGCTAAGCCCGTGCGCCACAACTACTGAGCCTGCGCTCTAGAGCCGATGAGCCACAACTACTGAAGCCTGTGCGCCTAGAGCCCGGGCACCGCAACAGGAGAAACCACCGCAATGAGAAGCCTGTGCACTCAACGAAGAGTAGTCCCCGCTTGATGCAACTGGAGAGGGCACACGTGCAGCAGCGAAGGTTGAACGCAGCCAAAAATAAAACAAACAAAAAAATAAATTTATAAAAAAATAAAAATAAACGACTTCAAGACCCAAAACCTTGTCCACATATTAATGGAAATGGGAGACCTGAGGGGGCCAGAAACCTTCATTGCAAAAGAACAAATCCTAGTCTGGGATCTCAGTCTCCTAGCTGAACATGAGGGCGAGTGGGATAGGAGGGGGCACAGACCTCAGAATAGCAATAACAACTCCTGACCAGGGCTGAGGGAAGAATAAGGCCCAGCTTAGCAGTGACCCTCACAGCACTGGTTATTTAGAAGTGTTGGAATGGAGTGGTCTCATTCTATTTTTCTCCCCAGAAAAAAGGTTTTGCAGCATATGGCTAAAATTCCCAGATAGACAGTACTAAGAACAGTGCGGAAGTGTGTGTGTGTGTGTGTGTGTGTGTGTGGCGGGGTGGGGGTAGGCATGGTAAAGAATGTGAACACTTAAATTGGAAAGGCCAAATCCTATTACAATAAATACTGTTATAACCACTGTTATAACACACATCTATGCAGGTCAAAAAGATCATCCAAGTTAAAGGTAACAGTTTATTTACTGGAATAACATTCATTTCCACAAAATTCAAGTATGTTAAGAAATTTGTCATTTGGAGCCTACTTCAATGAGATTTACTTAAAACTGTTAATAATGAAAGAGAACCAATACAGTACAAGGAAATTCATCAGATTCCTTAAGGGAGTTACTATAATCAATTGAAACCTTTTTTTTTTTTTTTTTTGCGGTACGCGGGCCTCTCACTGCTGTGGCCTCTCCCGTTGCGGAGCACAGGCTCCGGACGCGCAGGCTCAGCGGCCACGGCTCATGGGCCCAGCCGCTCCGCAGCATGTGGGATCTTCCTGGACCGGGGCACGAACCCGCATCCCCTGCATCAGCAGGTGGACTCTCAACCACTGCGCCACCAGGGAAGCCCTCAATTGAAACTTTTTAAAAAATTTATTTGATTGAAGTATAGTTGATTTACAATGTTGTGTTAATTTCTGCTGTACAGCACAGTGATTCAGTTATACATATACATTCTTTTTCATATTCTTTCCCATTATAGTTTATCACAGGATATTGAATATAGTTCCCTGTGCTATACAACTCAAACGTTTTATGTGTAGATTATAAGCACCAAAGTAAATTCAAATCTGGCTGCCAACTGATATGTGTAAGCCAACTTTTAGATTTAAAATCTAAATAGATAAGTAGATTCCCTGATCAAAGACCAACAGTATCACTTACCCAGTTCTGAGTTTATTACTACCTTCCCTGCGTTCCTAGCATTTTCAGGGGGTAACTGTAATGTATTTGTGAACTTTATATCTACTTTGGTACATTTTAACTCTGATAGACGACTTGTACCTCTACCTCTCTCCTTGTTCTGTCACTTTACAAAATATATTGAGCTTCTGAAATATTTGTATAAATTATTTAAAATACACCAGGGAGCATTTTAAACATTGTTCAAAGTGACAGATCACCCTTAACTGCTTTAAAGTTTGGTACCTTTCTCTGGTAAAAGAAAGTTTGCATAGCTTTCTTAATAATACAGGCCTAGAGTTTACTTATTCAATAGGTCACTTCTTGAACAATGATTCAGAGACAGACTTTGCATTACCTATTCATTAAATCATATTATTATCAATTCACTTTTCATGGCTCAGGCTAGCGAAATTACATACATAAGACATCAGCTTTATAGAAACCAAAGTATTTCTCTCAATGAAAACAGAATCAATCCTGAAAAATAAAAAGGTTGCTTACCATATGTTCACCACTAAGATCTTGTACCACTTTGATCTGATCAAAATCATAAGGTCCTTTGAAGCCATGTGCTGCTTTGAATTTAACTGGTCTTGTGTATGGCATTCCTTCATCATCACTTGATGAAGGATCATCTTGATCAGTATGAAACACTGAATAGAAAAGCAACAGAAATCATCACTAGCTAATATAGATATTGCTACTGTCATATTTTCATATCTACTGCTTACCAAGAAAATTCATTAATTGGAAAAGCAAAATCTGTCTATTACTAAACAGCATATTGGTTAGCAGCATGGAGTCTGGTACCAGATTGCCTGGGTCCAAATCCAGCTCTGCCATTTATTATCTGTGTGACTACGGGCAAGGTATTTGACCTTTTCGTGCCTCAGTTTTCTCATCTATAAAATGGGGATAATAATGGTCCTTACCTCATAGAGTTTTTAAGAGGATTAAATGAGTTAACACAGGTGAAAGTGCTTGGAACAGTGTCTGGCACAGAATAAATATTATATAAGTGTTTATTAAATAAAACAAATGAGCACAATTATAACAAAGGCATAGGAAGTTAAGGTGTGGAAATTCAGAAAATTTACCTAATTTTGAGAATATTTATAAACACTAAATAGCCTTACAAAACGAATTTACAACTGATTACTGAACACTCAACTCTTCCAGGTTGCTAGTCACAAAGTATGTACAAATTCATGTTTAAGATGCATAAATTCATTTTTCTTCCCACTCATAAAACTGATAGTGAGAGTAACATGATTTATTGAAATACTAAGATATTAGCTATTAAGGTTTATTACTTTCAATAAAATAGAATGCTTCTTACAAGCTACAGGCTAAATTTAAATGATTACGAATCAATTAAGTATTCAGTTGAAATGTTCTATTTCACTTACCTTCGTCTCTAACACTTTTAACTTTATTTACAGCACGTTCGCCGTATTCCTCAGCAAGGTGCTTTGCTCTCTTTACTGATTTTCCTAGGAACTTCTTTAGTTGAGTCCTTAACAAAAATACCAAAAAAAGATAAAAACCAAAAAACCCAACCCAAATTACTTCTTATTAACTCAACTAATTGTAAAAGTTCAACAATTCACAGATAATTTCAGAAGCTGTGACTGGTAAAGTGTATCATTTTGAAATAACTCCTTTTTTATATACATAGTAGGTCTTTGAGTTCCTAAATCCCTTGTTCTATGGAATAAATATACGCAAATCAATATGGCTACAAAGGAAATATAGGCAGTTCCCCCCAATGTATAATATCATATCCTCTAGAGCACTAGTTTTCAGTGGTGGATAATAATCACTTGGTGGGAACGGAGTGGGAGGGGAGTGTTTTAAAGTGCAGATACCTGGGCGCGTGGGCTTCACTAGTTGTGGCACGTGGGCTCAGTAGTTGTGGCTCGCGGGCTCTAGAGCACAGGCTCAGTCGTTGTGGTGCACGGGCTTAGTCGCTCCGCGGCATGTAGGATCTTCCCAGACCAGGACTCGAACCTGTGCCCCCTGCATTGGCAGGCGGATTCTTAACCACTGTGCCATCAGGGAAGCCCTAACTTCAGTTCTTGAAATGTACCAAGCTTTTAGTCACCTCAAGGCCTTTGGATGGGTGGTTATTTCTGCCTGGAACACTTCTCCCTTGGCTAATTTCTACTCATCTTTTAGGTCTCAGAACAAATAGCTCTCTTTTAAAAAAGCCCTCCTTGACTCTTTAGAACAGATTTTCCTGTTATACACTCCCATAGCACCCCATATATTCTTCTATAGTAATTACTACAAACACAGTTAGATTTATCTGTGTAATTACATGTTTAGTGTCTATTTCTCTTATTTAACTGGAAGCTCTATGAGGGCAGAGACTACGATTGTCTTCCTAACTATTTTATCTGCAGCACCAAACTCCCATGTCTAACTGACAGAAAGACTACAATATGCTACAACTGGTACTGATATGAAGAGATGTCCATTACATAATAGGTATTTTTTTTAAAAAGTCAATAAACTATAGACACAGTATAACTTCACTTTTGTGAGAAAAAAAATTCTATGGTGGGGACTTCCCTGGTGGCACAGTGGTTAAGAATCCACGTGCCAATGCAGGGGACACGGGTTCGATCCCTGGTCCAGGAAGATCCCACATGCCATGGAGCAACTAAGCCCGTGCGCCACAACTACTGAGCCTGCACTCTAGAGCCCACGAGCCACAACTACTGAGCCCACGTGCCACAACTAGTGAAGCCCATGCGCCTAGAGCCTGTGCTCCGCAACAAGAGAAGCCACCGCAATGAGAAGCCCACGCATGACAAAGAAGAGTAGCTCCCGCTCGCCGCAACTAGAGAAAGCCCGCGCACAGCAATGAAGACCCAACGCAGCCAAAAATAAATAAATTTTAAAAAAACTCCATGGTGAACATACCTAAAGATTATTTCTGGGGGTGAGAGTATGAGAGGCTTTCATTTTCTTTTTTACCCATTTCTGTATTACTTTTGATAATCATAAGACACAGATGATAAACCTTTTTCTTTTGGCCACACCACGCGGCTTGTGGGATCTTAGTTCCCTAACCGGGGATCAAACCCGGGCCCTTGGCAGTGAAAGTGCAGAGTGCTGACCACTGGACTGCCAGGGAATTCCCAGGTAAACCTTTTTTTTTTTGAGGTATAGTTGATTTATAATATTATATTAGTTTCAGGTGTATAATGTAGCGATTCAAACTTTTTATAGATTATACTCCACCTATGGTCAATTAATGTATGACAAAGGAGGCAAGAATATACACTGGAGAAACGACAGTCTCTTCAATAAGTGGTGCTGGGAAAACTGGACAGCTACATGTAAAAGAATGAAATTAGAACATTTTCTAACACCATACACAAAAATAAACTCAAAATGGATTAAAGACCTAAATGTAAGACCAGATACTACAAAACTCTTAGAGGAAAACATAGGCAGAACACTCTGACATAAATCGCAGCAAGATCTTTTTGGATCCACCTCCTGCAGTAATGAAAATAAAAACAAAAATAAACAAATGGGACCCAATTAAACTTAAAAGCTTTTGCACAGCAAAGGAAACCATAAACAAAGAAAGCCCACAGAATGGGATGAAATATTCGCAAACGAAGTGACAGACAAGGGATTCATTTCCAAAATATACAAAACAGCTCATGCAGCTCAATATCAAAAAAACCAAACAACCCAATCAAAAAATGGGCAGAAAATCTAAATAGACATTTCTCCAAAGAAGACATACAGATGGCCAAAAAGCACACGAAAAGATGCTCAACATCACTAATTATTAGAGAAATGCAAATCAAAACTACAATGAGGTATCACCTCATACCGGTCAGAATGGCCATCATCAGAAAGTCTACACACAATAAATGCTGGAGAGGGTGTGGAGAGAAGGGAACCCTCCTGCACTGTTGGTGGGAATGTAAATTGGTACAGTCACTATGGACAACAGTATGGAGGTTCCTTAAAAAACTAAAAGAACTACCATATGATCCAGCAATCCCACTTCTCTGGGCATATATCTGGAGAAAACCATACATTGAAAAGATACATGCACCCCAATGTTCATACCAGCACTACTCACAACAGCCAAGACACGGAAGCAACCTAAATGTCCATTGACAGAGGAATGGATAAAGAAGATGTACATATATACAATGGAATATTACTCAGTCATAAAAAAAGAATGAAATACTGCCATTTGCAGCGACATGGACGGACCTAGAGGTTATCATACTAAGTAAAGTAAGTCAGACAGGGAAAGACAAATATCACACGATATCACTTACACGTGGAATCTAAAAACAAGGATACAAATGAACTTATTTACAAAACAGAAACATACTCACAGACTTCGAAAACAAACTTACGGTTACCAAAGGGGAAAGGTGTGGGGGGGGATAAATTAGGAGTTTGGGATTATCATATACACACTACTATACATAAAATAGAGAATCAACAAGGACCTACTGTATAGCACAGGGAACTCTACTCAATATTGAGTAATAACCTATATGGGAAAAGAATCTGAAAAAGAATGGATTATGTATAACTGAATCACTTTGCTGTATACCTGTAAAACTAACATGCTATTGTAAATCAACTATACTCCAATATAAAATAAAAATTAAATTAAAGTTATTATAAAATAGTGGCTATATTCCCCATGCTGTACAATATATCCTTGTAGCTTATTTATTTTACACACAGTAGTTTGTACCTCTTAATTCCTTACCCCTATCTTGCCTCCCCACCCTTCCCTCTCCCCACTGGTAACCACTGATTTGTTCTCTATATCTGTGCTACAGAAATTAAATACAGATATAGAGATTAAAAACAGATAAACCATTTTTAAAATCACAGTAAGGTCTCTGCTACCTATAACTCTGAAGTTATATTTTCTGGTTAACTACAGGTTTAGTACTACTTTAAGCAAGGAAACATATTTTAATCATTTTGGATGAGAACATTTCTAAAATACATACTTTTGTGCCTTCTTTAATGGCACTTAATGCTCGATAAGTTTCTTTCTTTAATAAATAGGGTCAGTTACCATCTTTACTATTCTTTAATACATTCAAGGCTTTTCAAATGGATTGCAAGTGAGCCATAATATTGGTTCCCCTCTCAGCCTTCAAGGCAACAGGGTAGGGCGCAGAGAAACCAGAACCCTGGGCCAGTCTCTTTTGGCCATCAGCTGCCTCATCAGTTTACCCCAGGGTTCAGTGCAAATAATACCATGTTCTGTATGTCACAACATAAGAAGAAGTTGAAAGCACTGCCATGTGAAATGGTTGTGCAATGTGTGAGTCCTTTTTTATCATTTTCTGATTCCTCTCTTGCAATCAGAGTATTATGTGACATTCTTATGCGCTGATTTACATGTCAGTTTGCTGCTTCTATTTTGCTCTGAGATCAGATACCAGATGACCAGATTTTTAGAAATTATGTAAGAAGTAAGTATAAAGGCTTTGAATGAACTTGAGGAGCTTTTCTTTTAAAAAATAATGAGCTTTAGTGCATGGAGCAAGTGACATCTTTCCTGGATGTCTATATGTCTCCTGAACAATTCTAATTTTCCGGTTCCCGATAGTTGCCATTGCTAGAAGGCCAAGGTCCAGATAGCTGAGGTGTTATCATATACCTCCACTGTGGGCATACCTGCTCTAAAAAATCTCAATGCTTTCTTTGCTATACTTGCCACACTAGGAAAAGATCAGACTTGAGTAGAGAGCTCATTTTAGGCCTTAGACTGAATTATTGCCAATTAAGTGACTTGTGTATAATCAAGCAAAACATACATGTCCACCACTGTGCTAGATTTTTATAGGGGAAAAAGAAGAATGATGTGATCAAAATCCTTTTGCAACACATGGTCTAGTTGTTTAACATATATTTATCTTATTTTTTAAAATCAGAAAACAGTTTAAGATAATATAAAATATAAACAGCAAATGTAAGTTATGTAGACAATAGGTGTCATTGAAATTGAGAACAGGAGAAACTTTACTATGTACTGGAGTAGTAAGGAAGAATCTCACGTAGTTGGGTTTAGAAAGACAAATAGGATTTGGAGAGATGAGAAATGGAAAAAGCAACTTCAAGGACAATCATGTTCTTCTACCAACACTTCTGGCACCTACCATCAGAAAAATACAAGCATGATGCAAAATGTATCGATCATTTACTGTATGTCAGATGCTATAAAAATGACCAAGACAGCCTCAAGGAACTCATAATCCATTGCCCGAGGGCAGGGAGTGGTAGTGGTGGATGGACATGTAAACTGGACAGAATATAGATTTAAAATATGGCAGCTCTCATATATATATATATATATATATATATATATATAATAAAAGCCTGAAATGAAGAAAAGAGATGTACTGTAACTCACGTTTTCTGTTTTAACCTTCCACCATCAGTATCTGTTTGCTGAGACTGTAACTTCTCTTCATCATCTGACTGTGCTGCGTCATTACTACAAGAAGAGGTAGTCATTTTATAAGAAGCCATTTCCCCTACACTTCTCAAAAATCTCTATGTGTACTTAGTATACAATTAGCTAATCAGTGTAAGAAAAAAATGTTAACATGCTTTATATAAGTTTAATTTAAATGATGACCCTGAGAATTTAAAGACTTGAAAGATCATAGAGTAGAATCTTTAAGCAAGGTGCAATGTACAAAATGCAAACGAATGCAATTTAGGAATTTATGAAAAACCTAACACAAACAAGGCTTTTTGCTGGGCAAAACGTGCTGCACAGAAATGACACATTAACTTATAAATATCTCCCTCCTTACTTACCAGGCACATCATGTGAAAGCTTTGCTTTCACCGAAATTATTTCTTAGTTCTACATACATCTCACAGTAAAGTCAATCACCTCACTCTAAAGACACTTTCTGACCCTAAAAAGACAATACAATTATTTATAAAATTTCTGATCCTTAAAGCAAGGTTTCAGAAGACCAGGTGTTTATCCCACATGGCTTTTTAGCTTCATGTGTTCTAATATTGTCTCTAGTATAATATTGGGTTGGTTGAAAAGTTTGTTCAGGTTTTCTGTAAGATGTCATAGCAAAACCCGAACAAACTTTTTGGCCAATCCAATATAAATCATTTTAAAAGAAGACAAACCAAATACTATGAGATTTAAGATATATATATATTTTTCCCCAAGTAATTGTACAATCTTGAGAACAAAGCTGAATAAAGAAAATGTGACACACACACACACACACACACACACACACACACACACTCAGAGAAGAATATTGTTCAGTCATAAAAAGGAAGGAAATCCAGCCATTTGTGACAACATGGATGGACCTTGGGAGCATTAAGCTAAATGAAATAAATCAGACAGAGAAAGACAAATACTTTATGATATCACTTATATGTGGAATCTTAAAAAAAAAAGCTAATTTTAAAAAAGAGAGAGAAAGAAGTTTAAGAATACATACATTAACTAACTCTAATTTTAATTCTAACTTTAAAAAAAGAAGACTGAATGAAACCAAATTAGGGACTCTCATAGTTCATAAACAGAGAACTTTTCACCACTCTGAATGAAATACTACAAATGATAAATAATAACAGGCCATACCTTACATATTCCTTAGTCCTTCTCATGATGTGTAGAGTGAGAGGATTAATACCTGTTGGCAGTTTCTCTTCTGCAAGACTCAAAGGTATTTCTTCTCCAGTATCCAGATTCTTAATCATTACACTGGCTAAAATTTCCTGAAGTAAAAAATAACACCAAGAGTACCTATAATTTAATTATCTTTTTGAATCTACAAAATCCTCAAAAATTCAAGCTAAGAACTTTCTAGATACATTCAGGACTATGTACAATAATTTTTTTTTTTTTTTTGCGGTACGTGGGCCCCTCACTGTTGTGGCCCCTCCCGCTTGTACAATAATTTTTTAAACATTTTTAGTGAGATACAATTTCCACACCACAAAATGCACTCATTTAAAGCGTATAATTCAATGGTTCTGAGTACATTAACAGAGTTGTTCAATTACCACCATTATCTAAGTTTAGAACATTTCTACCTCCCCCAAAAGAAACCATAAACCCATTAGCTGTCATGCTGTATTCCCCTCTCCTCCCAGTCCTTGGCAACCACGAATCTACTTTTTTTCTCTTATGGATTTGCCTATTCTGGACATTTCATATAAATTAAATCATATAGTATGTAGTCTTTTGTGATTGGCTTCTTTCACTTAGCATCATCCTGTCAAGGTTCATCCATATCGCAGCATGTATCTCTTTCCTTTTAATCGCCAAAAAATAGTCCACATGGATGGACATACTACATTTTATTAATCCATTCATCAGTGTTGGACATTTGTATCGTTTCCACACTTTCGCTAGCATGAACACCTATGTATATTTTTTGTGTGGATGTATGTTTTCCTTTCTCTTTGGTGTATACATAGGATTGGTATTGCTGGGTCATGGTAACTCGATGCTTAATATTTTGAGGAACTACCAAACCGTTTTCCAAAGTACAATAATTTTTTTAAATGTACTGTTTAAAAGAAACAAAAGTTAAGATTTTGCTTCAAAACTTCATTCTGAATAAATTGGCCAACAGATGTATACTAAATTTTAAGGTAAGAATTAAACATTGAGTCTGTATACACTGTACATAATCCAATATGTATAAAGACATATACCGATAATATCAAGTTTTTTTTAAGCCCACTTTCTATAAAACATAGGCCTTGCTTTCAATACACTTATTCCACCATATAATTATGTGAAAGGGCAAGTTTAAGTCAGAGTTCAAACTCCAGCATATTAAAAAAAAAAAAACTAAGACAATCTTCAATTTTCATTTTTTCCTCTACATTATGATTTTTTTGCCTAACAGCAATAAAGCTAATTTTTTTTAATCATGGTAAAATATATATAATACAAAATTTACCATTTTAACCACTTTTAACTGTATAGTTCATCAGCATCAAGTACATTTACATTGTCATGCAACCATCATCACCATTCATCTCTAGAATTTTTTCATCTTCTCATCATGACCTCTATGTTTTATGCTTTCAAGAATCAAAAAATCTAATTATACCTCATCAGTAAGCTCTCTCCCAGAGTTGGATCTAGGTCTCTGAGGGCCCATCACTTCACCTGCTATTGTCTGCCCATCAGGTGTTTTTCCATTTTCCTGAAATTATAATTTTATAAACAGAAAGTAGACTGAATCAATTTCTATAAATATTCAATTATTCATTACCACACACAGTTCTAAAGAATTCCAGAATATAGATAATGGAGCCTACTGAAAATTTAAATGGAGCACTCCATTTCAGTCTTTTATTATTCCCAGCATACTGAAAAACATTAGGTACCAAAAGTGTTGCTGCTCATGAAATAATGTCTGAGTAGTCTTGAAAGCAAATAAATGTTCTATTTGAACCTGGCCCAAAAGCAGTTCTCTACCAGTTAAATGCCAGCACTAATATTGCCATTAATCAGAGCTATACACATGGATATCTCGAGGGTAGGGGTTGGCAAACATTTCCTGTAGAGCCAGATAGTAAATATTTTAAGCTTTTTGCTTCATATATAGTGTCTGTTGCATATTCTTTTTTAAAAAACAACCCTTTAAAAATATAAAGACCATTTTTAGCTTGGGGACCCCACAAAATCAGGCCACTGTTGACCTCTGCTCTAAGGCTCTGTAAAGACTATAGTGTCTTTTTGTGTGTGTATGTGCTTTGAATTTTATTCCAAGTTCCATTGGCCACAGAATCCTTGATTTAAAAAATTTTTAAATTTTATATTGCAGTATAGTTGATTAACAATGTTGTGTTAGTTTCAGGTGTACAGCAAAGTGATTCAGTTATACATATACATGTATCTATTCTTTTTCAAGTTCTTTTCCCTTTGAGGTTATTACAGAATATTGAGCAGAGTTCCCTGTGCTGTACAGTAGGTCTTTGTTGATTATCTATTTTATATATAGTACTGTGTATATGTTAATCCCAAACTCCCAATTTATCCCTCCCCCCACCTTTCCCCTTTGGTAACCATAAGTTTGTTTTCCAAGTCTGTATGTTTCTGTTTTGTAAATAAGTTCATTTGTATCATTTTTTTTAAGATTCCGATATCATATGATATTTGTCTTTCTCTGTCTGACTTACTTCACTTAGTATGATAGTATCTCCCAGTCGGCTAACCTGCCCTAACCACAGCTACCACATAAGTAACCCTCTTGAATCCCAGAATTTGACAGTGGCAGAAATTCATGTTATCAAGTCCTTTCTATTGCCTCATATATGGATACATAGCCTAGTGTATGAACTTTTTTTTTCATGATTAGGAAAAGGAAATTATAAAAAATAAAAGTCCCCAATTTTGACCACTATAGGTCAGATAAATGAAGATTATAGTTGGTATTTATTAATAAATATTACATATAGCAGCATCTGTCACTTTTTGAATACCTACTACATGCCAGGCACTTGGCATACTCTAGCTCATTTCAACCTTGCAAGAAACCTTCAAGGAAGGTTTTCCTCTCATTTCATCAATGAGCCATCTCAGACTCAGATGTTAAATAGCTTGCCAGAATCAGCCAGCTACTTAAGTAGCAGAGCTAGACAAGGGATGTAAGGTAGCCAGGTTTTGTGGACAAGGAAATATTTGGCCTGGAGAAGAAAGAAGGTTCAACAATCAACAAACCAAAACCAAAACCAAAACCAAAACCAAAACAATCAACAAACCAGCCAGTTGCAGAAAGCTGAGAAAGCCTGTATCAAATATAACACAAATTCACCAACCTGGGCAGTAACTATTTTATCTCCACTGGTAGCACTTGCCAAATCAAGAGAAGGCTGAGAATCTTTGACTGTACTCTCTGAAGCCATGTTTGTAGTTAGGAGAGTATCAGATGTAATATTCTCTTTGGGAACTGCAATAATAATAACAACAACAACAACAACTAATATTTATATAAGACCTTATACATAGCTTGAAAAGTGCTTTAACCTTTATCTGGCTGATGCTTAGAACAATCCTCTGAGAAAAGTGGTTTTATTACTCTCGTTTTATACATGGGAAAACCAGGGTTCAAATATGTTAAATTCCTCAAGGCTACACAACTTACACATGAAGAGAACTAGGACTTGAATTCAAATCTGAAGTCTCCAACTTCTACACTCTTTTCACTATGCCACACTGGCTCTCCAATGGTAACAGATTTGAAAGTCTCCTGAAATGTTTAATTACAGTAATGTAACAACACCAATGTAAACATTTTGACTTTCTATTACTAAAATAAGTTTTATAACTTGGTCATCAATGTTGTTATATACAGCATAAAGTGAAAAAAAAATCAGAAAGTTCAAGTTTCAACTCCAAGAACTCCCCGCAAAAATAGCTATTTCTCAACTAATACTTGCCATCTAGATCAGGTGCCTTAAGAGCCTCAAACTCCAATTCGCTTTTCTTTTTTCTTGGTGGTGGAGCAGGTCGAGATGGAGGTGGGGGTCTAGGAGGCGGGAAATTAGTTGGAGGAGGTGGGCGTGCTGGAACAGGCTTCTTTGTACTAGCTACTATATCAGGTTCTGGAGTAAGCTGTCTTGGTGGTTTGGCAGGAGCAACTTCTTCCACAACAGCAAAATCTTTAGTAGATAAGGAGTGTGAGGATGCAGGTTCTAGAATAGCACTTTCTTTGACTTCCACTGCTTCCTTGTTCAACACTTCTGTTTCAGTTTCAGGCACATTAAGCTGTTGTTCAGTTGAACTTATTTCAGTTAACTTAGTGGTTTCATCTACTGGCTTGTCACATGTGTCATCAGAAGGAAAACATTTTTTTGATTCTAATTCAGTGTCTTCAGATACATCCTGACTCTCTGCCTTTTGGGAATCTTCCTGCAGTACTTGATCTACGGCTAACAATCCAGGTATATCTGTTCCAGCCATGATAGGACTGGCAGTAGCCTGATCAGACTGTCCTTTTCCTTTGGAATCCAAAGAGTCATCTTCCAGCTGTAGTACTTTCTGACTCTCTTCAATAATACTTTCAATAATCTGATGAAAGGTTAAAAAGCAGTTGAAAAAAAGCAGTGAAGCTATTTACAAGAACAAAATAACAGCTAATCATTTATTTAGTACTTACTATGTGCCAGGCAATGTTCTTAACACTTTACGTATTTTAATCTTTACAACAACCTTGTAAGATAGCACTCTTACTATCATCATTATACAAATGAGGGAACTAAGGCACAGAGGGACCAAGTGATTTGTCCAATGTCACAAAGCTAGTAAGTGATGAAGCTGGCATAAATGTAGGGAGTTTTTGGTTCCAGACACTGTACTCTTAACCATTATACAGGGAATCTGTGTTAGTACGTGTAATCACAAAAATTCAATCAATCCTGTAAAAGAAAGTTTAAACCTAAATTTACATTCAGATGCTTCATGTCATAGTTCATTTACATATTTATGCCAAGTTACTTGCCTGCTGGTTTGAGCCTAGTTAACTATGAGAATCAAAACCACCTTGTACAAGATTTCAAGTTGTTCAGCTCTGAACTCAAGCCTGACATGGAAAGCCAGCAGATGCAGGGAGATTAATGTTCTTAAACAGGCTACATCTAATCCCCTGTTCTGCAGAGAGATGGCAGGACCATGAAAAGAGTTCAAATACCCACCTCATCTTGCCTTTTTTCCCTTTTATTTCTTATCTACAGTTGAAAACTACAGGCAGGCTTTCTGCGTCTCCTACCAACATTTAGAAGAAAATATATTTTCTACCCAGTCCTGTCATTATTAACACAATAAATCTCCCAGCCCACTCACTTATCTTTCCACCACGGAGACATGGATGACTTCTGCTTTCTCAATTCTTTGGCTCCAGAAAGTTAACAGAATGTGTTATGGAACTATCTTGATGTGGTTTACTACAAATTCATGCCAAGTTGAACTGGATATTAAGCCGTTCAATAACATTCATCCCTGACTTCCCAGCATATTCTACATATTAATTTTTCTCAATCTTCAAATTTTTGTCCTAGACCTACCTTACTTTTACCAGAGAAATATTAACTAGAGTCCACCTAATTTGTCAATTAGGTAGTTTCTGAGCTCCGAGTACTTTAGCAATAACAGAAGACAGATTACAGTAAATTTACGAATGAATAAGAGGTGAAGACAGGAACAGCCAGCACACTCTATGTTCTCAAAAAGCTTGGCTATACATGGAAGAGGGTGCAAGAAAATGATCCAGCATTTTTATAAGCCGAGGGTAAAGAGCCAATGGAAAGGAAGATAACAAGTTCTGGAGAAGAAAAGAAAGAGGGTCTGCTGTGTATCAGACCCAGTACACACATTTGCCATTTAATCTTTACACAGGCCTTGTGAGGGAGCTAGATTATCTCCCTTCTACAAAAGCAAGAATCTGAGGTAAAGGCATTAAGTATTTCGCCCAAGGTCCCACAGCTAGTAAACTACAAAGTCAAAACTGAAATCTGGGTTTTTCTCCAAAAAATCCAGTGTTCTTTATATTATATCATTCTACTTTGGACAGGAAAAAAAAGAATACTAAATTCTCAGGAATGGCATGAAAAAGAGGTAACAGATGACAACAAGTTTGCAGGTGAGGGAAGTGAGAGATGATGAAAAGGACTGAATTCAGGCTCCTTAGCCTCTAACACCTACATGCAGTGTGGGAAGCAAGGTTAGCTGATGAAAGTAAGCAGATGCAGGTGGGCACAGTGAGCATGAGGTGAATGTAAAGCTTTCAAATAATCACTATGCAGAGTGAAAAGGCCTATGCCATCAGAGGGGTTAAAACAAGGTTGAAAATCTTAAACCTTCTCTAATCCCTTACCTGAGGACAATCTCTTCCTCTTCTGAACTCCTATCACTCTTACTGTTCATTATAATATGAACTAGAATATAAATACAGAGTAGTACATGAGCTAGCTCTATATAAATATTTTCTCCACACCTGGAAAACAAGGCCCGTGTTTTCTACCTCTTGATATGCCCCCATAGCACCTATTTACAGTACCTAGCCCTGTTTCCCCACCCCCGTTCTCTGCCGGGTTTCAGGAGGTAGCAAATGGGGAAAGAACAAGAGAACAGTGAGAATCAAGACTAACAGAGAAATGATCATGCTAAAGCAACTGTTTCCTATCACCTCCCTGCTTCAAAAAAATCATTGCTTTCACAGCGACTGTAAAATAAAAACCAGATGTTTTAGTATGACATGAGAGGCATTCCCATAATCTGGCCCTAACTCTGGTCTCTAGACTCATCGTCAAACATTCTGCACATTCCTCATGTCCACGCCTTTGGTTATGCCTTTCCTCTTCCATCTCTGACTGCCCAAATCTTTTTTTTTTTTTTTTTTTTGCGGTACGCGGGCCTCTCACTGTTGTGGCCTCTCCTGTTGCGGAGCACAGGCTCCGGACGCGCAGGGCTCAGCGACCATGGCTCACGGGCCCAGCCGCTCCGTGGCATGTGGGATCCTCCCGGACCGGGGCACGAACCCGTGTCCCCTGCATTGGCAGGCAGACTCTCAACCACTGCGCCACCAGGGAAGCCCCCTGCCCAAATCTTATCCATTCATCAAGAACCAGTTCAGATGCTACTTCCTCCTTCCCCATTCCTATCCTCAAGGAGAAAGTAAAGCCTCCCTTTGTGTTCTTATAAAGTTTGCAAGTCTATTTGAACACTTATTACACTCAGTTTTGTGTTTATCCAATTTTCTCTACTAAAATGTAAGTTACTGGGAACAGGGATTGTGTTATACCCTGATCCAGGGTATAACTCCACAGCCTTTATCATTAATGTTGGATACTTAATTCACCTGAAAAGGCTAGAACTTAAAAAGTAATACCTAGAGTCTTAAGACTCACTCTATGGCTCCATAGTGTTTACTATTTTTTCAGCTTCTAAACTCTCCTTAAAAATCACTTTTTTTTGGCTACTAACTATACTTACCCATTTGTATTTTATCCCAAGAAAAAAATTCTTAAAAAGGGAAAGAAAAGCTCTAGTGGAAAAACAAACTTTTCAAGTTTTCAACAATAAAAATGGCTAGATACATAATAATCCATTTGCTTGATGGAAGCTAATAGACCAAATGAAAACTGAGTATTAAAATCATGTAGAGGGCTTCCCTGGTGGCGCAGTGGTTGAGAGTCCGCCTGCCGATGCAGGGGACGCGGGTTTGTGCCCCGGTCCAGGAAGATCCCACATGCTGCAGAGCGGCTGGGCCCGTGAGCCACAGCCGCTGAGCCTGCGCGTCCGGAGCCTGTGTTCCGCAATGGGAGAGGCCACAGCAGTGAGAGGCCCACGTACCGCAAAAAAAAAAAAAAAAAAATCATGTAGAAATATGATAAAAATCAAAAAATATTAAGAGGAAAAGGTAGAATATAAAATTCTGTCAGAAACAAAACAACACCATCACCAACAAAATTCTATCTACACTACAAATAGGCCAAAAAAAAAAAAAGCAAATGAGTGAGAACCAGAAGGGAACGCCAAAAAATCAAGACAGCTGTTTGTTTGTGTAGAATTGTGGGAAATTTCTGATTAAAAAAAAAAAAAGGGTACCACTCTTGTTATCTCATTCATGCTGATACACAAAACCATTTTTCCCAAAAAGGAAATTTTTCTTTTTAAAGGAAAAAGTATGATCAATATTAAAATATGTAGTCCATTAATTTCTAAATTCCATAAGGGTAGAACAATGAATCTACATTAGTGGTGATTTTGCCTGGTACCATTCCCCCAGACATTCAGTGATGTCTGGAGACATTTTTGGTTGTCAAGATGGGGTAGGGGTTGGGGGGGGGGCGGACGTTGACATCTAGTGAGTCAAAGCCAGGAATGCTGCTAAACATTCTACAATGTACAGAACAGTCTCTCCTTCCCCCCACAACAAAGAATTATTCACCCCAAAGGTGTTGCTGTTGAGAAACTGTGGGATAGAGGATGTGTCGTAGCATTGGTCTCTGGAAATCCACTCGCTAAACAGTGCCTGGGGCACAGAAAACACTCAAAACTGGTATAAATGAACAGACACACACCATTCTTTCTCCTTGGGTTTTATCCTGATACTGTGAACAACCCATTGCCAAAATTTTTATCTTATGCTCAGTCTCTTCCAGTAAACCAAACCCTGAAGCTTCATATGATCAATTCCTTAAAAGCTATCAAAGGTACTAGAAGAGTAATGACTTCTTGTAACCTCTAACTCCTCAAGACATTAGAATTTGCTGCACTGAGTTTTTCAGTACCTTTACCTCTTGGTACTAACCTCAAGAGTAGCTATAGCTTACTCTAATAAAAATACAGGTATAAAAAATAAAAACACATTACAAAACATTTTTCAAAATACTGATTCAAGGATAAATTACCAATTAGTTCGATTACAAAATGCCTTCTAAAAAGCCTGATGCACCTTCAATCACAAATTCAACAGATTCAGGAACATTTACTGAACATCCACTGCGTACAGGGCACTATACTAAAAGAATATAAAAAATTTTCCACTTTAAATATACCATAAAAATATGACATCTGCTAAACTAACATTAACATTTTATCTTACAAACCTTTTTAGACACATCTTGCTTCAATTCTTGTACAGGGGACTCATTTCCAACTTTGTATGCAGAGTTCTCTGCTTCCTATTTTAAAAAGAAAAGAAACAAAGACCAAATATCTTTTCTTTAAAACTTTGTTTAAAATGGGTATAAATTAGAAATTATAACATTAATAAATCAAAGGCCCATAAAGAGCTTAGATGTTTGTATACTGATAGATGCCCAGAGATTTTTATGCCAATTGGGACAATTTAATTTGCATAGGAAGGTTACCAATCAGCAATTTTCTATTTTTCTATTGTAATAGGATATTTTCCTTCACATGTACCCAACTTTTTAACATTAAAAAACTGCGCAGGAAGATAAGAACTACTAAGTACCTTTGTAGCTTAAAAAGATTAAGGACTTAAGCAAAGGGTTGAATTAGAATTGTTATTTTCCCCAAAGTATCCCTTCATAAATATGAATAAACACAAAAGTACATAATGAGGAAGACCATATTCAGAGAATCATTTTCTTAAAAACTCTATACACTTTAGATAAAAGGAATCAAGATTTAACCGGTATTAAATGAAGTCCCCAAAACAGTAACAGATGAAAAAAATTAAACCCACCAAAAATACATATATATCTACGTATACATTCATATACACATACGTACATATATATATATATTTGGGAGGTTAGAGAAGGTAAAATGGATGCTGCATTTCTGTTGGAAAAAAAATTCGGGTAAAGTAAGATAATCATACATTTGCAAATCTTAACACAATATTCTTTTCCATCTTAAGTTTTCTTTACATTTATAGAAGTACAGTAATTTGAATGCTACCACTAATACTGAGAAAAAAACTTTTCATAATTCTTGGTGTACATCACAGAGCTTGTCAGAAAGTCACTATAACCATTTTTGACAGATAAGCGACCTAAGATACATAAGGATGTATGTATGTATTAAGGTAGCAATTATACAAGTATCAGGACAGGCTCCGATAATCTCTCTACTCCAGAGATTATTATAATGCTAAAGACATAATAATGTGCTAGAGAAATTTCTGTTAGGACTTCCAATATCTTCAGGCTGAAAAGTTGTTTCATTGAATTCCTCCCAGCATTTGGGAAATACTACCAATTCTTATATAGATTCTTCTAGAGAAAAGTTGTTTCATGGAATTTGAAGTATTAGATAAAATCTAAACTCTACCACAGCCCATGAACACCTAACATGATATGGCTCCTGCCTACATCTTTGACATCTATATTTCTCACCTCCCTCTCCCATCACAACCACACAATTATACTTTGGCCAACTGGATGGTTCCTTACCATCCTTAGGGTCATAGCTCAGGCATTATTACATCAGAAAAGCCTTCCCTGACCACCCTGAAATAGCCATCTTGACAAGATGAGAGAGAATTCTTGAAACTGATGATAATTAAGAACGGTCAATGAATATTAGAGAAACACCTTCAACTGTCCTACAAATTAACTGTATTTACCCAATTACCCTCCAATAACTGTTCATTAGTAGGGAAATCAGAAGCACTGTACAACCTTAATTCCATGGATATTTTCCCCAAGTTAACCTAAGAAAAATACATAATAATAATTCCTGTACCTCAATTTCATTTATTTTAATACTTACTAAGATCACAGACCAAAACTGGCAAGCAATGATTAGGTTTCTATTTTATTTGGCTTTAACAAAACTCTCTTAGACTTTGAACTTTTGAAAGGTATCAACTCCTATAAGGTAAACTGCTGTTAAGTCCTAGTTTTAAGGAGTGATAATGGCACCTACCAGAGGATCTGATCTCTAGAGAGGTTAGTTGGAAGATTTCTTAGTAAAACCTGATTTAGTATATACAGTCATCTATGATTCTCTCCTTAGTGAGGTTTAAGGTCCAGGTCTTTCCCCTAGCAGCTCGATCAGGCTTTGAGGACAAAGCAATGGAAGCCAAGCATGTGCCTACAGACAACCAACACCAACTTAGCTAGACTTGAGACAGTCCTCAATTATTACCTTTTTCTGGAGATGGGCTGCCCCATTACTGTGGCACAGTACCTACTAAATCCCAGCTTCCCACCTTTAGGCCATTTCTCTAACTCCTACCTATCACAACCTCAGATACATGCTTTCTTAAAAGGTATAATAGAGCATTCAATTTCTAGCAATTCACACCACTGTTTCCCTCCATCTGTATTGGATATCAGAGAGCTGTTTGTACCCTCCTCATAGTATTCAGTTATAAGAATTGAGCTTTTTAATTTTAATAAGCACATCCAACAAAAGACCCAGTTTCACAAATCATTTGTACAAAAGTGATCTACACTCAAAGAAATCTTCATTATTATCTACTAAAGAACATTAAGCTAAAAATGTTAGTTACTAAAAAATTCAGGTCACTTCTGGTTTTTAGTAATGAGGAAGTAACTGTGTAATGAGTAATGAGTAATTAACTGTGACTAAAGTGAAATTTCAAAAAATGTTTGAGATGTGACCGCCACTCTTGCTGAGGAGAGAAAAAAAAAAACAAGAAACAAAAACCAGGAAACAACTCTTAAATAGTTGTCATACGCATCCATCCACTCCTATCAACACCATCCCTCTGTTGGAGTCTCATGTCTTGACATTCTAACCTCTTAACAGCTCTCTCTGAACTTAGTCTCTTTCCCCCGAACTTTCTTCCACCCTTCTACCACTTATCTTTTGTTAATTCCCCAGCAAAAAATCTTGTAAGGCATATAAATATTGACTTTAAATATCTTGCTTCAAAATTTTAAAGCCCAGATTTCTTAACCTGACATTCAAGGCTCATGGAAATCTAGCCCCAATTTACTTTACCAACATTCCACCACTGAAATGTTTACATTAGTCACACCAGTCTTTCAACGCGCCCAGCAAATTCTCTGTCTTTGCATATTAATTAGTTCGTACTATTACCTAACATACAATGCTTTCCCAATTTTTCTCTATCCACCTATGCAAACCTCTCCCAATTTTCAAAGCCTAACACAAGTTCTACCTCCTCCTGAAAAATTTTCTCTCCTATTCCAGGCAACAGAGTTCTCACAATTGCTCTATGTCCCCCTTCCTCCTCCAAACTCCCTGTAATTCTTAAGGTCTATTCTAGTCTACAAACATCAATACCACATGTATCATCCTTTCTTATATATATGTATCTTTTCTGTGCAGTTGTAAAGCCATCAAAAATAGGAACTATATCAAACTTTTCTTTGGATTGCTTAAGGTATCAATAGATATGCTGTTATATACAATAAGCACTCAATAACCCATGTACATCCACATCATAGAGTATTACTTAACAACAAAAAGGAATAAACCATTGACACATGCAACAACTTGGATGGATCTCAATCATTTGAGCCAATCTCAAAAGGTCACACATTATATGATTCCACTTATAGGACATTCTCAAATGACAAAATTATTGAGATGGAAAACAGATTAGTGGCTGGCTGCCTGAGGTTAGGGATGATGTGGGGAGGTGGTGGTTGTGACTTTATAAAGGAAGCTCTCTGTGGTGATAAACTAGATCTCATCTGGATTGTGGTGGTGGTTATATAAATATACACATGTAATAAAACGACATAGAACTATACACTCACACTGTACCACCGTCAAATTCTTGGTTTTGATATTGTACTATAATTAAGACATAACCACTGGGGAAAGTGGGTGAAGGATAACAGGACTTCACTCTACTATCTTTGCAGCTTTCTGTGACTCTATAATTATTTCAAAATAAAAAGTAAAAAAGAACTATATCCAACTTCATATTTATTTACTAAATATGTACATTTTCTATCTAATTTTATTCAAGTTAAGGACAATCTATAACTACTGGGATAAAATAAATTTCCCAAACCTATTTGTTATAACCTAAAAATATCTTAAGATCTAAGTGGGGCTTCCCTGGTGGCGCAGTGGTTGAGAGTCCGCCTGCCGATGCAGGGGCCACGGGTTCGTGCCCCGGTCCGGGAAGATCCCACATGCCGCGGAGCGGCTGGGCCCGTGAGCCATGGCCGCTGAGCCTGTGCGTCCGGAGCCTGTGCTCCGCAATGGGAGAGGCCGCAACAGTGAGCGGCCCTCGTACCGCAAAAAAAAAAAAACCAAAACCAAAAATGTAAAAAAAAAAAAAAAAAAAAAAAAAAAGATCTAAGTGGCTTTTAAAATCTACAAGCATAAACAGCAATAGTCTCTGGATAGGAGGACTGGGAAGTGGAAGGTGAAGAATGGGAGGGAAGCTACATTTCCAACCATCTTCTTTTCACACTGAGTGAATTTTTTTTTTTTTTTTTTTTTTTTTGCGGTACGCGGGCCTCTCACTGTTGTGGCCTCTCCCGTTGCGGAGCACAGGCTCCAGACGCGCAGGCTCAGCGGCCATGGCTCACGGGCCCAGCCGCTCCGCGGCATGTGGGATCTTCCCGGACCGGGGCACGAGCCCGTGTCCCCTGCATCGGCAGGCGGACTCTCAACCACTGCGCCACCAGGGAAGCCCTCACACTGAGTGAATTTTAACCATGTCCATGAGTTGTTTTTTAAAACGGTTTTATTAAATAGTTAATATAAAAGAATTTTTATAAAATATAAGGAATAAAGAATTATGATATAACCTTTCTTAAGTACTCAGTTTAAGAAAAAGAACAGTATTACTATTAGCTTTCAAGTCTCTTGTATGTCCTTCTCCATTTCCATTACATTCTTTCCCCCTCAGAGATGACTGATATCCTAAACTTTGTGTTTATTATTCCCTTGCTGTTCTTTATAGTTTTACTATGCTTGTATCTCTGAACAATATATTCTCTAGTTTTGCATGCTTTTGGACTTAATATAAATGGAATCTTCCTACATGTATTTTCCTGTGACTTGTTTTATTTTCCCCACTCAACACCATGGTGCTGAAATTCATCCATGTTATTGTGTATAACTAATTCATTCATAGCCACTGCTACAGAATATTCCATATGAATACACCACAATTTATCAAACAGATCAATATCCAATGTATATAAATAGAAGGTAGGGACACTGAAACTGAAAAAAAAATACAGCATGTTTGAGATTATACATACATATGTACAGACGTACACACAAACACAACCATACACAAACATACACATATAGTATATATTCTATTTGATGTAAATAGTTCTGTTTGGTGATATTCTTGTATTTAAAATGGTTCTCATTGGCATAATGTCTCAATATCAAACTTCTTTGCTTGAATATAAGGCTAGGATTGATTTTTATATATAATTATGATACCAATACATGTGCCCATAAGAAGTATACAAGTGTTTTGGTTACTCCATATTTCTGTCATGCAAGTATTACTTTTTCAATTAAAAACACACATACACACAAATACAAGTATTTTATAGTGTTCTTTTATTCTAAAAATTGTAAACCAAATAAAAATTAGCAGAAATCTAAAAAATACTTATAGTCCCTTCCTTACAGTACAATATTTAATTAGGTATTTCTAGAGTACCTAATCACACCTAGAGTAAGATACAATGATAACATTACTTAGCAAAAAATAAGTAATAGAAAGCCAAAGCAGAAAATGAAGAATTACATAAAAGAGAAAAATGAATGAAAATTGTATACAATTTGTAGAAATATACTTATCACGTTCAGAAAGCACAACTCACCTTTAATGTTGAAATCACAACCTTTCCTGGAGGCCTGTTCAGAAATAAAAGCAAGAAAGTGTTGAATAGTGGAGATGAGAAGGGAAATACTTCTATACACTCATTAAAGACAAGCCCATATTTTAAAAAACATTTACAGAAGATGTAGAAACCATAAAAAAGTAAAGAAGAAAATTAAAGTGACCCATAGCCTTACAACCAAGAGATTTGAGTTTGTATCTTTTGTCTTCCTAGATATATAACACTATAATTAGCATTAATGTGAATAAAATTTTGTACTCTTCCATGATAAATTTCTTTAAAATAAATTTCTCTAGAAGTGGAATTGCAGGTCAAAAGTATACAGACTTCTCAGCATTCTGAGAAACTCTCAAATTGCCCTCCAGAACAGTTGTACCAATTTAAATACACTCCCATTGCTCTGAGTCCCTGTTTCTTAATACCCTTGCCAAAAATGAGTGTTATTTTTAAATGTTTACAAATTTGATAGGCAAAATATATCTTATTGCTGTCTTAATTTGTGCTTCTTTGATTTACAGTATGGATGAAAAGTTTCATATGCATTAGACATTTACGTTACTTTTAAAGAGAGATAACCTATTTTTGTTTGCAGCTCTTTTTTTTTTTTAACTGGAGCAAAACTCTATTCTTAAATACAGAGTGCTCTAGATATAATAATTTTAAAAAGTAACTTTTCACCAATTATTTTCACATACCACCTTACATTTTTCTTCGAATAGGAACAATTTGATATCTGCTTCAAAGCACAAAGGAGAGACATACCCTTACAGCCGCTTATCAGGGTTATGCAGTAAGAAGCTTTTAAATGATTCATACGCCATTCCTAAATTTTTTAAATGCAGTGATCACAGATGATACAACTTTGTGTTGAAAGGTGCCTTCAAGATCATCTAGTCATAGCGCCTCTTTTTACAGATAAAGAAACCAAGGTGCTCAGAGATTAAGTGACTTTCCCCAAAGTCACAAATTAAGTTAGGGGCAGAACCAAGAGAAGCATCGAGTCCTACTCCCATGCTCTTCATGTGCCAAATTGAGTAATCCTTGACCTCTAATCAAAACAGTGTGATAAAAAATTACTTTTGCCATTCAACAGAAAATCAACCCCTTTATTCAACAAACATTTATGGAACATCTACCATGTACCAGGGACTAGAGATAGGAAGATGATTAAGACACAATCCCAGTTTAGGGGTTTTTTAAAGCTTGTTTAAAAAACAAAAAAGGTAGTCTCTTTTAAGTGCCTGCCCACTTAATTGCAGTGCCTGGACGATATCATTTCATGTTAATAAAGGACAATTTCCAGGAATGAAAATTTTAATATCCGCAATAACTTGGTTTCCCTGGCAAACATACTGCTCTGTAACAAAATCCTGTTTATCCGGAGGTGATTAGGACCAAGGTTATTCCAATTTTAATAAAAGGAATAAATATTTCACAAAAAGGATGTGTAAAATAATACAAGTGCACTGAAAACAATAACAAAAGTTTTAAAAACAAAAACAAAAAACCTTGAAGAGGCTCAAATTTCCATATGGCACATATTCTGAATGTCAATCAAGAAAAAAAAAAATCATCTGCCACAGAGGTGTAGCAACAAGAGGAAATAAGATGTTTTTCAAAAAACTTAACCCCCATATGAGGTAGAGAAGGCAAGAAAAAGAAAATCTGCCTTCCCCATGACTCCCACTTTGAGAAATCTGATCAGGTTTTTTAGCTGTCCAAAAAACAGAATAGGGTGCCACATTTATCTCTTGTATGTAACTGGTTTCATAAAGAGCTGATTATTCACGGGATCTAAGTTATAGACCAACTGTTGACACACATGGAAATAGTCCAGATTGGTTCTGGTGGGGCTTTACATACAGCTGTGTACAAACTATAAAGAGTAATTTATTACTTCCTTTTGAGAGCCAAGGGAATGCAGTGAAAAGAACATGTGCAGATAGACCTTGCTTGAATACCGCTTCTGCCATTTACCCTATGTGTGATCTTGATCAATTCATTTAATTTATCCAAGCCTCCTCCTTTGGAAAAGGGGTAAAAACATCTACACTTCATAGGACTACTATAAGGATTAAGTGAGAGAGCACATGGGGCACACACAATAAGCTGTAGTTTCCTCAGCAGCTTTGAATTGCTCCATTGAAACTCACAAATAATGAGTGCACCAAGTTTCTCCAAGCGACTCTGTCAGTAGTGGGAAGCCTGAGACTAATTTCTGGATACAGGAAAGATACCCTACAGCCTGTAAAGCTCCAGGCTATTTAACAACAGGGAACATGAAAAACACCAGATTATACTGAGCTGGTGATTAAAATGGGATCCTGCTTGCATTTTGTGATGTCATTAAACAAAAAACTAATAACAAAGCCACTCATGTTCAAAACATAATTTAAATGTTACAAAGTTGTTAAGGTCTTGGTAGGTAGTAAAACATTTCATAGCTTCCTCCAGTCTGATTAAGCCTAAAATTGTCTTTAACAGGGTAGTCTGTAAGATACATTTTGTGATACATTTTTTCATCCATTTATAGAACATTAGCATCTAGTAAAAAGTGAAAGCATATTTATAACTTGCAAAGTTGGCTAAAACGATTTGTATCATGTGCCAAAATGAGAAAACAATTCATTTCACCATAATAAACAGTAAATCATTATTTAGTATTCCCACAGGAAATGTTCTTAATAGGGGCCTTGTAATAATAATTATACAATGGCCATCATTTATTAATAAGCATGTGCCAAAAATGTGCTAGGACTTCACTTGCTTTTGCTTCTTTAGTCCTCACAGCTTTCCAATGAGGTAGTTATATTACCTTCCCTATTTTACACAACAAAAAAACTTGAGGCTTGGGTCAGATGAGGTAATTTAAATTGCACTGCTAGTGAATAACTGGGCCAGAATTTGACCTTAGGCAGTCTGGCTCTAGGGTCCACTCTCTCAACTACATTGCAATATTGCCTCTTTTCTGTGTAAGGTCTTAAAAGATGACGGTTATGAGAATATTCTAAGCAGTGCTATGAATGAACACCAAAGTAAAGGTAATTAGCGCTGCTTCTTGAGTTGTACTAAACTAATTAAGTCAAAGGCTTGAATCCTGATCTGCCTTTAACAACTACAATTAATGCCTAATTGATTTGGCACTGCTAGGAAATAAAATAATGAAATGTTCCATGTATAAAACTGCCAGAGAGATGAAGCTTCTCTTTGAGTGCCAAACTTCTGAAAGTGTTCTAAGTACTTTTGAATTTCAAATTTCAAAAGCAGCTTGTAAATAAGTACATTATAGGCTAAGCCTTGCCGTTTCAGTAATCTTTCCCTTGAAAATACCTTCTTAAACAAAGGATACACAATTTTCCCTTTCTTACTGACTCAGAGTAATTATCATGCTCAAATACTACACTATATTTTAATACAGTAATGCCCTCCACGGACCCTAACGTACAGGGGATTTATCTGCCTTCACACTACAGGACCCTACGCTACTATGCTTGGAATGTCTGTGTTTTATAGTTTTGCATCTCCCTCCTCAATAGAAGTGGTCACTTCGTACAGCTGGCCATGTGCCTGCCTTTAAAAGCTTTCTTCCCCCTTTCCTTCTAATTTTTGCTTCTAGTCTGCATCGAGCTGGGAAACCCGGTTTTTAAAACTGGAATTGTATGGTAAAGGAAGAATCCAGAGCTTCTGAGGGTTTCCCCAGACAACCATTCAACTCTTCTCCATAACTCAGTCTCTAACTTCAAAGTAGAGATAATAACATACTATTTCAGAGTGATTATGTACCTAAAGAAAATAGCTATTCATGTTGGAGTTTGGGGACAGGAGAAATAGGGGACTAGGTCAAGAAAATTAAGTTCTACTCTTGGCTTTCCCAACCAACTAGGGGCAAGACCTTTAAGCAAGGGTTTTCAGAGTTTCTGTAACTTTAGGGAAGTTTATTTTAAGACCCTTCATTAGTTTGGGAGTGAAGATGTAATTTTTATACCATGATTAATGATCTAAATTTTATACCTTTGACTTCCCTTAAATTTGAGATATATTATAGGAAACATGGACATAATCCAGCGCACACACACACATCCAGAAATGTCCGGTAATACTCTGATACATCTAGTTTACTAGAAAAATATTCTTTCAAAATTTTCTGTAGATACTAAATATTAGATTCCTCCTGTTCAAAGGTTAAGGTCAGTAATTTTCCCCATAAAAAGCCCACATTTTTCCCATAAAAAGCACATAAAATAACTTTTATTACACCCCACACAAGTGAGAGATCTATAAGAAAACTGAAGTTAACAGGTAGATATATTTAAGTATTGGCAGTTTATCTCACTTTAACAAAACCTTTACAAACCAAAATGAGAACTTCAAAAGTTCAATTTTCATTTCAAAAGTTTTTATTACAGGATATTTTAAAATCAAGTATTTTTGACACATTTAAATATATGATTAACAAAGCTTCATTGAAATAAGAAATGTGCTTCTAACAAAGCTGAACAAAAATATAACTTTAATGGGAGAAACTTCCTTCATCACCTAATAGCATTAAAAAAAACCTTTCAACATATTCACACTAATTAAAAATGCAGTAAATCTTTGATTTTGCAGCATAGTTTCTGAAATTGAAGACAATGTCTATCAATGATATTATTAAACTTAAACATGAAAAACAATTTCTGAAACAGCTCCAAAATAAAGTCTAAGTTAAACAAGCATTGGTATTCTACTAACAAACAAACAAACAAAAACCCACATGGCTTATAGATCAAATACTTATTTTTAGTGTGGCTTGCACTCAGGTTTTGAATATAAAAGCAATTTTAAGGTTAGTATTTCAGCAACTTATACAGATAGAATATTTTAATTCATTATATCCTGTTTTCTGTAAGAAAGTTATTTTCATGCACTCGCTATGTTGAGTTTATACTAACGAACCTCATATTTGAGTATAAAATAATGTGTGACTGAAGCTTTCTCCGGTCCCTGTCCATTTAGCATTTTAATTATAGTAGTTTTTTTTCCTTTTGCATCTAGGGTATTTGTGTTCAGTACCAATGCACTTTAGTATCTACACAACATTCATTATTTTTAAAATGTTACATGGCATCAAAACATTGCTCTGGTCACTTTGCAGGGCAGTATAGGAATTATTTTTTCCTTTATAAACTCTGACCTGATCCAGTGATAACTTTCAGACACCTAAGGTAAAATTTCATTAGAATAATAAGGTCATTACTTCCAAAGGTAGGTGCTAATCACTGGGATTTGGATCTGATGACAATAATTACAGCTTATCCAAAAGTTACTCACTAAGTTTCCAGAGGAAGCAAAATGTCAAATCCTTTATAAACTCTGACATAATAATACTGCATTCAATACAATTTCAGTGAAAAGTAAAAATATGCAAGCGATGCAACATTTTATTAATAACCCTCTTAGCTTGAGTTTGGAACTTGCTAAACCTGACTCTCTAATTTAGTAATGTTGAGAACAGTATTCATTTACTTAATAGAAATAAAATCAATCCAACAGAAGATGCATAGCAGTAGGCTATTTTTAAGAGATTTTGATGCAACATAACTGTGGGTTTTCTGTCACAGGTGTTAGAAGTGAGCATTCTACCTAATGATGTTACCCAGTGTTAAAAAGACATTTACAGTAATTCTTTACAAAGTCCTAAAAGGATTTTTAAAAAATCAGTAAGAAGGGAATATATATTTTTTCATGTTTGAAGGAAGTAAGAATAATTTAGACCAACTATCTCATTTTACATGTGAGGAAAATAAGGCCAAAGAAGCTTAAATTAATCCATTCATTCAACATTTACCTACTGCTTACCTCGTACCAGCACAGTGCTAGGCACTGGGTGTAAAGTAGTGAACAAAGCAGACATAGGCCCTGATCTCCTAGAGCCTATGCGAAGATCAAGGGCCTAATAATAATTAGGCGTAGGACCCAAGTCTCTTCGCTGATTCTAGCAACACATGGAGCCTGTCAATTTACCCTAATAAGTCTAATATTCTTTCCTGGTTTCACATGGGTAGGTAGCCGGTCAAATGAAACTGGCCATTTATTAAAGCCTTACTTATCTAGAAGTGCCACCACAAATTCCCCAGGGAAGCCTTGGGGAGGGGGTCCCAAAGACTGAAAGGGCACCATGACACCAATCTCGAAGTAGAAGGGCTGTAAGTTTAGCTACATAGTAAAAGAACATGAGCTGGAATCAGGAGACCTGAGTTTTAGTTCTGAATCTGCTAGTAACAATGTATGTGATCATAAAAAATATTTTGGGGGAGTTTTTCCAAGTTTTAATTATGGCTATTTCAAACATGTACAAAATTGGGAGAATAATATTATCAACCCACATGCACAACATGTTGACCATGGTCAACAGTGATCAATATCAATATCCCTCCCTCCACTCCCCTGCCAGATTATTTTGAAGCAAATCTCAGGAACTATTTCATTTTTACCCATAAAAATTTCAGTACATATCTAAAACATAACCACAACACTATTATCAAATTTAACAATTCCCTATTATACACAGTCAACATTCATATTTCCCAGATTGTCTCAATTTTTTTTTTTTACAGTTGGTCCATTTCAATCAGTATCCAAATAAGGTCCATGTGCTATAATCAGTTGATATGTCTCTTTCAATGAGTAGGTTTCCTTTCATTTTTTTTATTTCTTGCAGTTCATGTGTTGAGGAACTAGGCTGTTCATTCTGAAGAGGATTTTTTAGGGCAGTGAAACTAATGTGTATGATACTATAATGATGGATACATGCCATTAGGCAGTTGTCCAAAACCATAGAATCTACAACACCAAAAGTGAACCCTAAGGTAAACTATGGACTTTGGGTGATTATGGATGTGTCAATGTAGGTTCATCAATTGTAACAAATGTATCACTCTGATGGGAGACGTTGATAATGGGGGAGGCTATACATGTGTGTGGGGAAGGGGTATATGGGAAATCTCTGTACCTTCCCCTCAATTTTGCTGTGAACCTAAAACTGCTCTTAAAAAAAAGTCTTAAACAAAGACACTAGGTTGTTCATCCCCTAGAATTTCTCATTGTCTGAATTTCGTTGATTGCATCTCCATGGTGACATGTCAAAAGAAGTATTTTAAAGGAGAACATGCAGAAGAGATCGGAGGGATGGAATGGGCACACATCCAAGGAAAAGTACAAAAACCTATAAGAACAGTATCAGAAAAGACTGGTGCTCAAAATGTGCGAGGATTTAAAAAAATACCAGAGACAGAGTTTTTCATTATTTTAATTTATATTCAGAACAACAAAAAGAAACTGCAGTCTGGATATATGTGGATGAATAATATAAAGTAAAAGCCTGCATCAATTCTTTTTTTTCCAATTAAGATTACTGATAGTTAAACCAGAAAGGGAAAAACAAATTATAGAATGAGGAAATTGAATCCCAACGCATTCAAGGAGATAAAAGTACCTAGCTACTGTAAATGATTTCAGTTCTCCTGTCCCAAATTATATCCCAGCATACTCTGAGAATTTATAGAGTTCAATCTCTAAAACCTCTGAAGAATCAGAGAGATGGAAAAGGATGTTAAGGAAAACTCTGGTAGTCAACACTGGAAAGTAGGTAGATGCTACAAACTATAAACAGATTCACTTGATGTCAATGTCAAGCAAAATTCTTAAACACATTGTGAAATGGTTTTAGGGCCCTAGGCGTGGGGAAAAGATACTCATTTAAGAGTCAGTAAGCACTCACAGAAAGCCAAACATGCAAGATTAACCTAATTTCCTTTTTTGATAGGGTTACTGGCCTAGAATATAAAGGGAATACCGTACACACACAAAAAATCTGGATTTACGCACTAATTTGATAATTCTCTCATGATATCCTTTTAGACAACAAAGAGATGTAGGCTAGAATACACTTAGGTGGGTTTGTAACTGGTTGAACATTACTCAAGGTGTGATTAATGAATCAATGAAAAACCATAAGGAAATAGTAAATAATTTTTATTGTACTCTATCCTACTTGATGTTCTGTCCCACTTGACATTTGAATGTCTTGAATGAGGAAACTGATGGTATATCTACCAAATTTACAGTTGGCACAAAGTTGGAGGGATAAGGAATATACTGGCTGACAGTATCCAAAAATATTTCAACAAGTTAGAAGGATGGGCCAAATCTTAACAGAATGTAATGTAATAGGGATAAATGTAAAATGCATGATTGGGGAGATATGACTTAACAACAAATCATGTGAAAACATTTAGGTATTTTTGTTGATTGCTCAGACAGTAAAGGCTGTGATATGACTACTGAAAGAGCTAGTGTGATCTTAGGCTGAATTAACAGAACTATTATGTCCAGGGCAAGGGGAGTGGTAAATTCTACTCTACTTCCCACTGATAGATAAGAGCACGCTTTAGAATATCGTGTATCGTTGGGATACATTTTAAAAGAAACACTGAAAAAACAGAACATATCCAAAAGACAGAAACCAATTTGGTGAATGTTCCAGAAACTGAGTAGAATGATATAAAGAACTAAGGATGGCTAACCCAGAGAAGAGAGAAATGAACGCCTCTTTACCGTTTGGATTTTGGATTTATTTTGGAAAGTACAAGCAGTGAAACTTTCCATATAGGCTAATATTCTCACTGAAGCCTATGTTTTAACTTTTAAACTGTTATTCTATATTTGATATGTACAAGAGTATAATGTAGCAGATACATGTAATTATGAAGCACAACAAATAAAATGAACTGTGACTCACTAGGTCACCTGAGAATGAGAACAGCGTCAAGACCAGGGAAGCTACTGTCTGCCCTATTCTGCTGCTTTTGCCTTAGAGGGAACCACTAGCCCAGATTTGACTTATTGTTCCCTTACTTTTTTATTTTTAAAATGCCATGTATCTCTAAACGATATATTGTTAAGTTTTGTTATTTCTGAGCTTTGTTTTCAGGAATGCACTTACAAAGAAAAAAAGAGTTGGACTCTTAAAATTAACATTGCACTCAAAAATCCCGGTATTCCCAATCAGAGTAAAACGCGATCCTTGTCACTGCATACTCAGTTGTATTTAAGTCTCACAACTGTGCCCATACCTACTAGTCTCCTTTTGCTTCTCCCCCACCTAGGGTTGCCAGATTTAGCAAACATAAATATAGGCTGCTCAGTTAAATTCCAATTTCAGATAAACAACAAATCTATTTTTAGTATGTTTATCTGAAATAGGGATTTAACTGGGAGTCCTGTATTTTATCTGGCAACTCTACCCTACCCCTAAAATAATTAGGTGGACAATTAATTCTATGATCTGTTCGTGTGTGATAATGGGACAAAGTGGGAGGAATTGTATGGCCAATGTCATTGTATAAATATTAATCTAAGTATTCAACAGCATTCACTGACTGGGGAAAAAAATTGCACATGTGTGAATTTAGTCAAAGCTTTTCCAGACAATGCATTCAGTGGATATGCCCAAATGCAAATACTGTATATATGCTATTATGTACATTTTTCAAAAACAGTGAAACAGAGTAGTAAGGTCTATTAACAGCTTCATTATTTTGGCTTAGATTGAACCCCTCAAAAAAACAAAAACAAGATGGCTACTGTAACAAACTGATAAATCTCTAGATATGTAAACTGACTTATAACCATTATTTATAAAGATATTTATATCATTTGTCTTCATTTGTGTTAAAAATGAAGTTAACCTATATAGGTCAAATAAAGATCAACAGCCAACTTTCTGGATAAATATCAATTAAAATTATGTTGTCATTAAAAATGGATCCGGTTACTGTATTTACAAAGTCATTTTAGGACACTTCACTTTATAAAAGGGATATCAGAAATATTTCAGATACGTTCTTTTTCAATAAAACTGATGAGCTTTCTACAATATGAGGTAGAACTTGCTTTTCAATTGTCTCAACATCCTCCCACAACCTGAAGCACTAATGGCTCCTCAATTTGAATGGCAGTCAATACAAGTGTGTATTAAGAACCCGTACAGATTAGATTCCCCAAATAGAAGCCAGTTGCATTTCCTTGCCTGTCTTACTGCAAAACCCACATTTTGAAATCAGGTATAAACATGGCTGACTACTGTAATAGTCTAACTTGGTTTTTCAGAGCTTCAGTGAGCGGTTTCTCTCCAGGCAATCATTGAATCATCTTTTCCATCTTCACCACTCATGCACTATGGCTTTAGGGTAATCAGTGCTTAAGTCTACTTTAAAAAAGAACACTGAATTTCTGTAGTTTCAAAGAGTCAGATCCCATAAGCCATCCTACCTCTAGTTTCTCACCCTTTAGCTATAGACAGATCCTTCTGTCTTTTGGGTTTGGTGTTTCTCTTACCTCTTACCTGAGGGTTATCTGAAAAACAAACAAACACAACCTGTAAGCCTTCTGAGAACAGGGTGGAAGGAATGTGCAGACTAAAGCTACATTTGCCACCTGCTTCATAGTCAACTAAACAAGTAGGAACTCAAAGACCCACTACACAAAATATAAGAGTGATCTCACATTTAACATTTCCATTTCCAGACTACTCATTATACTGGGCGAAAAGAATATACCAAAACAATTGGGCAACACACAGAAAAATGGACTAACAAGGTCTTCTTTTCTTTTTTTTGTCAGTAAGAGGACTCACATTTTAGGTTCTGAGGAAAAAAAGATGGTTGGCTCTGAAGAAGCCTCTTGTCAGGTTGCAAAATTCCTGACAGACTCCTAAGGAGGTAAAAAAGAGTAATGACATGGAAGGAGGACGCATAGAGTGAGTCAGCTGGAATAAAGCTGGTGGCTTGGCAAATCATTTTTCTTATAGAAGGTGACTACCAAGGGCTTAACAGAAAATTGTCCTATAGCTTGATTTTGTTTTTATCCACCTCTTTTTGCCTTTGCCATCAGGAAACTATAAAAGTAAGATAAGCTTAAGCAGTACATCAACAAACTGAATCAAGGAGAGCAAAGAACAGCTTGCCTGTACAAAGGTTTGGGATTCTAAGGTCCTTGAGGTGAACAGGAGGTGAGTGCAGATAAGGCCCTAGCTAGTCATTAAAATAAGCAGGTAATTAAAGGGTTTTGATTTCTAAAGTCCAGCAAACTGAAATAGGAAGATCTGATGGCAAACTAAGACCAACACAAAAGTGCTAAGTCTAAACTAGTAATCAGAAAGGTTCTGGTGCTCACAAAACACTGACATGAGGATTTCTTCCCCCACTTAGGACAGGCAGGAAAACAACAAAAACAAAGCAAAAATCAAAAACAGAACCAAACCTCAGGTTGAAGAAAAATTAAGAACAGTTCAAATTTAGAGAATAAGATACCGTTTTATTTTTTAAATCTTGCTCTAGGTGCATAATTTTTAAAAATTTGGTATGCAGCATCGTTCACTGGAATTAAAATGTATATACTGATGCGTATATATCATTAATGAATGTATTTATTAATTAGTTACATTGTTATGGCAAGTTTTACTAGATTACATGCTAAGCATAAAACCCCCCACAGAAGGGGGTTTCCCTTGATACATGGCAATACTGGTTTATTAACAAGATTAACAAAAAATGGAGAATATAGTTATGACAGTTATCTAATAGGGAATTAACTGAATCCTCAAGATGTGAATTACTACTTTTATTATCCTTTGAAAGACCATTTTAGGTTTTAAATACTATGAAAGCCAAGAAGCAGAATATGTCTAAAATACCTAATGACTATTTTACCATTGATATTAATAGAAACAGATGGAGAGAAAATTTGGCACAATGGCTCTATGTTTTCTCAATATAGGTTTTGTGGCAACATTTTTAAGTGATCTATAATGAAATCAAAAGAAACTTTATAATGAAATATAACTCTAGTCATATAGAAAGTAATTAAAACTTAAAGTAGAACTTAAGCAGCTTTATCTTGTCTAAAATGACAAGCTGATTTTTCCAAACTGATTTATGTAATTCATGTAGTTTTACGCCATATTCCTGAAAGAACAGCTTGATAATCTATTTATTGACAAAATAAACAGAAAAATATATCAGCTCCCTGGGCCTACTCAAGAATTCTAAACTAAAACCATTCTACCCTTCACGTTTACAATCATTCAATAAATACCCACATTCAAGCAGTAACTCCAGGGTAGGGTAGCTATATCACAATGTCCCAATTTGTCAAAGTGGGTTAGATGAAAGTCACATCTATTAATGATTTAAAATAATTTCTAGTAAAATTGCAACAGAAACAGATAACTAAATTTATGACTGTCTGGAAAAGTCAATACTAATGCAATTATCCTAAATCACTTCGTAACTTACTTTTTAAAAAGTAAACAAGATGTTGGGCTACAGGCCACTTTACAGAAGCTTTATCAAGTTAACGTGCTAATATGATTTTGTAAGTTATCTAAAACATCCAATGATGTGCTAATCTTTTTTAAAAATTTCTATTTATTTTTGGTTGCGTTGGATCTTTGTTGCTGTCTGTGGACTCTCTCTAGTTGTGGCGAGAGGGGGCTACTCTTCGTTGTGGTACACGGGCTTCTTGTGGTGGTGGCTTCTCTTGATGCGGAGCACGGGCTCTAGACACGTGGGCTTCAGTAGTTGCAGCACATGGGCCCTAGAGCGTGTGGGATTTCAGCAGTTGCAGCGTGTAGGCTCAGTAGTTGCGGCGTACACGCCAGCTTCAGTAGTCGTGACTCAGGGGCTCTAGAGTGCAGGCTCAGTAGTTGTGGCGCACGGGCTTAGCTGCTCCACGGCATGTGGGATCTTTCTGGACCAAGGACTGAATCCGTGTCCCATGTGTAGGCAGGTAGGTTCTTAACCACTGCGCCACCAAGGGAGAACCTGTCACAACCCCCCTTTTTAAAAAATTTAAATAAATCAATTCTATTATCAATGAACTGATTATTCAGACTTTGAGATTCTTTGCTTTTCTCCTTTTGAGTTCACTACTTATCACCAAAGATGGGCAGAGGAACAAAAATTCCAACTAAACCATTTATTTTGTTTTTTAAATTACAGGAAAAAAATTACTGTTATCTCTGATAAAAGGTTTGATGGGAAAGGAAGTTGTAAACTAATGACTGAGCTGAGGTTTTGGTGTAACTGGTAACATTTAATTATTCATGTTTTCCCTCAATATCATGAATAATAGAAAATTGGACATATTTCAGTAATTAAGCACTTTAGGTTATAAATTCTACTTCTATGCTTTATGTATCTGAATTTCTACTTCTGCATTCTTTAACATGTATTAAAAACTTCATAAATATTCTAGAAAAATCTCAAATTACCCAGAATGCTTACCTACATAAAACAATCTGTAGGCCAAGTTTATTATTAAAGAGATTATTCATCCTTATTTACATCTTACATAGTAATTACTGAGAATGTAATTTTTCTAATTAGCTACTAGGAATGTATTTTTCCCATTAATTTGATAGCCAAAAGAGGTCTGATTAGCTGGAAAATATTAAAAACTCCCACATGCATTCATTGTGACTGCTAGAAAATATCTTTGAAGGGGAAGGGAAAAAAAAGAAAGAAACATTGTGTTTCCAATTAGTGGCTTGTAGCCAAAAATATGAATCAGAGTTATACAGCAAAAAAAAAAAAAAAAGGAAAAAAAATGTGGCGTAACTAAACAACTGACAACAACCTACAAAACAATTACAGAAAAAAAAAAATCTGTGCTCAAGACTTTTTGATGAGGCACAGAAGCCCAAATCAGCAGTTTCTCACATCTTGAGGGGTTTTTCCCTTAGGAACAAAGAACATACCCTTTGAAATGAAGTTAGCAGTGTCTGGGATTCCAGCTCTTTCAGTAGCAAGGTCATTTTCTGACCTAGCTACCATACCATAATCAATTCCGTCAAAGCTTAAAAAGAAAAGCATAAAAAATACTGCTTTTTGTTGTTTTCAACAGTGAATTATACATACCCAAATGGCAGGAGAGTCAGCCTCATCATTCTAATAATTCACATTTAAAATATAACATCAAAAAATGTTTATAGTTTAGAAAAGTGAAGTGGGAGGAACCTAATGTTTTACATCTCCATTCAAAACCATCATCTAATTACCACAAATTAGTGAAATTCCACTTTTGCTGGCTGACCCCCATTTATGCTGAGCTGTTTTTTTATTTGCAGAATTAGCATAATAACTGCCCTACCTAGCTCACAAAAATTGTCCTATATTACAGAATTGCAGGATAAATCAGAAGAGATAATGTAAATAAAAGTACTTTGAAAATGAATGCCCAACATTAATCGAGAGTATGGCATTACCATTCTCTGCATGTTTAACAACATGCAGTACTATATTATTTCTTTCTTATTGGGAATACATTCATTCCTGGAAAAAAGAAAGTTGGTAACAAGGAATTGATATGACTGCAGGATAACTGGCAACACTTCCCAAGGCTTCACTGTTAACACTTAATATTTACTGAGTACAGGATGTCCCCAAGTTATAAAGGTCCCATAAATCCAAACCACTGTCCTTGTCTCAGCCCCCTCCATTTCCTCCCTTCACTCTTATAGGAACTGTATAGGGATGGGGGAAGGGAGTGAAGATTTCAGAGAACCAGGAAGTTCAAAAGTAGAAGAGATTGTGAAGAGAAGCGGAACACCGTAGAGCATCCTATCGCCACGTAAACCTTTTGTAGCTGCTACACATCAACTGCAGACATCTCCTCTCTACGCCGGGAAGTAAGGCAAAGGTTAAAAGTCAACAACCAGGAGCTATGACCTGGGATAAAAATAGGCATAGTAAAGTTCACTTAAAGGAAAAAAGACTGATCTCAGTCATTAGCCTTAATCTCTAAAGCCAATCCAATAAAGATAAAATACCAATTGCAAAATATTGACAAACCCACTCACTTTCACTCACAAAGGTACTAGTTTTATCAAACTACCTATTCATTCCGCTCACCTATCTTCTGCTAATCCAATGACCTACCCCACCTGTGACACTAACCAATCCCACTTACCAATGCATCCGCTATATCCAATTTAACCAATCTTTCCCTTATTCCTTCCCAAAGACCCACCCATTCATTATATTTCATCCATCACTGTTCCTTCTCAGTTGTAAGGAACAGCAAGTCATTATGCTGGGGAATCTCTGTACTAATGTCTTTGAGGTAAGCTAGGAAGGAGAAAGCTGGGGGTGAATGGGGTGGAATTGGGGTTGGGAGGAAACCTTCAAACCACCTGCCATTTGGGTAGATAGGTGTATTTTAAAATAATGATTTTTTAAAAAACCACACAAATTGTTAATAGTACTGCTAATAACTAGAAAGATAATTTCCTCAGTCTCCCAATTTAAATAAAGACTTGCAGGAACAAATTTAAAAGAGGACTATGGACATTAAGTTCATCCATGGCTAGTCTTTCCAGTTCAAGAGCAATGCCAGAAAGAACACTCCTACCTCTTCTCTTGAGCCTACTTAGTAACCAGGATGCCTGCTTCTGAGAAAGTGGGTTTGAATACAGCTCTATATTCTATTTATTGGTCCTCTAGAGAGCTTGACCTGTGGTTCAAAAGAATGCCCATGGTTCAGTGAGTCTGTACTGGAATAGTCTATTACAATTAGTAGTGAGTGGTCAAGTAGGTTTTAAACAGGTATGGGTTGCTCTGTACAGGCTGCCTACTGGAAAACATTGTTAAAGTTTTCTGTCAGTAGTTTCCAAAACTTTTATGCTTCATCCTTGGCCCTTTTTGAAAAAAATTTTATCCTCCCCTCCCCCTTCTTTTTAAAAATTTTAAGGATTAGGATCCTGCGGATAAAGTAAAACCTTTTCTGCTCTTAAGCCTATTTATACAATGAAAATAAAGTTCTCCTTGGGGCATCCTCAGAATTTGGTAACCAGAGTTCTGAATAGGATAAACTAATATTAAAATGAAACCATTCGAATATGATTTAAATAAAAATTCAAGCCAGGAAATTTTAATTTAATCATTTCACAAACTTACAAGCTCACTACATAATATTCTAATTCAGAAAGACAAACACTTTTTGAAAAGTACACACAATATCTTAAGAGAATTCTACTTTGATATATATATATTTTAAATGCTTAACCAAATGTGGTTTCACTTTTTATGTCTTTTAAGACTGCTATAAATCAATTTACAAATATGTAAGAACTATCCTTGCCCGAACCATGTGCTCCAGCTCGAGGTTTGGTAAAACAAAACAGACTGAGTTCCTGGCGAAACATGGCATAAAATGCAGACAGCGGTTCCAATATCTTCTTGCCTGCCTTTTAGACAGGGATAGCCAACATAGCCCAACTTGCATCTCTCCAGCCACCCCCACCAGGAGGCATCAGCAGCACTCCCCAGGAACGTCCTGTGGTGACAGACATTCTAGATCTGTGCTGCCCAAAGCAGTAGCTGTAACAATTACTTACGTTATAGTTGTGTACAGAAACGGATACCAATATTGGCTAAATGACTAAAAGATTAACCACCTCAGTTAAACTGAGATTAATTATGCATATTTAGAAGTTATTACTATACCATACAATATTAACAAGCGTGAGCACCAAACATTAACACAAACACTAATATATAAACTACCAGTTTATATATCCTAAATATTTCTTCAACATCCTTATTTTTAGCAAAACAAACATATATATAACTTAAAACTATTTTAGTTGTTTGAATTCTGAAGTTTTTAAGAGATAAAAAAATAGAAGGACACGGGCTTCCCTGGTGGCGCAGTGGTTGAGAGTCCGCCTGCCGATGCAGGGGACACTGGTTCATGCCGCGGTCCGGGAAGATCCCACATGCCGCAGAGCAGCTGGGCCCATGAGCCATGGCCACTAAGCCTGCGCGTCCAGAGCCTGTGCTCCGCAACGGGAGAGGCCACAACAGTGAGAGGCCCGCGTATTGCCAAAAAAAAAAAAAAAAAAAAAGACAGAAGGACATAATAAAGACCCATACAACTATGCAGTCTTTACCTTTCTTTTCCCGTTTATTCAAAGGCTGCAAAAGAAAGATAACCTTTCCTATTAAATTTCTAAACTGTTTTCTCAAATTAGAATGAAAGGTCCAAACATTCTTTCTACAACCTACAGAAATCATTTTTGTTAGAGGCCAGATTATTTATTTGGTAGTTGCTGATGAATCAAGGTACTTTTAAGTCACTTCACATTTGCATATATTTCTTAAATGGTCACTCTTGATCTTGAAGTTTATTCTAGCTGATATGACAAATGGATGGCCACTGGATGCCAGTGATGTAATGCATTCAATCTTCAAGACAATGACTAACAATGGAACTGAGAAAATTTGTATGAGAAAAATGTTGCCTAAACATGTTACTGTTAAATTCTGTATGTTTAAAATGTTTGGAGACAAAAAGGTTTTGTGGACTTAAAACCGACTGACACTAATGGAATGCCAAGCTGTAAACTGCCAGACAGCTGCAGCTGGTAATAAAATGCTAAGACCTGAAGAGCTTTAGCAGAACCTGATTATATGGTAATCCTAGTATCTGAGAAGGCAAAAGAGCTAGAAGAATAACTGATAGGTTGGTTGGTATAGTAACCAAGATAAATTTGTATACTGAATGGGGAAAAACATTGGGGTTGCCATCAGGTATGAGGCCCACCTTATGTCTTATGTGCTTTTTCCACAATCTTGAATCACGAGATGACAGACTAACACAAAGACTGCACAGTTTGAAATAAGAGAATAGATAAGGTTCTGCTCTGAAGAGTAAGGAAAGCACCCAATTAAAGGTTTAGCTTGTTAGCAGAATAACATCTGACAGCTAGGGGGGAATAAACCTTGTGAAAGTTTGTAGAAATTAGCTTAGCTCTGGGTAGAAAACAAATGTAGGTTAATTATCAATTCAGGTTAAATACCTACAATTTTTATTACTTTAAATTTTGTTTGAGGTAATTCTTATAGGCTATTAATCTCTTACAGAACGGGTTGTTTAATTCACTGTGTAGGCATGTACCTAAAACAATGCTAAATAGTATGATTTGTCTGGTCTCAGTTACCCATGCCCCAGAAGCAGCCTTAGAACCTGGTCTCTCTATCTTGGCTGCTGGGGCTACCTTCACCACCTACTCCATCTCCATCACCTCCTCCACCACCACCACCACCACCACCACTCCTTTCCTCCATACCCCAGGAAGTAATTACCAGAACTGCAGGCAGAGTGTGAGGAGGAAACAAACAGCCTCTTCAAGGTGCTTGCCCGGCAAATTCACCTGACTTTGTCAAAATCGAAACAATGAACCAAAGAGAACACATGGATTGTCATGTAATGTAAAGGTTACACAAGTCTCAAATATCAACAATTAGAAGTTATTTTTTGTTCTGTAGGATCACCACCGAATGGTCAACATCCTAAATCTATGTTTTTAATATTTTTAAAGATCAAATTTTATCTACCCTATTTTATGAAGTAGGTTATCATAAGAACAGAATAAAGTTTCCAGTTTACAGGAGTTTGTACAGATTCAAATTGAGCCCCCAAATTGCAGTACTGGTTCGGACTGTCCCACCTCAATGGGTCACCAAACTGACAGTTTGAGGCCACTAAATTTAGAGCTTGAATTTACTAATTAATACGTGGAAGGTTTTCCCCCCACTTCTGTATGATGCTACATGGGTGTGATAAAACAGCATATGTAAATATATTTCTATCATCCACAAAGCCAATAGCAATCAAATATAATCCATGATTAAATACAATTTATGCTTAAATGCCAACCCATGAACAGCCATTTTTAAGGACTCTTTCCTTAAGTAACCCATAGCACACAAATACCTTTTTAATTGAAACTTGTATCACTTTTCAATTCAGAGAGAAATGTTTCTGATGCCTAAGTGAGAAGCTGAGTTTTCAACAAAGGCAGCTATGCAAGTTTTTATTTTTCAGACCAAACAATTCTTTGGGGCAGCTTGATCTCAGTTCTCATAACTTAAAAATCAAGGTTTTGTCATTACTCCAATCTAAAATAATATACTGTGACTCCAGGGAGATCAGCTCGGTGCTTTGTGACCACCTAGAGGGGTGGGAGGGAGACGCAAGAGGGAAGAGATATGGGGATATATGTATATGTATAACTGATTCACTTTGTTAAAAGCAGAAACTAACACACCATTGTAAAGCAATTATACTCCAATAAAGATGTTAAAATAAATAAATAAATAAAATAATACACTGTGACTGACACTAACAAAACAAATAACCATCCCTGTTCTTAGATTAGCTATTCTGTCACCGTTTTTCATCCTGACTTTGAGAAAATTAGTGGACAGAAGTTAGGATCCTAGAACAGTCCATGTCCTCTGACAGAAAGGCATGAAAGAAACAGAATCATGGTAGATAGCAGTTGACCATCTTAGGAGTCCCGCTAACAGGGTAAGTGCCAGAAACCTACAGCAGGGATACCTGGCAACACTTTCCCTCCTTCTGCAGACAAGGCATCACGGTATAAATGAAGAATCAGGAGACCTGGGTTCTAGTTCTGAGCTTGCCACTAATCAGCGATGTGTCACTTCCCCTGTCTGAGTCTAGGTTTCTCTTTCAGTTAAATGGAAGGGCTGGGCTAAATGATCTCCTGTCCCTTCCTACTCTAAAAATGTTACCATTCTAGCCTTCCTTCCAGGACCTTTTTAATTGAAACTTGTATCAATTTTCAATTCAGAGAGAAATGTTTCTGAGGCCTAAGTGAGAAGCTGAGTTTTCAACAAAGGCAGCTATGCAACTTTTTACTTTTCAGACCAAACAATTCTTTGGGGCAGTTTGATCTCAGTTCTCATAACTTAAAAATCAAGATTTTGTCATTACTCCAATCTAAAATAATATACTGTGACTCCAGGGAGATCAGCTCGGTGCTTTGTGACCACCTAGAGGGGTGGGATAGGGAGGGTGGGAGGGAGGGAGATGCAAGAGGGAAGAGATATGGGGATATATGTATATGTATAGCTGATTAAAAGTATAGCCAAAATACAAATATTTTGGTTGCCAACACAAAAATAAAGAATGCTCAAAATGTCACATTTAATTTTATAACATGTTTCAGTGCCAGCCTTTAGTAGGTATATGTATAATCCACACAAATTAGCAGGAACATTCATTTCATGTATAATTTACCCAATAAATATTTAATTTCAAATCTATGGGTCTCGAATCATGTACCCAATACCATCCAGTCTGTTAAACTCTCCTCGAATTAAAGATGAGGAAATGAAATGACTCATAGTCCAGGGCTTTTTTCTACTATACCAAACTTCCTCCTCCCTTTCCTGCTTTATCAAAAGACAGCACGATAGCAGAAAAGAACTCTAGACTGTGAAACTCATCTGGATTCTAGTCCTAACTTTGCCATTAGTTTGCTGTGGCACCTTGGACAAGTCACTTTACTTTTTCCAGGCTTTGGCTTTCACAACATTTTACATGAAGGAGTTTAACTAGATGTCCCTTCCAGCTGTAACATGCTATGATCTTATAACATTCCTATCTGACAAAACAAGATACACATTCTTGAAACAGAAAGTGGGAATTTCTAGCCAAGAGAACTGAAAAGTTTGTGCTGCTAGTTCTAAATATATGCATCAGTTCAATTTAGCAAGTTGGTCCTAAAGCATTTTACTCCAGCATCTCTTGGAGGAGGTTACCCTGTATAAACACACACACACACACACACACACACGCACACACACACACACACACACACACACACACACACACACACCACACACCCAGTATGGGGCAGCTATGATGTACTAGAAAAAATACTGGAGTAGAAGTCCGAAGAACTGGTTTCAAATCCCAGCTTTCACTTGTCTCCTAGGCCAATTCATTAACCTCTCTGAGCCTAAGCTTTCTCATTAAAATGGAGATAAGAATAAGGAAACCTGACTTAAAATACCAATCAAAATAAAGCATTATAACTGACGCACACTGCAAAGCTGTACAAGTGGAGATGATCTGCCACTGTGTTATAGTAGGGTGCATTCGAATCAAGCCTTTCTATAAACAACTGGGCTTATTTTTAACTTATTAAATTTGCTTTCAAAGAGTAGAATAACAAAGTTGAAGACACCACTGGAGGGGGAAAAGAAGAAATAAATCAATTTTAGGAAATGGATTGTTTATCTGGATTCTGCTGATTAACAAAACACGAGATAACTCTCAACAGTCTACTCAGTTTACTACAATTTGGTGAAATGGTCTGTGTACTCTAGAACGCGCAATGCAAGGAACATTTCTTAAAGTGCCCAAACTCAGTCTGTTAACCTCTTAGAGTTTGTATGGTATGCTACTCCAAGTATATCTCAAGGGAGAGAGGATACTTCTAATGACCAGATATCTAGTAATACCACGTGTTTCCACAAATCAAGATTTCTCACTGCATTTCTAGGTTGTTAGTTACCCAGCCAAGTCTCCTCACAGTACCTTATGCAAAATGACAAAAACTGTCACAAAGGACAGAGGAAATGCTAATGATGCCAACCTTGTGCAGTCCTCCCAGTACTGCTAGTTCTTTTCAGATGCAATTCTCCAGATGAGTCTAATTCTCTTCCAAATCCCCTCACTAACGTAGGATGGAGCTGAAAAATTCACAGACTAACAGTTTTATCTACAGAGCTCAACACTCTCAATATATAGGCAGGTTAGAGTTAAAATCAGAAGGCTGGGTCCCAAGAGATGTTTTTACTTTTCACCTAGCATATCAAAGGATCAAAGTGCTTGAGAAACTATATTATCCCACGAGGGAATAAGTGACTCTATCAATTCTATCAAAATGACTCATTCGGTTTGGATACGTTAAATAACTCCAAGTTCTGCATACTTCCTCCCAAAGTAAGCACTGTGTGAAGTTAAATTTGCTAATTCCAAGAAAGGAAGGAGAAAGGAATGAACATTGCAGTTCTTTCTCTGTGCCAGGTACTGGACTACTAGGCAGTTTACACAGGTCCTGATGTAGCTGTCCTTCAAACTTAAATTTGTTATATTCATTGAAAAGGAACAATATTCACATAGCTCTAAATTGATTAAATCATTTATGTCGATGGTTATTTCCCTTCCCCCTCCACGCGTGCACACACACACACACACACACACACACCACCACCACCACCAACAACAACTAAAGGATTAGGTCTCTTATTTAACCTGAATTGACAGTTCATTACTTTAAAGGGAATACCACAAAGACAAAATTTAATTTCAGGGGGCTCCAATGTACTTGGTAATCCAAGTGAATTTTCTATCCTCTAACATCTAGCTATGAACTTGTTTCATATATTGAACTTGAAGGAGATTCAATGTCATCTCAAGATTGGCCATTGCAGCCCCCAAATCCCATAACAGTGATTTGAAGGTTGGTGGAAACACACTCATCAGTGATCTACCAACGTAGAAAGTTCTCTCTGATTTTGTTGCTGTAACTTTTGAGGTATATATTATATATAATACATATTAGGTTTTAGAACGACTTCTAGAATGTACAGATAACATTATCTGCATTAAGATATCTCTTCCACGGGTAAGTTTGCAAATTGAAGGCAGCTGACTCCTGGAACCATATTAGTGACTTACATTAACATACAAATTTTACCGATTTTCAAGTTCTTATAGCATGAAAATGTATTTCACTGCCTCTAGTTCCACACAAGCCCAGTAGAAGAGTTCGGTGAAATCGCTTTAAACATATTCCAACTTTGAAAAGTGGAGGAGTGGGTAAGTAGAAGTCCCAGGCAAGCGAAGCATTCCAACTACTCTATTTCCTACTCAGAATCTCCCGTATTAATCACCACTAAAACATCTTGCAGAATTAGATAAAGAGCACAAAGCTGTGGCTCTCCTTCTAACCACAGATTACTCAGCACTTGTTTGCATCTCTGTAGTCGGTTGTGCACATTTATGTCCGGCTACGCTTTTAAGACCGCATTCTCCCTAATGGCAAAGGACCTTGTCTTCGATTTCCTTTGCCTCACGGCAAGGTGCTATTTTAATAAAACACCGTGGATCTAGAGTACATCACCTAGAGGACTTTCCTAAGTAAACACCCAATCTTCCCCCCCCCCCCCCACTCCGCGCTCCGCTCCTTTTCTTTCTGTGCAACGAAGAGAAGAAGGCAAAATAGGGAGCGGTACAGCCACCCCTGAAACGAATAGCTAAGTTAGCGGCAAAAGAAAAAAAAAACTGGGCACTGTAATTTCTCCTGTTGCTGCTCCTTTAAACTATGGCCCCCAAGGCTAAAACGGATGTTTCCAAAGTATGCTCTGAACCCCACAAATACAAATCTCCGGCTCTCAGGTTCGTAAACTGTCCCACCTCTTAGAAAGCTGGACAAGACAAGAAAGGAACCCCTGGGGCCGTTCACCAGGGAAAAGAGGAGGGTATGCCCAAGTGGCCAATCGCCCTCCCCCGACTGTCTCTTAAGTGCCCGAGGGAGGCGGAGAGGAGCAGCGGTGGCGGACACAGCCGGCCCTGGGAGGGGTGTAGGGGGGAAGGCACGGGGGAAGGCACAGGGGAAGCCGGGGGACGGGGACGCCCGGCTTGTGGGCCATGGCTCCGGTTACTTACCCTACAGGGTAGCCGCCCCCTAGGTGCACATCTTCAGGGGCATCAAAGAATTCCTCTGTGTCGCTTTCCGACGCCATTTATAAGACACACCCGCGGGTGAGGGAGCCGGCGCCGCCTGGAGGGAGGGTGACTCTCGTCTCCTCCTCGTCGTCCTCCACCCCGGCGAGGCCGTGGGGAGGTGGGCCCCGGGGAAGGATGAGGAGGGAGCAGACGATCTGAAGTGAGGAGCCGGACAGTGGCAGGGGGCCGCCGGGAGCTGCCGGACTGAGGGAATGACCAGCAGTGCGGCCGCCTGAGGAGGCGCCGGTGGGTTCAGGGACTGTTGCTGCCGCCGCTCCCGGCGATAGGTGTATGAGGAGAGCGAGAGAAGAGGCGGTGGCTCTCCTCAGTGGGGGAGGGGGCGCACGCCGACGACAGCAGCTCCAATTTCTCCCGCAGCTGCAATTACAGCAGCTGGGAAAGCTAGTTGTCCGCAAAATACGGACGCTCACCAACCCTCGCGAGATTTCAGGAGAGGACAGTAAGGCGTGGGCGGGGCGAAGAGGAGGCGGGGGCGGTTCCTGGGAAGCAGCGCTCAGATTTCTTGTACTCGAAAAGCCTATCAAAACGGCGCAAGCGCGTTGAGGGCGTTCTGTGAGGGCCGGAAGTAGCGGGGAAGGGTGGTGATGAGCGTCCTGAGGGGAGGAGTCTAGAACCCGCGCAGGAGCGGCGAGGTTCCCCGGCCTTGTGAGAGCGCACCCGACGTAGGTGGGGTCCGGCAGAGTGTTCTACCCACTAACTGCAGTTCCGAAGAGGCATTTTTAGAGGGGTGATTTGGGGTCTGCTTTTTTTCTTACAAGGAAATGCTGTCGGGAAAAGTTAGCATTGTGGTTTGAATCTACTTCGTGTTAATTTTTCCAAGCGCGGAATATCCCACCCTAGGGAGTAGGCAGGTCCACCTCCTCTAGCGTTATGGGCATAACCCGTCTTATTTACTACAAGCTCTCTAATTGAGATCCCTAGGTACGATCCTGCCGGCCAGAGGGTGGGGTCCAAGAGAGAAACGTGGGGAGCGTGACAGTTGCATGGAGTAATGATGGATTTGTTGCTGGAGCTGAGCCACTGTAGGGCCTCCGGTTACTTTCTCCCTACAAATACGCATTTTTGCCCACACTTAACGCGAGAGAAATTCTTACATACTGGCCAAGATGTGCGTCAGCCAAATGGTAAATATATATTGAGCAGATTCCGTTGCGAGGCTAAGAGCTAGTAACTTAATTCTAATCCTCGACTGCCCAATGTCCAGTGATGAAAATAGAAAGGTGCTTTTTAAAAGACCAAGATGTTCTTTCTTAACGCATCATGGACCATCAAAGTGATAATACTGACTTTCTATGGGATTGGGAGGCACACTTACTTTTCCCACTGCCATGACAGGAAGGAAGGCGCTCTGATCCGTTTGCAGCCTCAATTGTTGCTCAAGATGGTCACAGAAAAGATAAGTGGGACCAGTGGCATGGCCTCAGGCTGGAATGGGGCTCTAGATTACTCCGGAAAGCAACCAGGAAAAGATCTGGAGTTGTGTAAAACCAAATGCCATAGATTGTGTATTCTTTAACACCCTAGAAGTTCAGGGAAAACGCTGCATAATGAAATAGGGTAATATTTTTTGCAGTAAACCATATGATTATTCATACGTGGTAAATAAATACCAGTAAATAGCCTCCTTCAGTTCAGATCAGCTACCACTGTCAAGTAAGTTTAGGTTCGAGTAATTTAACTGTCAATAAGTTACTAAAAGTACAAAACAAAAATGTTTGGTTTCCAGAGCTTTTGGGATTTAAGAATTGCACATAAGGGATTTGTGGATCCTTGTGAGGACATGACTTTTGGCACTGTCCAATAATTATTAGCTTTTTTTTGTTGTTTAAAAATATTTATTTAGGGCTTCCCTGGTGGTGCAGTGGTTAAGAACCTGCCTGCCAACGCAGGGGACACGGGTTTGAGCCCTGGTCCGGGAAGATCCCACATGCCGCGGAGCAACTAAGCCCGTTCGCCACAACTACTGAGCCTGCGCTCTAGAGCTTGCAAGCCACAACTACTGAAGCCTGTGCTCTGCAACAAGAGAAGCCACCGCAATGAGAAGCCCGCACACCGCAACCAAGAGTAGCCCCCGCTCGCCGCAACTAGAGAAAGCCCGGGCGCAGCAACGAAGGCACAACACAGCCAAACATAAACATAAATAAATAAATAAATTTATTTTAAAAAATTTATTTAGCTGCATCGGGTCTTAGTTGCGGCACGGGGGATCTTTTAGTTGTGGCATGTGAACTCTTCGTTGCGGCATGCGGGATCTAGTTCCCTGACCAGGGATCGAACCCTGGCCCCCTACATTGGGAGCACAGAGTCTTAGCCACTGGACCACCAGGGAAGTCCCTAGCTTTTATGTGTTTTAAACATGTTAATTTCCTAGGTATAAAAATATATCTCAAAGTACTAACTTTTTATTTTGTTGCTCACTAGGAGAGATATGCTATTTTCCTTATGGATTATGGAAAGATACAAGTAAATAAACTACCTGAATTTATTCTCTTCCTAGCTTTCTGATAGTGAATTTACATTTGCCTTAAAAATTAAAGTTTGGGGTTTCCCTGATGGCGCAGTGGTTGAGAGTCCGCCTGCCGATGCAGGGGACACGGGTTCGTGCCCCGGTCCGGGAAGATCCCACATGCTGCCGAGCGGCTGGGCCCGTGAGCCATAGCCATTGAGCCTGCGCATCCGGAGCCTGTGCTCCGTAACGGGAGAGGCCACAACAGTGAGAGGCCCGCGTACTGCAAAAAAAAAAAAAAAAAAAAAAATTAAAGTTTGGTGTCATGTATTATTCTAGGTGCTGAGGATAATTCAAAGATGAAAAAGACAACTTAGTTCCTCTCTTCCAGAAGCTCACAATCTAACAATGGATGAAAACACAGAGTCCCAATTTGGTGCTTTTTTTCACTATACCATACCACCTCTCTTGGACCTTTTAAGGTACTTTAAACATTATACTTAGAAAACAGTTAAAATGAACTAGGAAAGATTAAGCTGATAACATTTTTAGAGCTGTTAAAATTATCTATGTAAATGCTTTTATCAATTTTATGAGAAAGTGAATTTCTGGGAACATCAAAACACATGTGTACCACCTATGATCGTTTTTAAAGATGTCAGAAGATGTGTTTGTTTTGCCTGAAACATCTGTTCTTGAGTTTTAAAGCAGCAGGTTTTAGGCTTAGTCCAAGGCAGTGGTTTTGAAGCCTTTCTCCTTATTAGAAATGGAACCCTTTAATCAAGCCTAATTTCATGCAAAAGTCCACATATCATAAAAATAAAAACAATTTTAGTTGAAGCAGGGATAGTTCAGTTTCCTGCCTGCTTGGCCTTCCTTGAGTCTCAAGAGACTGCTGCAAGGCTCCATCAAAAAAAAAAAAAGAAAGAAAGAAAGAAAGAAAAAGAAAGTTATTGGTCCAAAGCAGGGGTTGGCAAATTATGGTACTGGTACACTAGACAAATCTGTCCTGCTGTCTCTTTTTGTAAATAAAGTTTTATTGGAACACAACCAGCCCTATTTGTTTATATATTGTATATGTTTGCTTTCAGAGCAGAGTTGAGTAGTGGGGACAGAGACTCTATGGCCCTCAAAGCCTAAAATATTTACTCTCAGGCTCTTTGCAGAAAAGTTTTGCCAACCCCTGATCCAGAGGATACTATTTTCTAGGGTAACTGAGAACTGAAATTACACTCAAATTAAATGGTTGTTTGAATTAGTTTCACAACAGAATTGTATAATGGCACAAAATTATATGTATAGATAAAAATGAGAATAAAACATTTTCCCACCTGGCTCATTTCCAATGACTATAAAAACTGCACAGGTCTAGGGCTAAGGTGGGTTTAAGGAAACTTTTTATGCCTCCTTATCTGCACAGCATAAACTCTACTTAGGAGTTTCAAAGGCTAGGGTCACAGCCAGTGTATAGAACAGCTTGTCTGTGGGATACTTGCTCTCTCCTCTTGTCAAGAATAATACAAAATGGCGGTATCCTTGGAGCCAATTTTGCTCCAACCCCAAGGATAATCACTCAAAACATCAGTAACAAAACTGTAATGCATGTAGGCTTTTGTTATAAACAAGAGCTAACATGATAACTCAGGGGAAAACTTTTTATGTACAGGGTTAGGTGATTTGAGATACAATATTGACATGAAAAGATTTAATATTATAATCTCTGTGAGAGTTTTAGTGGATTTTGAAATATAAGAATCCATGAAAAAAATCATTCTGAAACTGGCCACAGTTGTCAGGGCCAAGACTAAATTCTGTAATCATCAACTTTCAATTATCTGTTTGAAAAGTCAGTTGTGTTACAGATTATAATAGTACAAATTCAAAAAATCTATTTGGCTTTGGAATTTTTATATCTTTTTCAGGTCTACTCCACCTTCTTAATGATAGTTTATGTTCATATTAAGATGAATTTTCAATCTCTGAGCACACAAGAACTGAAAGTAGAGAGTGGTAGTCTAGAAATGTGTCAAGAGACACAGAAAAGCCAGCCTGACACTTAAAATACGTATTACTATTCAGGACCCTGGAAGAAAGCTAACTGGAATTATCTTAAACGAAAAAAGGGAATTTATTCACTAACATAGTCAAGTACAGACTGCTCTAACACTTGTCTATTCCTTTGTGACTAATATATTAGAGACAATTTAAGCGGAAGGTGAATTTTGCATTTGCTTATGTGCAAATTTGTCAGCCAGATACAGATGAAAACAGAAAACTACACCCGGATGAATCAAGTTGCGTAGGAATACACAAAATACACGCACACAGACCCCAGACGTCTACCAGTTACCTCACTTCATTGTGTGTTTTGAGTCACACTCATCCACATGGAGTGTTACAGCTTTCCATCTGATTTCAGATAACCCTCCTTCCACCACTTCACAATAATTCACAAGTTGCAACCCTTCTGATAACCCATTTCCACAAGCAAACTTTAGTTCTTTTTCAAAATAAAGCACCATATTTATTGTAGTATTTATGTATTTCTTAACCATTTAATGTGTAAAACTGCTACCATTTTCATTAGGTTTGTATCTTTTTGTGTATGTGTCACTGACAGTTCTTAAATGTTGCACTCATAGCCCCATTTCCCCCATAAGCCCTGTGGTTTTTATTGAACAACTTTGCATAACGCAGTAATTTTGTGGGAAAGCATATGTTGTCTTTTTTTAAATTTATTTATTTATTTTTGGCTGCATTGGGTCTTCGTTGCTGCACGAGGGCTTTCTCTAGTTGCGGCGGGCAGGGCTACTCTTCCTTGCGGTGCGCGGGCTTCTCATTGCGGTGGCTTCTCTTGTTACGGAGCATGGGCTCTAGGCATGCAGGCTTAGTAGTTGTGGCGCATGGGCTTAGTAGTTGTGGCGCACGGGCTTAGTTGCTCTGCGGCCTGTGGGATCTTCCTGACCAGAGCTCGAACCCGTGTCCCCCACATTGGCAGGCAGATTCTTAACCACTGTGCCACCAGGGAAGTCCCCATATGTTGTCTTATAGCAGCACAGACTATAGTCCAGATGAAGTAGCTTTAGGCATGGCTGGATCTAGGGTCTAAGATATATCAAAACTTTCTCTTTCTGTCTGCCTCTCTTCTTTGCTTATCTCTGCTTGTTTTTGTGCTTTGGCTTCAATTTTCCTATCACAGACAGCTTCCTTTTTGTACTCAGCAAAGATGGCTGCAGGCAACTTCAGTTTATAATGTCTTAATAATTCTCAAACCCAAAGGAAGTAAAACTTTCTCTTGGTGTTGATATATTAAATCTCAGGGTCTATGTTGATTGGTCTTAGGAAACCTCTCTGGGTCAACTGATTCCCTGCCACACACCATGTGGGGAGAGACTACTGTGATCATCTTCCTCATGGACCACATGGAGTATGCAATGGATGTTTTTTTCAAGAAAGGGTTACTAGCAGACAGGAACGATGTGCTAACCACCAGCTGTTAAGGGGTAAGTCTCTATATTCATTGACATGACAGGAGCTCATGATGCATTAAAATGAAAACAGATGTCATGAAATAACTGCATGAGGAATAATCCCATTTATGTAAGATTATTTATCTGTGTATCTATATGTGTATATAAGCATAGGGAATTCTGGAAGAATATTCATAAATGCTTGATGGTGATTGTCTTTGGTTGCTGATTAAGATAATAATGAAAGTTTTGGTTATTTGTACCTTTATATAATGACTCAGTTTTCTACGGTGAATATGTATTACTTTGTAAACAAGGGGAAAATGTTGAAAGAAAATATATAAGCAATCATATACAAGGTAGACTTACACACAAAATGAAGAGCTGAGATTCATTCCCAATATAGTGCATGACTGTGAGTCCTGGGCCTATTACAGGTGTCACACTTAGCTTTTGGAACAGTTTAATAAGGGCCACTGAGAAAATGAACTTGGAAAAAATAGTCATATTTTCTGCACTGCAGGCCTGACACACAAAGAGAATGGTAACGGTAATTTCCAAAGCAACTGTGAAGTGATGCACTGATATGGAGCTTCTAGAAGCAAAGTATAATATTAGTGGTTCACTTGTAAATAATATGGACTAAGCATAATTTTGTTTTTCAAAACAATAAGCAGTATATGTGGCCTGATCTAAAGAGAGAAAAACTAAGACATATGAAACTTATGCTTCAAAATTTCACTCAGGTCAAAATCTGAGGAAGAGATCTTTTATTTTTCTTTCAGGGAAGAAAAGGAATATATACATACATACATATATATATACACATATACATATGTATTTTTTAATTGGTGAAACAATCTAGTGGCAAACATTTATATAGAAATATCAATCAGGCCAATGCATGTGTGCGTGCTGTTACAATTGGAAGGGACTTTAAAGGTCACTAGTGTAAGCCTCATATCTAACGCATGAATTCTTTTTACAAACTTCCCCGATAAGTGGTCACTCAGGGACATGGAACTTACTATTTACCCAGTCCATTTTTTTGATAAATGTTAACGAATCTCTTCATTGTATTTAGCCCAAATCTGCATTTCTGTATTTTCCCTCCACTGGTTATAATTCTGGCTACTAAATCCATACAAAACCTTTAATCTATTTAAAGATGATTATCAGTCCTCTTTATGTTCTTCGTCTTGGGAGCATACAGTTGACCCTTGAACAATGTGGGGGTTAGAGGTCAAAAAATCCACTTACAACTTTACAATTGGCCCTCCGTATCTGTGGTTATGCATCTTCGGATTCAGCCAACCTCGGTTCACGTAGTACTGTAGTATGTATTTATTGAAAAAGATCCACATATAAGTGCACCTGCACAGTTCAAATCCGTGTTGTTCAAGGGTCAACTGTATGCTGATTTGTTTATGCTGAATGTGTTCAGAGACAAAGATAAGTGGGAATTTGAACTGCACAATTAAAGTGGTACGTTAAATAAGTATGTGATAATATGTGTACATAGTAAACATATTCACCTTATGTACAGGATGCCTGTCTAATGGTGTGCCCTCTATGTGTACCTAGTGATAATATGTTACATCAGAATCACTCTTTATGCTTTCTGAGACAGTTTTACATGTCTTATATCATTCAATGATAAAATAATAATTGCTATCATTAAATTAGTGCTAGATACTGTATTAAGTGCTTTGCACATATTATTTCACTTAATCCATCATGCACTATATGATGAATATACTACTATTATCCCCATTTTGTAGGTAGGGAAACTGAAGTTTAGAAGAGTTAAGTAACTTACCCAGAGTTTTACAGCTAGCATTTAGTGGTGAAGATTTAAGCCCAAGGTCACACTTATTTTATTTTATTCTATTTTATTTTATTTTTGTTATCTTCCCAGAGTTTCCTCTAGTTTGACTAACTTATAGCAAATGAGCCATGTTAATGAGTGAAGTGTCTGAAATAATAATATTACAACAAAAAAATTAAAGCAATTGGTTGATATTTCTTTTTTTCCCACTTTTTATGGTATTTATCTAAATAGGAACATCTCAACATTGGCATTTATGGTAGGCAGAATTTTAAGATAGACCCTTAAGATTTCCTAGCTTCTTCTATACACACATCTTCTCCCAGTTATTCAATTCAATGCTAATCTAGGTGCTGCTATGAAGGGATTTTGCAGATGTAATTAAAGTCCCAAATCCGTTGTCTTTAAGATAGCGAGGTTATACCTGTGGATCTGACCTAATCACATGAGCCCTTTAAAAGCAGAATTTTCTCTGACTGGTGGGAAAAGGAAGTCAGAGAAATACACTCTGGCAGGCTTGGAAGAAAGCAAACATCTAAAAAAAAAGAAGGCAAACATCTAAAAAGAAGAAAGCAAACATCTATGCCGTATACTGCCTTTGGGGCCAAGGGGTGTGGAATGTGGCCTCTAGGAACCAAGAGTAGCTCCCTGCTGATAGTAAGGAAAGGGGGACCTCAGTGTTCTGGCTACAGGGATCTGCGTTCTGCCGACAACCTGAATGGGGTGGGAAGAGGATCCCAAGCTCCATACGAGAAAGCAGCCTAGCTGACATCTTGATTTCAGCCTTGTTAGACCCTGAGCAGAGAGCTCAGCCACACTACCCAGCCTTCTGATTTACAGAACTGTGAGCTAACAAATTCGTATTTTTTTAGGCCACTTTTTTAGGCCACTAACAAATTGGTAATTTGTTATGAAACAATAGAAAACGACTCCAGGGGTACATATCCTTATCTTCCCTCTGCTAGTTAAGAACCATGAATCTAGGTAGGTCACGGCAAAACAAGTGTGATACATCAGCAGGTGCTGTTTGCTTTCTGAAGTCCTTGAGTGCACTTGGGAGTAAATGTAACACTGGGAGTGAACATTAAGGTGTAATATAACAGAAGAAAAAACAGTGAGATCAGAAAAAATTACCTAACATGCATTTAAGATATGAAAGAAGTATCTTGCTTCACATACACTCACACACAGTACACCCAAAATTCAACCCCGTTTGCAAAATATTCTCCAGAACCGCAGCAATCCTGCTACCCGTGTGATGTTAGGGACTCTCTGGTTCCCTTGATTCTGTGGTCTTTAACCATTGAGTGAACCTGCCTGCCTTTAGAATTTAGACTTAGTTTCACTGTTAATCTTACTACTGACCTTCCAGTATTTTTACATGGCTTCACGGTGGTTGCTTGATCATTCATTCATTCTTTCATTCATTCAACAGAGGGCTTGCTATATGCTAGGCATTGTACTAGTAGTGGGTTAACAGTGGTATAACAGTCCTTCTGGGCTGGGCTTTTCATCCCTGTCACCTAAACTCTTAATTTGAGCTCTGACTTGTAGCTTCAGTACTCTGTGCCTGGCATCTGACACATGTAATCCAGGTCACCCTGAATAACTAAATGCCTAGCTTTTCATTTATGGCTTTTGCCTATGTTCCTCATCTTTGAAGCCTAAACTTCTGGTCACCAGCCTTCTCCAGCTTGCCTTGACCAGTCTTCCAATGTTCCCTGGCTAGTACTAAGTTATGGACTTGAAATCTAGCTTGTCATGCCAAATATTTTCTCCTACTTCAGTCATCCTCTCCATCTGGGTCACACTGGCTGGCCATTCTCGTTGGTCAGTATCTCTTCAATCTTTAGACCCAGCTTGACCATATACATCTTGAAGTTGAGAAATAGTAAACATAATTTTAGTTTTTCAAAATTTTAACAAAGTTTTATACCTAAAAGGGCCATTTTGTCAAAAGTAGACAATTTGTTTAAAAACTAATCAGGGATCTGACCTCAGTCTTGGACAAAAGTCTGAAAGTCATGACCTAAGAAGAGGGATGGGGAGATGAAAAGGGAATAATCACTTGTGCTGTACCAGTGATCTGGCTGGCTTTTTACATGTTATCTCAGTCATTCAGTTCTCAAACCTTCCCCCACTGTGTTTATTAAAAAATTTTTATACGTAGGGACCTGAAGCACAGTAGCAGGGTCAGAATTTGAACTTAGGTGTACCTGGCCCTTAAATGCACACTTTTCCCAGTATACTGCATCAAAATGCATACTTTTCTCTCTGTTTTTCCTTTTGGAGATTGCAGAATGGTCAAGCTAGGAGTTAGAATTAATAGAGCTCACCTACCAGATACCACTTCAGACTCTGAAGGAAATGTCTGTGTTGATTATACAGAATCGCATGTCTAGTATTCTGAAAAAAACCATAAGGTTTATTCAAGCAACTGTGCTCATTGCCCTTTGCTCCTTTTGAAGATGACACGAATGGACACCCTGATTGTGGTCAATCCAGGATTCTCATGTGGGCAAATGAAACGTTGATATTCGCCTAATAATTTAGTAGACAAAGTGAGCAAGCTCGCTAAATGTGGCCTGAATCTGAGGATTTGTATTTCGCTAACTGTGGAAAATTTATAGCCATTCTCTCTTATTCTCTTTGATATTTCCTTCTAGAACTTCCACTAGATGCATGTCGATCCGTCTCATTATATCCTCCATATGTCTTCACCTGTCTTTCATATTTTCCCTCGTGTGTATTTTGGTATTTATTTGTGAGCACACATTTCATTGGAACTTTCTCTCTGAAGATTGAAACCTGGGTTTAAAGTGAACACTTCTAGGGGAGAGTTGCTCCTACTACTCACCTGGGAATACTGCCAGTCCAGGACTATTTTAAGCTAAATTTCTGGTATGAGGTGTTTTGGCCATAGAGGTAATGTGATTTCTGGACCCAGACCTGCCTGGGGTTATGATGTCTAAAGGAAATTTCTCTCTCTCTCTCTCTCTCTCTCTCTCTCTCTCTCTCTCTCTCTCTCTCTCTTCTACGCAGAGCCAAAACCAGGACAAGCACCTATCTCTACCATCTGCCTCTGGGTGGTAGTTTTGCCCCCATTCATCCATGAAGAGCATCACCCTTTGGGGGTCTGACTTTAAGCAGAGAAAGAAAGGGATGGTGTGTGCCTGATCTAACTTCTAACCTTGCCTGGGCCCCAGGATTTGTCTTTTTGGTCCCTTGCACTCGACTAGCCCATTAAAACTAATAGGATTTTTTGAACTCTAGGGTTATTAGGAACCAGTAGCTATCCAAAGGTAGTTGCCACCTCCAGAGCTTCCTCTTTATTCTGGATTACTGCTGACATGTCCTTACTGGCTCTTATTTTCCCACTATCTCAACTATCAGCCCTGCATTTAAAAGGATATATTCTGTCTATCATACCTATCTATCATATCTATCTATCTGCCTATCATTTTTTTTTTTTTTTTTTTTTTTGCGGTACTGGGGCCTCTCACTGTTGCGGCCTCTCCCGTTGCAGAGCACAGGCTCTGGACGCGCAGGCTCAGTGGCCATGGCTCAGGGGCCCAGCCGCTCTGAGGCATGTGGGATCTTCCCGGACCGGGGCACGAACCCGTGTCCCCTGCATCGGCAGGCGGACTCTCAACCACTGCGCCACCAGGGAAGCCCTGCCTATCATTTTAAGATGTACTAAACTGGAGGTATTTCTTTGGCTATCTCTTCTGCCATATTTCCTCAATTCAATTCTTTTTTAAAAAAATTTTAATCTACTTTTTATTTCTTTTAATTTTTTTGAATTTTTGAATTTTATTTTATTTATTTATTTTTATATGCAGGTTCTTATTAGTTATCCATTTTATACATATTAGTGTATACATATCAATCCCAGTCTCCCAATTCATCCCACCCCCACCCCCACCCCCCACCACTTTCCCCCTTGGTGTCCATACGTTTGTTCTCTACATCTGTGTCTCTATTTCTGCCCTGCAAACCAGTTCATCTGTACCATTTTTCTTGGTTCCACATACATGTGTTAATATACGATATTTGTTTTTCTCTTTCTGACTTACTTCACTCTGTATGACAGTCTCTAGATCCATCCACGTCTCTACAAATGACCCAATTTCGTTCCTTTTTATGGCTAAGTAATATTTCATTGTATATATGTACCACTCTTCTTTATCCATTCATCTGTCGATGGGCATTTAGGTTGCTTCCATGACCTGGCTATCGTAAATAGTGCTGCAGTGAACATCGGGGTGCATGTGCCTTTTTGAATTATGGTTTTTGCTGGGTATATGCCCAGTACTGGGATTGCTGGGTTGTATGGTAATTCTATTTTTAGTTTTTTAAGGAACCTGCATACTGTTCTCCACAGTGGCTGTATCAATTTACATTTGCACCAACAGTGCAAGAGGGTTCCCTTTTCTCCACATCCTCTCCAGCATTTGTTGTTTGTAGATTTTCTGATGATGTCCATTCTAACTGGTGTGAGGTGATACCTCATTGTAGTTTTGATTTGCATTTCTCTAATAATTAGTGATGTTGAGCAGCTTTTCAAGTGCTTCTTGGTCATCTGTATGTCTTCTTTGGAGAAATGTCTATTTAGGTCTTCTGCCCATTTTTGGATTGGGTTGTTTGTTTTTTTAATATTGAGCCGCATGAGCTGTTTATATATTTTGGAGATGAAACCTTTGTCCGTTGCTTTGTTTGCAAATATTTTCTCCCATTCTGAGGGTTGTCTTATCGTCTTGTTTGTAGTTTCCTTTGCTTTGCAAAAGCTTTGAAGTTTCATTAGGTCCCATTTGTTTATTTTTGTTTTTATTTCCATTACTCTAGGAGGTGGGTCAAGAAAGATCTTGCTGTGATTTATGTCAAAGAATGTTCTTCCTATGTTTTCCTCTAAGAGTTTTATAGTGTCCTGTCTTACATTTAGGTCTCTAATCCATTTTGAGTTTATTTTTGTGTATGGTGTTAGGGAGTGTTCTAATTTCATTCTTTTACATGTAGCTGTCCAGTTTTCCCAGCACCACTTATTGCAGATACTGTCTTTTCTCCATTGTATATCCTTGCCTCCTTTGTCATACATTAGTTGACCATAGGTGCGTGGGTTTATCTTTGGGCTTTCTATCCTGTTCCATTGATCTGTATTTCTGTTTTTGTGCCAGTACCATATTTTCTTGATTACTATAGTTTTGTAGTATAGTCTGAAGTCAGGGAATCTGATTCCTCTAGCTCCATTTTTTTCCCTCAAGACTGCTTTGGCTCTTCGGGGTCTTTTGTGTAACCATACAGATTTTAAGATTTTTTTGTTCTAGTTCTATAAAAAATGCCATTGGTAATTTGATAGGGATTGCATTGAATCTGTAGATTGCTTTGGGTAGTATAGCCATTTTCACAATATTGATTCTTCCAATCCAAGAACATGGTATATCTCTCCATCCATTTGTATCATCTTTAATTTCTTTCATCAGTGTCTTATAGTTTTCTGCATATAGATCTTTTGACTCCTTAGGTAGATTTATTCCTAGGTATTTTATTCTTTTTGTTGCAGTGGTAAATGGGAGTGTTTCCTTAATTTCTCTTTCAGATGTTTCATCATTAGTTTATAGGAATGCAAGAGATTTCTTTCTGTACATTAATTTTGTATCCTGCAACTTTACCAGATTCATTGATTAGCTCTAGTAGTTTTCTGGTGGCATGTTTAGGATTCTCTATGTATAGTATCATGTCATCTGCAAACAGTGACAGTTTTACTTTTTCTTTTCCAATTTGTATTCCTTTTATTTCTGTTTCTTCTCTGATTGCTGTAGCTAGGACTTCCAAAACTATGTGCAATAATAGTGGCAACAGTGGACATCCTTGTCTTGATCCTGATGTTAGAGGAAATGCTTTCAGTTTTCATCATTGAAAATGATGTTTGCTGTGGGTTTGTCATATATGGCCTTTATTATGCTGAGGTAGGTTCCCTCTGTGCCCACTTTCTGGAGAGTTTTTATCATAATTGGGTGTTGAATTTTGTCAAAAGCTTTTTCTGCGTCTATTGAGATGATCATATGGTTTTTATCCTTCAATTTGTTAATATGGTATATCACATTGATTAATTTGCGTATATTGAAGAATCCTTGCATCCCTGGGATAAATCCCACTTGATCATGGTGTATGATGCTTTTTTTTTTTTTTTTTTTTTTGGCGGTATGCAGGCCTCTCACTGTTGTGGCCTCTCCCGTTGCGGAGCACAGGCTCCAGACACACAGGCTCAGCGGCCATGGCTCACGGGCCCAGCCGCTCCGTGGCATGTGGGATCTTCCCGGACCAGGGCACGAACCCGTGTCCCCAGCATCGGCAGGCAGACTCTCGACCACTGCGCCACCAGGGAAGCCTGGTGTATGATGCTTTTAATGTGTTGTTGGATTCTGTTTGCTAGTATTTTGTTGAGGAGTTTTGCATCTATATTCATCAGTGATATTGGTCTGTAATTTTCTTTTTTGTAGTACCTTTGACCGGTTTTGTTATCAGGGTGATGGTGGCCTCATAGAATGAGTTTGGGAGTGTTCCTTCCTCTGCAATTGTTTGGAAGAATTTGAGAAGGATGGATGTTAGCTCTTCTCTAAATGTTTGATAGAATTCACCTGTAAACCATCTGGTCCTGGACTTTTGTTTGTTGGAAGGTTTTTAATCACAGTTTCAATTTCATTACTTGTGATTGGTCTGTTCATATTTTCTACTTCTTCCTGGTTCAGTCTTGGAAGGTTATACCTTTCTAAGAATTTGTCCATTTCTTCCAGGTTGTCCATTTTATTGGCATAGAGTTGCTTGTAGTAATCTCTCATGATCCTTTGTATTTCTGCGGTGTCCATTGTAAGTTCTCCTTTTTCATTTCTAATTTTATTGATTTTTGAGTCCTCTCCCTCTTTTTCTTGGTGAGTCTGGCTAATGGTTTATCAATTTTGTTTATCTTCTCAAAGAACCGGCTTTTAGTTTTATTGATCTTTGCTGTTGTTTTCTTTGTTTCTATTTCATTTATTTCTGCTTTGATTTTTATGATTTCTTTCCTTCTACTAACTTTGGGTTTTGTTTGTTCTTCTTTCTCTAGTTTGTTTAGGTGTAAGGATAGATTGTTTATTTGAGATGCTTCTTGTTTCTTGAGGTAGGCTTGTATTACTATAAACCACCCTCTTAGAACTGCTTTTGCTGCATCCTATAGATTTTGGGTTGTCGTGTTTTTGTTATTTGTCTCTAGGTATTTTTTGATTTCCTCTTTGATTTCTTCAGTTATCTCTTGGTTATTTAGTAACGTATTGTTGAGCCTCAATGTGTTTGTGTTTTTACGTTTTTTTCCCTGTAATTGATTTCTAATCTCATATTGTTGTGGTCAGAAAAGATGCTTCATATGATTTCAATTTTCTTAAATTTACTGAGGCTTGATTTGTGACCCAAGATGTCATCTCTTCTGGCGAATGTTCTATGTGCACTTGAGAAGAAAGTGTAATCTGCTGTTTTTGGATGGAATGTCCTATAACTATCAATTAAATCTATCTGGTCTGTTGTGTCATTTAAAGCTTGTGTTTCCTTATTAATTTTGTGTTTGGATGATCTGTCCATTGTTGTAAGTGAGGTGTTACAGTCCCCCACTATTATTGTGTTACTGTCGATTTCCTCTTTTATAGCTGTTAGCAGTTGGCTTATGTATTGAGGTGCTCCTATGTTGAGTGCATATATATTTATAATTGTTATATCTTCTTCTTGGATTGATCCCTTGATCATTATGTAATGTCCTTCTTTTTCTCTTGTAATAGTATTTGTTTTAAAGTCTGTTTCGTCTGATATGAGAATTGCTGCTTCAGCTTTCTTTTGATTTCCATTTGCATGGAATATCTTTTTCCATCCCCTCACTTTCAGTCTGTATGTGTCCCTAGGTCTGAAGTGGGTCTCTTGTAGACAGCATATTTATGGGTCTTATTTCTGTATCCATTCAGCGAGCCTGTGTCTTTTGGTTGGAGCATTTAATCCATTCACGTTTAAGGTGATTATTGATATGTATGTTCCTATTACCATTTTCTTAATTGTTATGGGTTTGTTTTTGTAGGTCCTTTTCTTGTGTTCCCCACTTAGAGAAGTTCCTTTAGCATTTGTTGTAGAGCTGGTTTGGTGGTGCTGAATTCTCTTAGCTTTTGCTTATCTGTAAAGCTTTTGATTTCTCCATCGAATCTGAATGAGATCCTTGCCAGGTTGAGTAATCTTGGTTATAGGTTGTTCCCTTTCATCACTTTAAATATATCATGCCACTCCCTTCTGGCTTGTAGAATTTCTGCTGAGAAATCAGCTGTTAACGTTATGGGAGTTCCCTTGTATGTTATTTGTCATTCTTCCCTTGCTGCTTTCGATAATTTTTCTTTGTCTTTAGTTTTTGTCTATTTGATTACTGTGTGTCTCGGTGTGTTTCTCCTTGGGTTTATCCTGCCTGGGGCTCTCTGTGCTTCCTGGACTTGGGTGGCTATTTCCTGTCCCATGTTAGGGAAGTGTTCAACTATAATCTCTTCAAATATTTTCTCAGGTCCTTTCTCTCTCTCTTCTCCTTCTGGGACCCCTATAATGAGAATGTTGTTGCGATTAATGTTGTCCCAGAGGTCTCTTAGGCTGTCTTCATTTCTTTTCATTCTTTTTTCTTTATTCTGTTCTTCAGCAGTGAATTCCACCATTGTGTCTTCCAGGTCACCTATCCGTTCTTCCGCCTCAGTTATTCTGCTATTGATTCCTTCTAGTGTATTTTTTATTTCAGTTATTGTATTTTTCATCTGTTTGTTTGTTCTTTAATTCCTGTAGGTCTTTGTTAAACATTTCTTGCATCTTCTCAATATTTGCCTCCATTCTTTTTCCGAGGTCCTGGGTCATCTTCACTATCATTATTCTGAATCCTTTTTCTGGAAGGTTGCCTATCTCCACTTCATTTAGTTGTTTTTCTGGGGTTTTATCTTGTTCCTTCATCTGGTAGATAGCTCTCTGCCTTTTTATCTTGTCTATCTTTCTGTGAATGTCCCTCAATTCAGTTCTATTCCACAGAAAGATGTTTGGCTAGGTGGATTAAGATGTGTACAATTATCATGGAGGCAGTCTTTTTGGCAAAAAGTAAAACTGATTACACAGAAGCTCTGCCTTTCGGTTTATATTGATTGGGTCATTACATAGTTGTTGTAGTGGATATGTTTTACTGGATTTATCATGTCTTTGAAAAACTAAGGATGTTTGAGGTCCTGGATCAGGTAGTGTGATATAACTACTTCTAGCAGCAGCAGGTCCTGAAGCAGACACTTTCTGGCCTAGAGAACTGCAGAAAGTAGATCAAGCACTGTTTGGGTAGAAGGTGAGAATCCTTTCTTTCCATAATAGCATAAAGATATCTGGTCTGCCTAGGACATGTGGAGATTCAATTTATTTGAAACTGAGCTACTTTCTTACTGAGGAGCCATAACTTTTTTGTCTAAGAAGGGGTCAATGATTTTTTTGAGTGGAATCTAAGTCTTCCTCCTTTGGGTATACATTGGTTAGTGGACAGCTATTCGATGTCCATCATTTTGGTTGAGGGATGAAGGTCAATGAAGCTAGTGACAGAAACACATTCCCTCTGGTCATATACCATATGTGGGAAACTCAAAATCTAAGCCGTATCTCATACCAGCCCTGGGAAAGACTGTAGATACTGTCAATCTCTGAGGATGCCCATTGTAAATGTAAAAGTCATTCTTTAGATCAATGGATAGAAGGCAAGAAGTGATTAGGTAGTAATACCCTGAGCTGATGCTGCCCCAGGAGTAAGGGTTGGAATGGTTGTGGAGGATGTTTATGGTGTATAGAGGAAGAGTTGTGTTATGGACTTGTGTCGTGAGAGAAATAGGAGAATTTTTTTCAGCTTAGATTCAAAAGCACGAGTGGATTTTCCCAGCAAAATATATTTAAAATGCACCTCTCACCTTTAAAAATGCTGATTTAAAAAAATAAGAGACTCCACCTGTTCCAGAGAACATAGATGCAGAATGCTGGTCAGAGTGTAATTCTCAACCTGAATTTCCTACCCCATCCACAAGCATGAATCTTGCCAAAATCTCAGGCATCCTGGACAGAGGGCACATGTCACTTGAAAAAGCTCCTCAGTTGATTTTCATATATTCCCTTCCCTCCCCGCTGGCTCTCTTTTGAAACAATTCCAATTAACTAGTACAATAGGTAGTCACCTGTTTGCAGAACATATTGGAAGGATGTAAAGCTTAACATATAAATCATTTAATTCTCAATACTTAGAGCAAGTGCATGGGATTCCTAATAAGCACTGTGAAGCAGGAATTGGATCTCCCATCTCAGTCAGCACGGGATACTAACAACTTGGCAGACAGATGGTGATCCTCAGATCCTGGAAGGAAAATGTACACAGGTCACTTCCTTAGAAAGGAGGATATGGAGATTGATAACAAAACCCACCGTAGACCTTATAGTTGGTTTTATCTAAATATATGCAGTAGGTAAATAAGCAGTGTGTGTGTGTGTGTGTGTGTGTGTTTATGAGTAGGTATATGGTTCTTGTTATTAGAGTTCAGTTCAGGTTCAGTTATTTTTGATGTCTTCATAAAGTCCCAAGTTAAAGAACTCTCCACATACTGTTATGGATGTATAATCTGGTGACCACAGTCAAGATCCTAACACCTAAAGTTAGGAAAGCTATGTAAGCAGCATGTCTTACTGCAGTGATTTTCAAACTATACACTCTTCTAGGGAGCTGGTTAAAATACAGATTCTAGAACTTCACCCTAGACCTATTGAATTCTTATTTCTAGGAAGCCCCTAAAATTAGCATTTTGAGAAGCTTCCCCCAAGTGACTGTGATGCAGGTGGTCTTTAGATAACACTTTAAGCAAGGTTTACTTGAGGGAGTTTCACATTATATTTTCATGCTGCCATTTGGCCATCAGATTGAGGATTCCAGCCATAAATACTCAGAGACATCTATAGAAAAAAATGCCTTCCTTCTTCAAAGTGACTGTGGAATTGGGAAGAGGAGGTCTAAAAGTGGGACTCGTAAAATCTAAATGTAAGAATCTTAAGTATATGTAAATGTTTAATGGCAATTAGTGTTGCCATTGGTTAGTGGCATTGGGGGGTACTTTTGAAGATGTGTATTGTTCAAGCCTGAATGGGGGAAAGATTGAACTACAGGGAGGTAAGGAAATGGAGTCCTATATAGTGGGTGGGTGATACCTAGGGGTAAACTTGTGAAAAAGAAATCCCAAATCCAAAAGTGTTTCTTTGGAAAAAAAGAGAAGAGACAGAAAACGTGGGATGACCAGAGTCAGGGACGGAAAGAAGCTCAAGGGCACTGGGTGTGGAATATATGATGGAGACCGGAAAGTCAGGGAGAGTCTGGAGAGAGGCAATAGAGACAAATGGCAGACCACTCAGGATGCTATAATCCTGGGGGCAGGGACCAGGAACAGCGTGGGAGCAGGGCCTCTGTCGCAAGCAGGGAGGAAGCGATAGAAACAGGACATCCTGGGAGCAGCCAGAGGGAAACTAACCAAGTGGGTGATGAGAGGTGGTCAGGAAGTTAATGCCGTTTCAAGCTGAAGCCAAAACCCATGTCTGTTGAAAGCCAGATAACAAAGGACTTTATCCCTCTAAAGACCAAAAAGGAAATTAAAGCTTATATTGTAATCTGGGTCTGGAAGGTGGAAGTAGGGAAAACTAATTAGAAAAAATAGACTTCAAGTTCGGGGTTTAGTGACTGTTGTCACTCCTCTGTGTTATAGGGAATGT